>NC_084830.1:140385208-140685208 GCF_033115175.1 Lepus europaeus
TGCCATCGTCTGGTCAGCTGCAGAATAGCAGTAACTGGTTTCTGAAGGAGCAGTAGAGTACTTGAAGCTCAAACTAAATCGTTAACACCATGGTAGAGTTGGAAGGAAAAGAGCCTGTTGAACTTGTGATAGGATTACAGGCTTCTGTGGGTCTGGGAGCAAAGTAACTGGGATCCAGTAATTATTTCCAATTTTAAAAATTGCAAAAAAGGGCTGGCGCCGCGGCTCACTAGGCTAATCCTCTGCCTTGCGGTGCCGGCACACCGGATTCTAGTCCCGGTCGGGGCACCGATCCTGTCCCGGTTGCCCCTCTTCCAGGCCAGCTCTCTGCTGTGGCCAGGGAGTGCAGTGGAGGATGGCCCAAGTGCTTGGGCCCTGCACCCCATGGGAGACCAGGAGAAGCACCTGGCTCCTGGCTTCGGATCAGCACGGTGCGCCGGCCGCAGTGCGCCTACCGCGGCAGCCATTGGAGGGTGAACCAACAGCAAAAGGAAGACCTTTCTCTCTGTCTCTCTCTCTCTCACTGTCCACTCTGCCTGTCAAAAAAAAAAATTGCAAAAAAGGAGACATATATTCACAGTAAGGCTGTATGCTCTTGTCAGACTGTAGTTTCACATTTCTTTTGCTAAAAATAAACTTCTTTATAATGCTTGTTATTGCATGCAAATTATAAAGTCTGATAAGAATTTTTAAAACATTTCTTCGATTAATTGTTTCAGTTAATCCAGTTCTCAAATTTTGGTCCCCAGACCAGCATCATCCCATCAGTGGCAGCAGGTCATAAATGCAGACTCCAGACCCACTCCATAGCCTGAATCAGAAGCTCTGGGGGTAGTTCTGGGTCCACACTGAGGGTAGAGAATCACTGGGTTCCTCTTTTACTGATAATGAGTATGAGGTGTTACTCATTATTATAGTTTAGTGGACAGAAATCTTTAAAAAGTGGAGTTTCTGGGTGCAGTTCTGTCTATGGACAGAGGCTATTGCTCTCTATCAATATCTTCCTTTTCCTAGAGCAAAGCTGAGGTTCAGAGAGAGATTATTATTTTTAATTTTCATTTTATTTGAAAAGCAGAGAAACAGACAGATCATCCATCTGCTAGTTCACTCCCAGTGCTGGGTTGGTCTCTCATGTGGGTGGCAGGGATAACCAAGTATCTTAGTCACCATCTGTTGCCTCCCAGAATATGCATTAGCAGGAAGATGGATAGGAAGCGGAGTACCCAAGACTCATGACTAGAACCAGGCCCTCGGATATGGGATGCAGGCTTTGAACCCACTGCACCACAATACCCACCCCTCAGAGAGGTTATGGCCACAGGATGCTCTGGCCTGATTCCCACTGTTTCCCAGATTCCCATGGTACTCCAACTTCATTTCTTGTCAGGCCAGTGGGGCTAGTCGGGATCTTCTCTGCTAACTCCTTCCCAGAGTGAGATGGGAGCAGTCATGACCTGAGCTCTTAGATATTTGGCAAGATCCCTAAGTAGATAAATTATAAAGAAGATTGGGAAAAGGCCAAATATAGCTCCTTTAAGATTGAATTTTTCCAGTCTGAATAAAATCAGCCTAGATTTGGCACCCTGTCATCACATTGTTTTTTTGTTTTAAGATTTATTTATTTATTTATTTATTTTGGAAGCAGAGTTAGAGAGGCAGAAGCAGAGATAGAGAGAGGGGTCTTCCATTTGCTGATGGAATGGCCACAAAAGCCAGAGCTGGGCCAATCTGAAGCCAGGATCCTGGAGCTTCTTCCAGGTTTCCCACGTGGGTGCAGGGGCCCAAGGACTTGGGCCTTCTTCCACTGCTTTCCCAGGCCATAGCAGAGAGCCAGATCAGAAGTGGCGCAGCCAGGTCTCAAACTGGTGTGCCCATATTGGAGGCTGGCACTGCACTGAGCAGCTTTACCTGCTATGCCACAGCGCTGGCCCTCCATCACATTGTTTTAACTTGAATTTGAGCTCCCTTCTCTACTTTCTTATTATTAGAATTAGTCAACTTATATTTTTGAATGTTTCTAAGTACCAGGTACCATTGGATTTATTAGACCTACAGAGAATTAGCCCTGAAATATCACTGAAATCTTTTGTCTGAGTCTTTGCAGCTCACTTAGTAGCAAAGTAGGAAGCACTGTAAAATTTTTTAAAATTTCATTTATTTTTGTTTATTTGACAGAGCAACAAAAAGAAAGAGAGATCTTTGCCCACTGGTTCATTCCCCAAATGCCCCATAAAAGCCATAGCTGGGCCACGCCAAAACCAGTAGCTAGGAATTCATTCCAGGTCTTCTACATAGGTAGCAGGGATCCAAGTACTTCAACAATCATCTGCTGCCTCCCAGGGTGAGCATTAGCAGGAAGCTGGATTGGAAGTACAGGCAGAACTCAATCCCAGACACTCCAATATGGGATACAGGTCTCCCAAGGGGCAACTTAACCTACTACACCACAATGCCTGCCCCGAAGTGCTTTTGAAAAAATTATTGGGATAGGGGCTGGTGCTGTGGCATAGCAGGTAAAGCTGTCGCCTGCAATGCTGGCATTGCATATGGGGACCAATTCAAGTCCTGGCTGCTCCACTTCTGATCCAGCTCTCTGCTATGGCCTGGGAAAGCAGTAGATGATGGCCCAAGCACTTGGGCCACTGCACACTTCTGGGAAACCCAGAAGAAGCTCCTGTCTCCTGGCTTTGGATTCGCACAGCTCCAGCCATTGCAGCCAATTGGGGAGTGAACTGGCGGATGGAAGACACCTCTCTCTCTTTCTCTCTCTCTCTCTCTCTGCCTCTCCTTCTCTCTCTGTGTAACTCTTTCAAATAAGTAAATAAATCTTCAAAAAAAAAAAATGATTGGGACTGGTGCTGTGGCATTCCCTGCTGATGTGCCTGGGAAAGCAGTGGAGGATGACCCAAATGCTTGGCCCCCTGCACCCATGTGGGAGACCCGGATGAGGCTCCTGATGCCTGCCTTTGAACTGGCCCAGTCCTGGCTATTGCCACCATTTAAGGAATGAACCCAAAGGTGGAATCTTTCTCTCTCTCTAACTCTGCCTTTCAAATAAATAAAAACATTTTTAAAAATAAAGTAAAATAAAAAAGTATTACTATTTTTTAGTTTGAGAGTCAGAGAGCTCCCATCTACTGGTTCACTGCCCAAATACCTGCAATGGATAGGAGAGGGGGCACAAAGTTGTGAGCCATGAGGATGGCAGGAACCTAAACACTTGAGCCATCACTGTTGCCTTCCCAGGAAGCTGGAATCCGGACCTGGAGCCAGGGAATCAAACCTAGGCACTCCAATATGAGATACAGGTTCTAAGCAGCATCTTAACTGCTAGACCAAACACCTACCCCTGAAGTACTTTTTATATGTCCTAAAAATTGATTCTAGATTGGCACAAGATATTTGGATTTTTGCAAATAGTTTACTGTAACATTAATCAGTACATTCAACCAACATTTACAAATAGTCTACTTTGTCAGATACCATGTGAAGTCCTCCTATATAACATACCAATTATTATTTTTTAATCTTTTTAAAAATATTATATGTACTTAATTAAGAGGTAGAGTTATAGATAGAGAGAGGGAAAGAGAGATAGAAAGGTCTTCTATCCTCTGGTTCACTCCCCAGATGTCCGTAACAGCTGGACCTGGGCCGATCCGAAGCCAGGAGCCAGGAGTTTCTTCCCAATCTCCCACACCAGTGCAGGGGCCCAAGCACTTGGGCCATCTTCTAATGATTTCCCAGGCCATGGCAGAGAGCTGGATTGGAAGAGGAACAAATGGGACTAGAAACGGTGCCCATATGGGATGCTGGTGCCACAGGCGGGAGCTTAGTCCACTATGCCACTACGCCACAATGATGGCCCAAGAATTATTTTTTTGAATATTCAGAATTCTACTTTTAGCATAAAAAGCAGTATAAGGAGTAGGTTTTGTTGTACAGTAAGTTTAGCAGCTGCTTGGGATTCCCACACCGTATGTCATAGTGCCTGGTTCAAGTCCTGGTTATTCTACTTCTTTTCTTTTTTTTTTTTTTTAAGATTTATTTTATTCACATGTTTAAAAGGCAGAGTTACAGACAGAGATAAAAAGAGACAGAGTGAGATCTTCCATCCACTGGTTCACTCCCCAAAGAGCCGCCAACGACTGGGGCTGGGTCAGAAGTTCAGGAGCCAGGAACTTCTGCAGGGTCTCCCATGTGGGTTTAGGGGCCCAAGAACTTAGGCCATCTTCTGCTGCTTTTCCAGGTGCATTAGCAGAGAGCTGGATCGGAAGTGGAGCAGCCAAGACTCCAACCAACATCCATATGGGATGCTGCTGCTGCAGGCTGTGACTTAACCTGCTATGCCAAAGTGCCGGGACCTACTCCACTTCGTAGCCAGCTTTCTGCTAATGCATCCTAGGAGGCAGCAGGCTCAAGTGCCTGGGTTCCTGCTACCCATGTGCGAGACCTGTAATGGAGTTCCAGGCTCCTGGCTCGGCCCTGGACATGGCAGGCATTTGGAGAGTGAACCAGAGGATGGATCTTTCTTTTCCTCTCTTTCTCACTCTCTGTTGCTCTGCCTTTCAAATGAATAACCATTTTTTAAAAATACATGAGAGGGGCCAGCGCCGTGGCTCACTAGGCTAATCCTCCGCTTTGCGGCACCGGCACACCGGGTTCTAGTCCTGGTCAGGGCTCCGGATTCTGTCCCAGTTGCCCCTCTTTCAGGCCAGCTCTCTGCTATGGCCTGGGAAGGCAGTGGAGGATGGCCCAAGTCCTTGGGCCCTGCACCCCATGGGAGACCAGGATAAGCACCTGGCTCCTGCCTTCAGATCTGCGTGGTCCGGCCATTGGAGGGTGAACCAACGGCAAAAGGAAGACCTTTCTCTCTGTCTCTCTCTCTCTCACTGTCCACTCTGCCTGTCAAAAAAAAAAATACATGAGAGGTTAGTCCTCTATAAACATAAACTCTATATAGTGAAGCTAATTCACCGTATGAACATGCTTATGTAATGTTGGTAATGGTGATATTCTACTTACTGCTTTGTCAGGTAGCTAACAAATGTTTAGGTGTACTAGAAAATGACATGCACATCTGTCTTACGCAGAGGCGATTGCGATAATGATTTCTGCGAGGCCGTACTAAAGGTGCCACTGCCAAACATCACGAGCTCCCCTGAGTCTCCTGCTCCCTGTTTCAGGAACCTGGGCCACACTATTTCTAGAGAGACCCAGAACCTGCATGTGCCTTACTTTGTGGATAAAAACTTCGACAAGGCCTACAGAGGAGCTTCTCTGCGCGACCTGGAGAAGATGATAGAGAAAGATTACATTGATTACATCCAGACAAGCTGCTGGAAGGAGAAACAACAAAGTAAGATGCTGTCAGAGGGCTTTTGCTGGAGGCCATGATTCCCAGCCTCCTGGTCCCTCCCTCTCCAGGTTTCAGTTTATGTGAACAGAGAGGGGGCAGAGGCCCAGTCAGGATACTACAAACAAGGTGGGGATTTCATTGATAGGATTCAGGTGACCACGGTGTGGCAATCCTGGGAACCTCGGCGGGGCTCCTCAGCTGTCTTTGGAGCCTGCCTCTGCTCACCTGCCCTCTGTGCTTCCTCAGACTCATGTTTCACCACGGCGCGCTGGGGCTGCTGCCCTCCTCGACCCCCCAGCCCCACCACTTAGGGTCCCCTTTCAACACCCAGGCTTCCCCTGGAACTTCTCAGAGCTACCTGGTTTGGTCCCGTTTCCAAGTTCCACATTCCCTAGAGGGAATTCTCATTGCGCCAGCCTATGGTTTTCTTTAGTCAAACCAAAGGTTTAGAAATCATTGGCATTGAATCGGGTGCCCCCTGCCCTCACCTCCAGCTGACTGTGAACACGCACAACAAAGTGACCTCCAGGGCTCCTTCAGCAGGGGTGAGCAGGCCTTCTACTCTGTTCCCTCTATGGAGACAGTGGGGTGACAGTGTGTGCCACTTGGCTTACAGCTCTAGTTGTCACTAGGGAGTGCTGGCAGCAGGGGAGGCCCTGGCTCTCAGCCAGCAGCTTCACTTTGTATCTCCCTTGAATTACATACATACATACACACACACACACACACACACCCTGCTAGTAACTGCATCTTGTCAGACATGGATTTGTTTAACTTTTAAAAAATATACTCATCTTTTAAAGCTTCTTACTGGGTATCACTTAACATCTCCCAGTGTCTGATAAAATTAGCTCTGTGGTCACAGTGCTGCTAAGCCTTCACTGACCATTCGTGTACTCCTGACCCCGCCCCCAGGCTCATCTCTCCTGCCCCTGTGCCCCTGCACTCTTAAAGCACTTTGTTCGTTTTGCTTATATAGTCCTGATGCCACAGTACCCGTGGCAGGTGCATGCCAGTCTCCCCTGTGGGGCTGAGGCCTCCTGGAGGACAAGACCACGTCTTACTGTGTTCCAGGCCGCTGGCACAGTCCTTGTTTCAGAACAGGTGCTCAACAAATGTCTTTAGACAAGAGAGGATTCTCAGGCCTGGAAAACTATGAAATACTGAGGACTTTGAATGACAGAGCAGGGCTAGTGTTCTAACCTTAACCTGTGGGGACCTTGTCCCTGCCTCCAATTCCTGTAGGGCAGAGCCCAGTGGCATCCCATGGTGCATTAGGGGTTGGTAGGCTGACTCTGGGATACAACGGGGAACTAAACAGGAGGAGGGAATTTTCTCCTTTAAGTTAAAAAAAAAAAAAAAAAAAAAAAAGAGGGGTCAGGATGGACCCTCCCCATTGTTAACTAAGTGTTACAAGGTTCAAGAGTCAGGAGAGAATTTTGGAGCAAGATCAAAGACTTACGCCAAAAAGACAGCATATATGTGGATCCAAACTGGGTGAGCACTACTGGGTTTGTCCTAAGAGCCTAAATCTTCTGGGCCCTGGGAGGGTTTTGAATTTGTTGCTTCTGCAAGAACTAGATGTCAATCTGCATGTCACATTCTTCAAACACATACACCTGCCCCCAGCCCACATCCTTGTCTGTGGCAGTAAGGCTGGAACTATGTAGAGCCTGCAATAAGGACTGCACCAAAGGTGGCATCTAAGCTTCAGGCCTGGCTTCCCAGCTGGCCCTCCAGGTACAAATGGAAATCCAGTGAGTCAGCATGATTTGCAAACCCACAAGTTCCAAATAGGGGTTATCTGCACACACCCCTTAAAAAGTCTATTTCTGGCGTCTAAGTCCAGTGGCGGTGTGGAGCCTCCACAGCCCAGATGCCATCTGAGAACAAGCAGCCTCTGCTCTCCAACTCCAGCAGCAAGTGCAGCCAACAAGTTAAATTTAGCACTTGAAAGTATAAAAATAAACCGCTTGAGCACAAAGTTCACTCTTGGCAAAATACCAGATGGAAACTTTTTATCAAAGTTAGACATTGTCTTTTTAAAATCTTTTATTTCTTTGCTCTTAGAATGCTTAATCTGAGTGAATTTTTATGAGTAACCCTTTATGGTGAACACTAATTGCCCTGTTTACCTCTTCTTAGCTGCATCTAGGTAATAACCCTGATGCCAGGAAAGCAGCCAGGCCCCAGGCTGGGCCAGACAAAAGTTAACAGGCAGCAACTACTTCCTGGCCTGAGCGGGCTGCACTGCTCTGAGATCCTGGCCCTCACCGGTTGATGCGCACTTCTTTGTATGCCCTTGAGCAGTGTAGCCGAGTGGGTAGAAGCTTAGGCTTTGAGATGGGGCTGGAATTGACTTCCTCCTGGAGTGGTTGCATGGATTAGAGGAGACAGGGTGCGTGGAACTCAGTGTCTGGCACAGTCTGCACCTGATTCCCGAGGGAGGCCAGGCTTAGTGTGGCTTTGCCCTGGAGATTGCATGCAGCACCTGGTCACGGAGCTAGATCAGGAGGGGAGTTGGGGTCTGGTGGGGTCTCCCCGCTGTTAGATTCTGATCTGGGCTTCTATACAGAATGTTCTGCAGAGAGGCTCTGGGATTTGTTTCCCTTGGCAATCGTAGTTTACCTTGAAGCCTCCATGTTCTGCCCGTTTGTTATGCTGGCATTCAGGGCAAGGGGGACATTCTGCCAAGAAGAAAAGGTGTCCTCTTGATCCTGCCCCTCCCCAAAATTTTGTTAGTTACCTAGCGATTATTGAATATTAACAGGATGTGTCAAAGGTAGCATATTCTTGGAGCTGACCCTGTGCTCACTGAAGGGCAGTTTGGAGAGAAGCTTCTTTCTAAGCATGGATGTGGTGCCTGAAAAACTGACCTTGTGCAAGGTCCTTGTGTGGAGCGGGGTCCCTGGCCTGGTTTCAGCAAGCTTTATGAAAAGCAACGTGCCGTTCTGGGAGAAGCATTCACACGTGGGCACCATCAGCTTGGTGCAGTGGTCTGCATGGAGACAGCAGGGAGTCACCAGTCCTTAACGGCTTTTGGAAGATGCTTCCAGGGAGTAAGGCATTTAGAAAAGGTCAGTGATCAGAAAACCTATGGAAATGATTTCAAGAGAGGCAAAGCCGCAGAATCTGTCCCAACTACTGATGTCGCTGTGACCCCAGAAGACCAGGCATAGAGGACTCTTGTGGAAGCCTCTTGTAGCACTCTCTTACACGCCAGTGAAGCCAGAGAAGTGGAGTCACTGCCCAGCCCTGGGCAGGACATGGGAGCAGAGAGCTTTCATTTGGGTGCACCACAGAGCCCCATCACCTGCAAGAGTGACTGTTCCAAGGCAAGCTCTGACCGGCAGGCACTGCAGGCCCTCTCGCCAGGGGGTGCAGCACATTGTCCTGGAGCCAGGGAGACCTGCTGCTCACTAAGCAACTGCTGGGCTAATGCCCAGGCTCCGCAGCCCACCGTAAAGGGAGGGTGGCCACACACATCCGCCCCTCACTCTGGAGTCCTGTTCTTGATCTGCACACTGCGCCCTACTTGTAAATAGAACCACTGTGAACACTGTGAACAGAAATGCCAGACGGTACTTTGTGTTGATAGAAATGGATGGCCATTGTTCCCCCGGGCTAACTATTAATTCCTGCTTCCAGGCAGTTTGCTGATTAATCAGACAGGTGCCTCCTCTTCCACCATGAAAAACAAAATCTTTCAGCAAGGTGATCAAGAATGGATAGGCATATTTCAAAATAGCATTTTTACAAAGCTGGTCCTATACACAGAGTAGCTGCCTGCTGGCCGGGGCTCTGAGAATCCACCCACGCCATCTAAGCAGTCGCCCTGTTAATTCACAGCACGCCTCTGAAGCTGCTTTTCAGGCACTTCTCCCAGAGCGCGGCTCGAAAACCTTACAAAAGGATGAAAACTAGAGGCAGCCAAACCACCGTTCAGTCAGGAAATGCAGCCGAGATGATATGAGTATTCTGGTAAAAATAGAACGACCTTCTCCACCATGAAGAGAAAATGAAATTCATTTAGTCAAGGAGACAAAGGTCACCAGATCCGGATGATTTCACTTTTCAAAGAGCTCAGCTGCCTCTGGCCTTTGAGTTGAGGACCCCACAGGTGCCGAGGGAAGGAAGAAAGCCGCCAGCATCCTGGCCTTGTGTGGAAGCACAGCCACCAAGCTAGGCCATGTGTCACGTAGCATGTGTGAGCTGTGTGCCAGCAATGCAGGGGACAGATGAAGCAGCTGTCTTTGTTTCAGGTGACAGGAAGAGGCAACTGGCCTCCATTGCTCCCCCCACTGCTGTCTGGATGCCGTCGGTAGGAAGGTTGTGAAACCGTCTCCTCTTACTGCACACATGCAGCTTTCCCAAGCTTGCCACCAAATGCTTGGTTGATAAGAACTAAGTCCAGCACGTTGATAGCAGAGTGCAGACGCTGGGACACAGGATCACAGGCAGCCTTTCATCCTCACCCCTAGCAAAGTGCCCAATACATGTTTCTTGAATAAATGAGTAAACGTTTCTTATATTTAATTGAAAGAAAAAGCACTAAAGAAAGTAAAAGGAGCTTTGATTCCAGAAGTATGGGGATGCAACAAAGGAGCTCAAGTCTCTTAGTAAATGGGTTCCCTCTTCTGTCTTTCAGAGTCGGAGCTGACGAACTTGGCGGGGTTATACAGAGATGAACGACTGAAACAGAAAGCAGAGTCGCTGAAACTTGAAAACTGTGAAAAACTTTCCAAACTTATCGGCCTGCGCAGAGGAGGCTGAGAGGATGATGGCTTATGCGAGGCTGGGGTTTTGTTACTTGTTACCATTTATGTTCCTAATCCCATTTTATAATACAAAATTAGGAAATGGTGAACAGTTTGCTATTAGCTAACTTTGTTTGTTGGGCAGAGTTGCAGGAGCTTCAGTCTAGAGCCAGAACCCTTCCTGGCATTGGCTCCAGGCCCAAGGAATGGTTTGGCCAGGTTAAACCAATGGCCAAGCATTCGATTCAGTCCCCCTGCTCTGTGAGTGCAGCTCAGGGCTTCCCAGAGTAGAGCCATATGGTCTTTGTTTAAAATAAGTTTACTGAGGTCTCAGAACCCAGGCTTTCCTAGGCTTGGCCCAAGCTGCTTCCTAGGAGTCACTGACAATGTCTACCAAGCATTATACCTCTCCCTTCATCAGAGTCATTCTGTCCCCCAGTCCAGCCTTCCCAACTGCTTCCTCCTCAAGTCGGTTTTCTAAGGGGAACATGGAGAAACTTCTACAGCCAGTAGTTTCTCCTGTCCCAACATCTGCTCACTTAGTACCACTAGCAAACTGCAGGTTTGAGGTTCTTTTATATCTTCACCCTCTCTCTGGCAGAAGCTCTAGAAATGAAAACCTATCGAGCTGTGAAACAGTGCAGTGGACAGTGCCGCAACAGGAGGCGGGGCTGTGGGTGAGGGTGAAAGGCGAGACCGCCTCTCAGTTCCTCAGTGCAGTTTGCCCAGGCCATGGTAGAATGTTCCATTTTGTTCTGTTTTGTCATTCCGTTTGATATCATCATGTAGTGTTGTCACACTTGAGCTGCACCTCTACACCCCCACAGAGGTAACAATGTTGTTACCAGCCAGCTAGCCAGGCTGCTTGCTGAAGCCTAGGGAGAGGCAGACACACAGAGGTATCTGTGGCTGTGGGGTCCACCATGACCCAGCAGTCATCTTGTGCTCTTTAGTTCATAACTGGAGTTGCTGTTTGTTCATTTAGTATTTACAGCTCTGTGAAGTTGATGCATTATCTCTGTTTTCATGAATGAGAACGTGGGTCCAGAAAGGAAGAATGGCTGACCTGTATAGTGGCAGAACTGGATCATAGTCTGGTTACTAGATGGAGACTGTGTAAGATCGTCCTCCTTTCCCAGGTGATTCTAGTGGACTGGCCAAGCAGAATCTCCCAGGGATGCCTCTGTCCCCTGCCCCGCTCCGCACCCTTACTGTGGCAGCCCTCTGTCCCTCAGGAAAACGTCCCTGCTGGCCTTTAGGAAGCAGCACTCTGTCCACAAGAGCAGCACTTCCTCAGGGACAGGCAGCTCTTCCCACTGCTGAGCTGTGTGACTCCGGCCTCCCTGTGGAGGGTAGCTAGCAGGTCTGGGCTGCCCACAGTGTGCTGCATCTCTGAACATGGAAGGATCAGGAATGGCCATGGTTGACACTCCATGTTGTCGTCAGGTTGGGAGACAAGTTCCTGTTGGAGGAAGAGTCTACATGAAAACTGACTCCCAAAGGAGAGTTCCTCCTTTTGGATGCATAGCTGTGGTTTAGACCAAAACGTCTAGCTCCACTCAACACGTGGGTATTGCACAGGGGCCGCTGGCTTCACAGGGCCTCCCTGACACCCTCTCTGAGGGATGGGGAATTTGCACTTTAAAATGTGTCCATGAGTCACACAGGCTCATGGAAGGTTGTTTCCTACGCAACAGAAATCAAAGCTGTCCTCTAACCAGCCCCAGCCTCTGCTACAGGATGGGCCGTCATCAAACTGGACAGGTTGGGAGATCCTACTCTAGATGCCCATGAATGGGGAAGTCACACCTTTTTGCATTCCTGGCAGCGATGCATTGTAATTAGGTGTGACAACACTAAACAGAGGCGATACTAATTCCATTCAATGTCATAGAGTTGTCTTTTTATGGCACTAATGGTACTGTTATCTATCACCCACAGTTTTTCTCAAGTGAACTGTATTTGCTTTTGGTTAAAGGATAGTTTAATCTATTTGGTACTATCCAGAACATTGCTTCACATTCTTGGTTATGCTTTAGATGTGTTGTCCACATGGTGGTAAAATCAACTTTTGCCTCCTGCTTCCATTCTTTGAAAGGTGTCCTGGGTAGATAAGTTATTTGGGGAAGGCTTATTCTTGCTGTTGGAACTTGGCCATAGCTGTAGACTGTTTCTTTGAGCATGACTGCAGATTGGAGTTGTGTGATGGGAGCAGGCTAAGAAATAGGGCTTGAAGCCCGAGCAGAAACAGAAGTTGCTCTCTGCACCACATGAGCAAGTGCGCAGAGGGGAGGATGGAGTCCCTCTCCTCCTAGAGAACTGTGCAGTGTGAGGCAACCTGGGTCCCAGGACAGCAACTCTGCAGCCTCTGTTGAAGCCTGGAGGTGTCCAGGCTTTCCTGATCAGCTCCAGACCTCACGACTTGGCAGAAGTGACCAGTAAGAAAGTGTCATTGCCATGCTTCCTGTTGGATACTTAAGAATTACGGCAAACTCCCAACCCACTGGAACATGGGATGCAGCAGCCTGGCCACACTATGTGCTACCCTCGTTTTCCTCCCCACACTCAGGACTGGCTTTGCGAGGAGGCACTGCTGGGATTCCAGCAGGTTTCTGTTACACCCGACCACGCAGGCAAGTTTCTTTTCTCTGCATGCACTCCTCACAGGGGATAGCACTTAGTTTGTATTTATTTTGGACTCATGTAACGTATAAGCTTAGGATCCTAATATACTTATTTTAGGAAAGGGTCAAGTTACTGTACCTCCTATTTTTTTGAGCCTGCATTGTTGACTCCTTGTGCAGTGACCACCAAGGAACTATATACCCACATGCTAGATGTGGGTCCCATTATTTACATTGCATTCAGTATTGAAAATTAAAGATGTGAATGTTCTGTGACCAGAGTCAGGGATGACACTGATAGTGGCGTAAGAATCCCAAAAACTCTGGTCCCCTGACCCATTGCATTCTGGATTGAGTGTATTTTAGCAAAGAAAAACATTAAATGATTTTATATAAAAAGAATGGCTTTCCTGTTTTCCTGTGTTCCTTCACCTTTGTGGCATCCTGGGGCACCACGCGTCCTTGACTCCCTTGAAGCCACGTCTTTCTAGCAAGGCTGTTGTACTCTGCTCTGCTCTTCCCTCATCTATCAGTGGAGTGATTTGTGTTTGAAATCATTTGCATTTGTAGATAGCACTAGTAGCATTACCAATGCCATAACTTCCATCGAATAATAGCTGCCACAGCACATCATAGCTGAGCCACAGATCAGACCCGCACTTAGCATCAGAAAATCAGGTGTCATCCCATTTCCTTGCTGGCTTTGTTCCTCATGGCCCATATTTAGGAAAGTCTTGACTTAAAAATCTAATACATGGGGCTGGGAGGCAGGCATATACATACACAACTTACATGACCCCAACTGGTCATGATACCTTTCATTTCATTTGGAGAAAAAGGTGGCACGAGATTGCATTCACCAAATATCGATAACGTACTATGTCCAGGTGGGCTGAGCTTTTGGGATAGGGCCCACGGAACAGGTGAGACGCGGAATAGACATCCAGTAGGGAAGCCAGGCTTTAGACAATGCTCCCCAGTGAAGCTGAGATCGTGCAAATCCCTACCAAAGGGAAGGCATCCAGAGGGAAATGGAAGCAATCTGACGGAGACTTGAAATGCAATCACCCTTCGAAGGAAACAAGTGGTTCTCTGAGATGGAAGAACATAAAAGCAACACTTTTGCAGCACTCTCGTTTGCATGAACAGCGCTATCCCCCCATCCAAGTGCAAAGTCAAGCCCAGGAGACTTAATTTGGTGTCCCCTAGAGGACCACACCTAATAGTCCTGTCCTTTCTAATCTGGGTTAGCCTTTGATCTCCTTTGACAAGGGAAGCTGGTGAAACTGGCAGCTTCTGTGTTAGCACTTGAGGGGAAGCCAGCCACTGTCCAAGTAACCTGAGACCTCTTTATGCTAACTACATGGAGAAGCCATGCAGAGAGGACCAAGTAATTGAGCTGACAGCAAGAAGGGAGGACTAAAACAACGAAGTAATCCCAGCTCATGAGCAGAAAGGAGCTGCCTTATCAAGTCCTGCTCAGACTGAAGAATCATGGCATGAGATTGCAAACAATAAAACAATTGCTATGTTTTGTGGTGGTTTATAGGCACAGACAACCACACCATTTTGGCGGCCTTTCCCCATACCACCTACTCTATCCCTCTGATGCCATCCAATTCCAGTCGTTCATCCATTTCCACTGCAGTAGCCTCCTAGATCCTGGTCTCTTACCATCTCCAGAGGGCCTCCTCCAGTCCATACACTTCACTGCAATGAGAGGTCACTCACTTGCTTAAAATATTGCAGTAGCTTTCTTTTGCCCCCTGAATAAAAATCATCAAAGTAAGTCCACAGCATGGTCCACTATACTCAGCAAGGCTCCGCTCTGACAACTCCTGGCCTTACCCTACTGCCCTATCTATTTTTTAAATATTTTAATTTATTTATTTGAGAGGTAGAGTTACAGATAAAAAGAGGGAGAGACAATGAAAAAGGTCTTCCATCTACTGGTTCACTCCCTAAATGTGAACCACAGTGGAACTGGGCTGATCCGAAGTCAGGAGCCAAGAGCCTCTCCCAGATCTCTCACGAGAGGGCAGGAGCCCAAGGACTTGAGTCATCTTCCACTGCTTTCCCAGGCCAGTAGAGAGTTGGATTGGAAGAGGAGCAATTGGCACACAAACTGGCACCCATATGGGATGCCGGCACTGTAGGCAGAGGCTTAGCTTGCTACATCACAGTGCTGGCCCTCCATCAATCTTTTGCTTTTCGGCTATACCTTTTGCTCCAGGTATTTTGCATATGTTGGTCTCTCTCTCAAACCCTATCCTGCTATTGGCATTGTGGTTAAGCAGCAGGTTATACCATTGCCTATGACGCCAGCATCCCATATCAGAGCGCTGGCTCCCCACTTCTGATCCAGCTCCCTGCTAATGTGCATGGGAAAGCAGCAGAAGATGGCCCAAGTGATTGGTTCCCTGCACCCACATGGGAGACTCTGATGGAATTCCAGGCTAATGACTTGGTCCCAGCAGTTGATCTCTCTCTCTGTGCATCTTTTCATTTGTTCTGTCTCTTCCCCTCTCTTTCTCTCTCTCTCTCTAACTCTGCCTTACAAATAAATTTTTTAAAAATCTAAAAATAAGGCCGGCGCCGTGGCTCACTAGGCTAATCCTCCGCCTTGCAGCGCTGGCACTAGTCCCGGTTGGGGCACCGATCCTGTCCCGGTTGCCCCTCTTTCAGGCCAGCTCTCTGCTGTGGCCAGGGAGTGCAGTGGAGGATGGCCCAAGTGCTTGGGCCCTGCACCCCATGGGAGACCAGGAGAAGCACCTGGCTCCTGGCTTCGGATCAGCGTGGTACGCTGGCCGCAGCGCGCCTACCGCGGCGGCCATTGGAGGGTGAACCAATGGCAAAAGGAAGACCTTTCTCTCTGTCTCTCTCTCACTGTCCACTCTGCCTGTCAAAAAAAAAAAAAAAATCTAAAAATAAGGGGCCGGCGCTGTGGCACAACGGGTTAAAGCCCTGGCCTGAAGCACCAGCATCCCATATGGGCGCCGGTTTGAGTCCTGGATGCTCCTCTTCCAATCCAGCTCTCTGCTATGGCCTGGGATAGCAGTAGAAGATGGCCCAAGTCCTTGGGCCCCTGTACCCACATAGGAGACCTGGAAGAAGCTCCTGGCTCCTGGCTTTGGATTGGCACAGCTCCAGCCGTTGCAGCAATCTGGAGGGTGAACCAGCAGATGGAAGACCTCTCTCTCTGTCTCTACCTCTCTCTGTAACTCTGTCTTTCAAATAAATCTTTTTAAAAACCTAAAAATACAGGCCGGCGCCGCGGCTTGATAGGCTAATCCTCCACCTTGTGGCGCTGGCACACTGGGTTCTAGTCCCGATCAGGGCACCGGATTCTGTCCCAGTTGCCCCTCTTCCAGGCCAGCTCTCTGCTGTGGCCCGGGAGTGCAATGGAGGATGGCCCAAGTGCTTGGGCCCTGCACCCCATGGGAGACCAGGAAAAGCACCTGGCTCCTGCCTTTAGATCAGCGCGGTGCGCCAGCCACAGCGCACCGACCGTGGCAGCCATTGGAGTGTGAACCAATGGCAAAGAAAGACCTTTCTCTCTGTGTCTCTCTCTCTGTCCACTCTGCCTGTGGGGAAAAAAAAAAAAAAACTAAAAATACAATGAAAATATAAAAAAAAAGAACCTTGTCTCACTCACCTGCCCCTCCCCTCTTTGCTAAGTACCTCTCAGCTATCTATGAAGATACTAAGGTTTCAGCTCACACATCACATCTTCACAGAAGCTTTCGCCTTTACTGCAGCTTAGCCCAGACTAGGCTAAATCTCCCTTTAAATTACTCACATTCATCTCTTTCTCAGTACTTGTCATATCTATAGTATTATTTGAATGATGACATAATTTTGGATTTACTTGGGTGTTTATTTGATTATTGTCTGAGTCCCTCAGTCTGGTTTTTCTGAGATGAGCCTTAAAGGGAGTGACATGCCATCTGTCAAGGATTCTCTCTAGAAATGGAACAAAATGATTTTATTACCATTAAGGTGGAAGTCTGTGATTCCTTGGCCAAAGGATACAGCAGAAATGACAGCCAGGCCTGTAAACAGGCCCCAGTGTTAAGACACTGGCATCTTCCACTTCCTGTCAGTTTGAATGCTTTTGCTTTAACCCAGCCACCATGCTTGAGAAAGCCCAGGCATCCTATAGAGGAAAACCAAGACCTAGCTGAGCTCCCAGCTGATGGCACAAACTTGCCAGTCATGTTTGGGAGCCATCTTGAAGTAGAGCTTCTAACCCTCTGTTGAATCCTCCCTGCAGATAATACATGGAGCAGAGATGATCTATCGCCACAGAACCCTGCCCAAAATGCAGATTCATGAGCAAAGGGGTGGCATTGTGGTGCAGCAGCTTAAGCTACCACTTGTGATGCAAGCACCCCATATGAGAGCCAATTCATGTCCCTGCTACTCCACTTCTGACCCAGCTCTCGGCTAATGCTCCTGGGAAGGCAGCAGAAGATGGCCCAAGTACTTGGGTCCCTGTCCCCCTCTATGAGAGACTTGGGAGAAGCTACTAACTCCTGGTTCTGGCCTGGCCAGCCCCAGTCATTGCAGTCATTTGGGAGAGTGAACCAGTGGATGGAAGGTCTGTCTGTCTGTCTGTCTCTCTCTCTCTCTCTGTGTGTATAACTCTGTCTTTCAAATAAATTAATCTTTTTTTAAATTGTGGGTAGCTTGTTATACAACCAATAGATAACCACATCAACCAGGATGACACACTTGTGCAGGAAGACAGCAGGATCACAGACCACTTTGTGATGTCATGCTATCCTAGGGTTCACTGAGGACATGTGGACATGAGTAGGAGTCTGTGGTGGGCCCCAGAGAGACCTCCCTCATGTTGATGCTGGCATGCAGGTGCACATCTGGATCCAGGGATCGCTCTTGCTCCCAACCACTCATCTCCAAGGAACTAGCTCTGGAGCCTACTGCTCTCCAAGATTTTGTCTCAAACACACAAAGGAGTGCCTGATCCCACCCAAGCTGGTTAACAGTGAATGGCAGGGCCGGCACTGTGGCAGAGTAGGCTAAGCTTTCCCCTGCAGCACCAGCATCCCTATGGGTGCCAGTTCCTGTACTGGCTGCTCCTCTGGTGATCCAGCTCCCTGCTACCACCTGAGAAAGCAGAACGAGATTACTCAAGTCCTTGGGCCCCCCGCACCCATGTGGGAGACCCAGAAGAAGCTCCCGGGCTTCAAATCAGCCTAGCTCCCACTGTTGGTGGCCATTTGGGGAGTGAACCAGCAGATGGAAGACCTCTCTCTCTCCCTCTCCCTCTGTCTGTAACTCTGCCTCTCAAATAAAATAAAAAAATTTAAAAAAAGAGAGAGAGAGAGAAAATTAGAGAATGGCAAGCAACAGCCATCAGTTCCTCCTGAAATACCCTGGGGAAGGAACACAGCTCACTGAGAGGGCTCCGGGATCACTGCCCCAGAGGAATGCGTGGCTTTGTCCAGGCTGATTCAACATTCACGCCTGGCAGACCAGAGGGCTCTGTGCGAGGCATGCCATCTACACAGCACCCTCGTGGCCTGCAACCGGACCAATACCTCTTCTCTTTCCAAGTCCATGAACAAAAGCAAATTACTGAGCCTGGGACTGAAAAAAGTGTCTGTGCAAACAGAAAAACAACGCTTGCTTGTGAATTCCAGAAACCGGCCTTGGGAAAGCCAGCTTAAGTTGCAAAAGTAACCTGGTCCTCCACGGCCAGCGTGCCTGGAGGTTTGAGTTCACTGCAAAAGGGGACGACACAGTACTTTCCCTTTTTCTGATCCCAGCCAAATAACATTTTGCAGCTGCTTAGTGTGGCGAACATCCTACTGTTTCCTCCCCAAGATGAAGTCCAGCTGTCAAGCCGCTTCCCGAGGAATAACACTGGCATCCGAGACAGGGTTTCCAGACCCACAACCAGCTTGAGGAACTGACTCAACAGCCAGCCCCCTTTACCGCCTCCTTAAAACCCCCTCACTGAGGACCAGAGTTCCTGCGAGTGCTAATCTGAGACCCCCTCAATCCATCAACAGATAAAACTCTTACCCTCAAACCCTATCCTTTTTATTTTAGTAGCCACTAGCCCCAGGTAGCCATTTAAAAGTAAATTGGAAATAATCACTTTTTTAAAAAGTGTAAAAAGCAATTTCTCAGTCACATGAGTCACATTTCAAGCCCCGAACAGCCACGTGTGGCTTAGTGGATGCCATGCTGGACAGGGCAGCTGTGGGACATTTCCAGTACTGCAAGTTCTAGTGAACTGAGCTGTTTCAGGTTCTTTGAGAGAGGTCAACAGGATGCCCTTGCTACCAGGACCTGAGACTAAAAGCAACAACAGAAAATCCAGAACAAGGGCTGCCACTGAGACATCCACAGGGATGGTCACATTCGCCAGGCCACACATCCAGCCCAAAAATCCCCCACAGAACTTTAGAGTAGCCTGGGCAGCTTACCTCAACCTTCAGCTTCGCTTCCTGGTCACTGATGACATTTATTTTCTCCAAATTTCATTTAATAGTCATTTCCTGCTTGGTAGTACCAAATTTATCATTTTATCCATTATGTTCGACAAAAATTGCAGCACAGTATCATGGTTAAGAACATGGACTCCAGGTCCGGCGCCATGGCATAGCGGGTAAAGTTGACGCCTGCAGTGCCGGCATCCCATATGGGTGCTGGCTGCTCCATTTCCAATCCAGCTTTCTGCTATGGCCTGGGAAAGCAGAAGAAGATGACCCAAGGCTGGCACTGCGGCTCAATAGGCTAATCCTCCGCCTGCAGTGCCGGCACGCCCGGTTGGGGCGCCAGATTCTGTCCTGGTTGCTCTTCTTCCAGTCCAGCTCTCTGCTATGGCCCAGGAGTGCAGGAGGATGGCCCAGGTCCTCGGGCCCTGCACCTGCATGGAAGACCAGGAGGAAGCACCTGGCTCCTGGCTTCAGATTGGCACAGTGCATCGGCCGTAGCAGCCATTTGAGGGGTGAACCAACAGAAGGAAGACCTTTCTCTCTGTCTCTCTCTCTCACTAACTCTGCCTGTCAAAAAAAAAAAAAAAAAAAAAAAAAAAAGACCCAAGCTCCTGGATTCTGATTCGGATTGGCACAAGCTCCGGCTATTGCAACCATCTGGGGAAGATTTCTCTCTCTCTCTCTCTCTCTCTCTCTCTCTCTCTCTCTTCTCTCTCTCTCTCTCTCTCTCTCTCTCTCTCTCTCTCTCTCTGCCTCTGCCTTTCTGTAACTTTGCCTTTCAAACAACTCTTAAAAAAAAAAAAAAGGCTCCAGGGCAAATTTAGGGGAGTGAAACAGTGGATGCCTCTCCCTCCTCTCCCTTTCAAATAAAGAAATCCTAATACACACACACACAGACCCTGGAGTCAAACAGCTTACTAGTTTGGGTGGCCTTGGGCAAATTACTCATCTCACAGAGCTGCCTTTCCTCATCTGTAGAATGGGGTAATAGAATACTTCACAGGGTTATTCCGAGGATCACGTGAGATAGTCAAGACTGAAGAGGGCCGTGAAATACTGAACACACAATATATGTTGGTTCTGAGTTCCACCGAACTTCATCTTATTTGGGTTTCCAAAGACCAAACAAAAAAAAAGCCTTCGGTAGGGACTGCGGCAAAACCTCTTCCAGCTGCCTAGAGCCTGGCCCCGGGCATGAGGGCTCAAATCTGAAAGCCGTTCTTCCATCTTTCTCGGTCCATCTTCCTTGCTTCAGCTTCAGGCCCCTCAGTACTAAGTGGGTACCAGGAGGCTGGAGGGCCACGCTACGAGGGAACTGGGGGTTGGGGACCAGAAAGAGGCTCGTGAAGTTCCGGGTGCTGGGGCTGCCTGAGCGGCTTTTGCTTCCGGGTCATGCAGTTTCCCAGGCCCTGGAGAAGGCTGAGGGCCCCGTGTTGCCACCTCACACACACTTAAAGGAAGTACAAGCCAGGTCCTGCCTGCTCCTCGGGACTGCGTGGGAAACAGAAGACACACAAACTACAAACTACAAACGTCAGTTCCTCAGCGTTGTTTGAGGCTTCCCCGCCCCGGGCGGCTCCTTTAAAAGGTGGGGCCCCGTCCCTGCTACCAGAGGAAGTCACCGCCCCCGGTTGCCAGGGTGCTCTGTGGCGTCGCATTCTCATTGGCGGGCGACGGCCGCGAGGCGCCCAGGGGCAGCCATTTCCAACGAGCAGGCGGGGGCGAAAGATGGCGACGCCCCTCGGGTGGTCGCAGGGGGGCTCAGGGTCTGTGTGTCTCGCCTTCGACCAGCTGCGGGACGTGATTGAATCTCAGGAGGAACTGATCCACCAGCTGAGGAATGTGGTACGCACTCAGGAGCGCTCGGGGAGAGGCCGGAACGGACGTCTCGCCGGTGGGGGCGGGGCCAGGTGCAGCCTCGATTCAAGGGGCGTGGTTAGGGAACATTACCAGTGGCGTCATCGGGAAGCCGGGCTCAGCTAAGTCGCTGGTGGAGGTGGAGCCAAAAGGGGCGGGGCCTTCCTGAATATTTACCAGGGATTTTTTTTTTTTTTTTAATTTATTTGAAAGGTTCAGCGACAGAAAAAGCGAGGGAGAGAGAGGTTTTCCATTCGCTGGTTCATTCCCTAAATGCCCACAACAGCCTCGGCTGGGCCAGGCTGAAGCCAGGCGCCAGGAACTCCCTCTGGGTCGCCCAGGTGGGTGGCAGGGACCCAAGCACCTGAGCCATCACCTGCTGCTTCCCAGGCACATCAGCAGACGCTGGGTCGGAACCGGAGCAGCCATGACTGCATCTAGCACTTTGATAGGGGATGTGGACGCCCAAGGAGGGCCCTAACCAGTGGCACACAGGCTCCTTACCAGGAATTTTAAGTATAATCAAGCAACGTTCTACGCTCTCTGGTTGTTGAAGGGCCTCCATTTCCCCGTTGTTCGTAAAAATGACTTCACTAAATTTCTAAGGACGTCACGTGCCGGCGAGAAACTCAGTTGTCTCTTCCAGAGCCAAATGCAGTGTCAGGCCGAGCACAGCGAGCTCGGATTTGGCCCCTGCCACCTTGAGGGCCTCCATTTCTCTTGCTTTTGCCTTCTCAGTCGCCCTGGCTGATGGGTACAGGGTGTTGAAGCCGCAGGTTACCTCTCCAAGCCTGATAAAGTCCCGGTTTTGCTGGGTTTCTTGTTTTGCCTTGATAAGAAGGTTGAGATGCCTCTCCACTTCAGAAATAAATCTGGTTCACTTCTGTGTTTC
The DNA here is from genome assembly GCF_033115175.1 of Lepus europaeus. NCBI lineage: Eukaryota > Metazoa > Chordata > Mammalia > Lagomorpha > Leporidae > Lepus > Lepus europaeus. The sequence continues at coordinate 140,407,168 of NC_084830.1, forward strand.
ACTCCAGTGATTCTTAGACAGTTTCTTCCCTTCTGGAAGTCGGTGTGGGTGACAGGAGAGGGACATGCAGTGTTTGCTGCCCTAACGTCCTAGCACAACACTGTATGCATCTCTAGGTCCCCACGCCTTTCCCTGGGGGCTGGCCTTGGCATCTGAGTTCCCACTGTCTGGACACTTGCCGCTCTGCCCTTCTTCTGCCCCATCCTACTTGGCAGTCAGATCTCAGGACTGATGTCACCTCCAGAAGCAGTCCTGCCTCTCCCCGGGCTGGGTCAGGGGCTCCTCTGGGCGCCGCAGGCCCTGTGCTTCTCCAGTACAGCACCTGTGTGGTAGAACGGCTGCCTCTGGGCTCTTCTCCATGAGGCTGGCGCTGAGCCTCAGTGGAGTGGAGTGCCAGTCTCCTCCTAGGAGCCCCTGGTTTGTCCTGGTCCCTGGAGGGCAGCCCCACTACCCAGTCCCAGGCCATCCCTGAGCCAGGCTCTGTTGCAGATTGTTCTCCAGGACGAAAACTTTGTCAGTAAAGAAGAGTTCCAGGCAGTGGAGAAGAAGCTGGTGGTGAGTACCGGCCTGAGCAGCTCCTGCTACGCCTGTTTCGCAGGATCCCTGTGGTTAGGCGGCAGTGAGGCCGTGTGCCTCTCTGATGAGGGGGCTGGTCCAGGGCGCCTAGGAGATCCACGATGGCTTGGGATGATGAGGTAACTGCTGCTGCCCTTGCAGGAGGAGAAAGCTGCCCACGCCAAGACCAAGGTCCTCCTGGCCAAGGAAGAGGAGAAGTTGCAGTTTGCCCTTGGAGAGGTAGAGGTGCTGTCCAAGCAGCTGGAGAAGGAGAAGATGGCCTTTGAAAAGGCGTGAGTGAGCCTCAGCGGGGCTGTGGGGGCCAAGGGCCTGGCCGCCTGCATCCCGCCTACCCTCTCCTCTCCTCTCTGCTCCCCCCAGGCTCTCCAGTGTCAAGAACAGAGTTCTGCAGGAGTCCAGCAAGAAGGACCAGCTTATCACCAAGTGCAATGGTAGGCGGGAGGCCTGTGCTCCCCCCAACGCGTACATACATGGGCTCTTCCCTAACAGTCCAGCGCCTGTGTCAAGGGCAGGGTTTCACCCCAACTTCTGTCCCCGGCTGAGGATACAGGCAGGCCAAGGCGGGCCACACCTTCGAAAAGGCCTTCAGGGACCAGGCAGGCCACGGAAATGAGGGAAGCAGTTGGCGTCCGGTATTCTTCACGGCCATAAAGGAACGGGCTCGCTCCCATTTTTCTCGAAACATACAACCTTCTTAGTCCACCTTTTGTCTTCCCACCTCTGACGGGTATTAGAGAGCGTGCGCTTGCGGCAAGCACGGTGGGCGCAGGGGGAGCGGGGCCGGTGCTGGTGTGCAGAGTGCGCCCTGTTGCCTGTGGCAATGGGGTCCAGGAGTACCAGGCCTTTCTTTAAAATAAGAATTTGGAAACCATGTCTTACTGGAGGCTTTTCTTTTTAGTGTGGGCACCTGAGTTTAAAATTTTTGAAAATGTGTTGTGGGCCACCAGTTTCCGCTCAGATGTGTGTGGCCCACCTCTTGGCCCAGGGTGCCAGGGTGGTAGGCACTTTGAGACAGCTACACCATGTCCCTAGACCTTGGGGACCCCTTGCTTTTCTTGGAATGCCAGCTACACTTGCCAGGCCAAACAAGTGGCTGTGGATTACTGCCGCACCCTCTGTGGCCTGTGCCACAGCACATCTCTGTAGCTTAGCGACCAGAACCCCAGAGGTTTAAGCTGCTTCCTTTCTCTGTCCTCCAGGCAAGGCTTTCACTGGTAAGATGCCAACCGGCTTTTTTTCTTTTTTTAAATTTATTTTTATTTATTTAAGAGACAGAGACACACCCATACAGAGAAAGGGAACGAGCTCCCATCTGCTAGTCTAGTCCCCAAATGCCCAGAGCAGCTGGGGTGAGCCAGAGCCAAGCTGGGAGCCAGGAGCACAGTCCAGGTCTCCCACATGGGTGGCCGGGACCCAGCATCTTGAGCCATTACCACTGCCTTCTGCATTTCTGTGTTAGCAGAAAGCTGGAACCAGGAGCCAGGCCAGTAACCAAACCCACATCTTCACGAGGGGCATGGACGTCTTAACTGCTAGGCTGAACGTCCACGGCCAGGCTCACACCTTGAGCTGGCTGGGTAGGCAGATAGGCCTCGTAGTTGTCTGACCAGTGGCTTCTGCAAGAGCCTCCTGGGGCCCAGGAGCCGGTCAGTGCCTCCATGGTCAAGGCTGCAGCTTCCCTCTCTCAGGCATCCCCTGCTTCTCTAAGAACCTGGGGTTTTCTTTCCTGCTGAAACCAGAGACACCCTTCCTCCAGGGCATTTGCTTCTATAAATCAGCCAGGGCTTGTGGGGGAGTGTGTGTGCTGTGGGGACAGGGCCTGGCTGGCTCCCCCTGGAATGTCCTGAGCCCCTGTCCCCCACCAGAGCCAGTGGTTTGAACCTCACCCTGGCCTGTGCTCTCCAACCCCCCACAACCTCACTACATAGTTGTTGATTCTTCTGAAGGGGATTTTCTCAACATTACCTCCTCAGGTGCCACAGGCTTGTATCTGAACAGTGTCACATACATTTCTAGTTCTGTACCCGGAAGAACAGCACAAGCAGCTGACTGGGATTAGCGGGGCGACCATGGGGAGGTCAGCAGTCCTGGTCCTGCTGCCTGGCCAGCCCACATTTCCATTCTCCCCTTCGCTGTCTTTCCTCTTTTCCATGTGTGCCTTTAAAAAAATTATTTATTCTTGGCTGGCGCCGTGGCTCAATAGGCTAATCCTCCGCCTTGCGGCGCCAGCACACCGGGTTCTAGTCCTGGTTGGGGCACCGATCCTGTCCCGGTTGCCCCTCTTCCAGGCCAGCTCTCTGCTGTGGCCAGGGAGTACAGTGGAGGATGGCCCAAGTGCTAGGGCCCTGCACCCCATGGGAGACCAGGATAAACACCTGGCTCCTGCCTTCGGATCAGTGCAGTGCGCCGGCCACAGTGCGCCAGTCGCGGTGGCCATTGGAGGGTGAACCAACGGCAAGGAAGACCTTTCTCTCTGTCTCTCTCTCTCACTGTCCACTCTGCCTGTCAAAATTTAAAAAAAAAAAAAAATTTATTCTGAAAGGCAGAGTTACAGGGAGAGGGAGAGACAGGGAGAGAGCGAGCTTCCATGCACTAGTTCACTCCCCCAAGTGATTGTCATAGGCAGGCTGAAACCAGAAGCCAGGAGCTTCTTCAGGGTCTCCCACGTGGATCGTGGGGGCCCAAGCACCTGGGCTGTCCTCCACTGCTTTCCTAGATGCATTAGCAGGGAGCTGGATCGGAAGTGGATCAACCAAAGACACGAACCAGTGTCCATATGGGATTCCTTCGTCATTGTAAGCAGAGACTTAACCTGCTGCACCACAGGGCTTGCCCCCCATGTTGTACCTTTTTACCTGATCATCTCTTCGGAAATCTTAAATGCTTCAGCAGTCAACATTTTCAGGATTTGTACTCATACTCTAGGTCATTCATTCCCCCCCACCCCCCCATTTTTTAAAAAGATTTATTTATTTTGAAAGAGTTACAGAGAAGGAGAGACAGAGATCTTTTTTTCTTTTTGTATTATTTATTTATTTTTTTAAATTTTTTTTTCCATGAGCCTTTTTTAGAGACAGAGATTTTTTTTTTTTTTTTTTTTGACAGGCAGAGTGGACAGTGAGAGAGAGAGAGACAGAGAGAAAAGTCTTCCTTTGCTGTTGGTTCACCCTCCAATGGCCGACGCAGCCCGCGCGCTGCAGCTGGCGCACCACGCTGATCCGAAGGCAGGAGCCAGGTGCTTCTCCTGGTCTCCCATGGGGTGCAGGGCCCAAGCACTAGGGCCATCCTCCACTGCACTCCCGGGCCACAGCAGAGAGCTGGCCTGGAAGAGGGGCAACCAGGACAGAATCCGGCGCCCCGACCAGGACTAGAACCCGGTGTGCCAGTGCCACAAGGCGGAGGATTAGCCTATTGAGCTACGGCACTGGCCCGAGACAGAGATCTTCTATCTGCTGGTTCACTCCCCAGATGGCCACAGTGGCCAGAGCTGAGCCAGGCTGAAGTCAGGAGCCAGAAGGCTCTTCCAGGTCTTCCACATGGGTATGGGGCCTAAGCACTTAGGTCATCTTCCACTGCTTTTCTCAGGCCATTAGCAGGGAGCTGGATCAGCAGTGGAACAGCTGGGACTCAAACCAGTGCTCATATGGGATGCTGCATTGCAGGCGGTGGCTTTATCCCGCTGTGCCACAGCGCTGGCCCCTAGGTCATTCATCCTTGCCGAGCCCTTAAAGACAGTGTGATATTTTTCCTGTGTGGGTCAGAATCTTGCAGGGCCCTGTGAGGGGCAATTGTGTCCATGAAGCACTCCAGACCCCTACAGCTTCCTGGGGTTTTGTTCCTTGTGTCCCATGTGTGCTTTCTCTGAGGAGCCTTTGCCCATCACTCTTATTGGTCCTCCCCACTCCCACCCCCCAAGGAGGAGGGGCCATCTCTGTCCCTGAAGAGAGCAGGTCTGCCCAGGAGGCGCCCTGCCCAGTGCAGTAATCCTGTCCCATCACCGTGACCTATATTAAAACACATCCTTGTTCTGTTCTCCAATCAGTTCCTGAGTTTTGGAACTTTACTTTCCTTGAGGGCAAGGACCCCCTTCTACCGCCATCACTGAAGCCTCAGCCCAGGGCTGAGCATCTGGCCCGCCCATATAGGTCTGCTTGGACTTGAGTGACTGAACTGGTCCTAACCTCCCAGGGGACATCCTGTTCACTGCATCTACTGTGTGTCAGCTACTGTTTTAGGCTTTAGGGATAAAGGAGTGAACATACAAAAACCCCTGTCCTGGGGGCCTCACACGCCAGCTAGGGAGAAGAGAAATGAGTGTAATATGTGGCGTTGTTAGGCAGAAAAATAAAGCAGGAAAAGTAGTGGGAAGGGTTGTCAGTTTTAGATCAAGGAGGGTCTCGCCAAGGAGGTGACATCTACAAAGCGAGTGCCTTCATCTCCCTGGCTTTGCAAAGACCCGCCTACCTGCCCAGGAACCTTTGCCCTTACCAAGATCCCCTGGTCCAAAATAGAATTGTGAAGTCACTAATGTCATCAGACATTGCCCACCCCCAGACTCCATAATAAACTCATTCAGACTACGTATTAGCAACCCCAAGAGTACCTGAAAAAGTGCATGGAAAATGGAATGAAAAGGTGTTTATCGTGATGAAAAGTTTTTGAAATCCATGTGTACAAGTCTTCAAAGGTTTATGGAAGTACATTGTTATTTTCTACTTGGATTGCAAAATTCTTTGTCAAAATAAAACTTGCCTTTGCTCGGAGTGCCTGGGTCAAGGTCCTGGCTCCACTTCAAATTCCACCTTCCTGAAAATGGGAGGCAGCAGGTGAGGGCTCAAGTGGTTGAGTCCCTGGCACTCTCTCGTGGGAGACCTGGATTGAATTCTGGTCTCCTGGCTTTACCTTGGCTGTTGGGGGCATTTGAGGAATGAACCAGTGGATAGGAGATCATTTTGTTTCTCTGCCTTTCAAATAAACAATAAATAAAAATTAAACTTGCCTTTTAATTCCATTTTTTTCCATGAATGTGTTAATTCACGGAGAACTGATGGGTGGGAGGAGCCAAGTTCTAGAAGGTGCTGTGAGGGAATGCCTTAACGCAAGAAGCGGCCTGTAGGATGGAACCCCCTCCTCCCTGCCTCTCTCCCCCACAGAAATTGAGTCTCACATTATAAAGCAAGAAGATATACTTAATGGCAAAGAGAATGAGATTAAGGAGTTGCAGCAAGTTATCAGCCAGCAGAGACAGATCTTCAGGTGAGGCACCGGGCCACACTGGGGGCTGTTTGTGGAAGTGGGGAGCCTGACCTCTGGCTGCTGCTGGCTCCCTTGCAGGAATCATATGTCCGACTTCCGGATCCAGAAGCAGCAGGAGAACTACATGGCCCAGGTGCTGGACCAGAAGCATAAGAAAGCGTCGGGGACGCGGCAGGCCCGGAGCCACCAGCGTCTCAGGGACAAATAAAATGGCGGTAGCCTTCCTTATTCTCCGGCAGTAATGCCCAACCTCAGCCTTCTCTGCTCTGGGGAGTCCGCAGCTCTGCCCCTCCCGTCCCATCCCCGTGAGTCCCCTCACGCCGGGCCTGACCTCCAGGGAAGGGGCAAGGGAAGAGGCAGCAGGCATTTCTGCCGGCCTGCCTGCCCGCCTTGGTGACCTCAGTGTCCATTCACCAGGGCCTGGGGAGGGGACAGGCCTCAGACCACTCCTGAGCCCCACAGGAGATGCTGCTCAGGCCTCCAACCCATGCTGTAGCCCCTAGAGTGCCGCAGGTGGGCTGGCTTCTAGCAGGCATGGCCCCTTTTTGGTATTTAATCTCTTCTGTACAAGCAGCCTGGCAACACCAGGAACATCCCCCTCTCCCCAGCACGCTGATCAAGTGACATCTGCCTAGGTTGGCTCCAGGGCAGGCCGGGCTGTGTGGAGTGCACTCCAGAGCCCACGGGCTCCAGCACGGCAGCCTGGGCAGCTGCCTGGCACCGTGTGGCGGGACTACTGCCCTGAGAATCCCACCTGCAGCCCTTCCACCTCCTCAGAGGAGCGCAGCCGTCCTCAGGAAGGGAGGCAGCAGAAAGACGATGCTGGGTCTGTTTTCAATGTGGGCAGAGCCTGGGACCTGGTGGAGTTGACCAGGCAGGGCCAGAGGTGATGGACATAGCTTCAGAGCCCCCGGGATTGTGTCTGGGAGTCTGCTGGTGACACCCGGGCCGGGGCCCCTGCTGCAGGGGAGTCAGACCTGCCAGGTCCAGGGTCAGCATGTGAGAGGCCTGTGCTCTCGCTCCAGAGCCAGCTGGGGCCTGAGTCACAGCAGGACCTTGAAAGCAGAAGATTAAGGGCAAGTGGGGCCGTTGTCAGAGGACAATGACAGGTGTCCCTACTTCCCAAAGGGGGCAGGGAATAAGGGCCTTGTGAGGGCCTGGGGGAGCCAGAGGCTGGCAAGGGAGCCCACATCAGCGCTTGGGGTTCGCTCTGAGTGTTACGGCAGCTCATTAAAGCTGGCGCTTTCCACTCTAGCCACTTCCAGTAGGTTCCACCAAGGGCAAAGGATCCTGCCAAGGACAGCACCTTTCTGAGGCCCCAGCACAACTGTGGAGCCAGGGGACTTCTCCAGCCACACTCCTATCCAAGGGGTGTGTGTGAGGGGGTCAGGGAAGGGGGCGGGTGCACACTCACAGCTCTGACGCCAGCCCTGAGAACCGGGGAGGTGGGCTGCAGGTGACAGTGCCCCGGCTCGCACCCCTGATCTGCACGCCACAGCGCTGCTCCTCAGCCTCCTCACCTGGTGTGGGCGGACTCGGGCACCAAAGTTTCCAAAGCCTGGCCTGGTGACAGCCCACGCCCGCGTTCCACAGGCGCTGCAGCCAGTGCCCGGTGCGTTCGGCAGAGGGGGGTGCCAGTGCCCGGCAAGGGGGTGCGTTCTGCAGAGGGGTGCGTGGGACTGGGACCAAGCCTCAGGTCCTTCCAGCTGCCGACGCCGCTGGCCCCTGAGCGGACGCGGCCGCTTTAAGGCGCCGTGACCCCAGGCCTCCTCGGCGGGCGGGGGTGGGGGTGGGGCGGGGACAGTGCCGGCGCCACTGCGGAGGCCGTGCGTGGGAGGCAGTGCGCGGCGTCCGGCCCCACCATGCTGACCGCGCTCGCGCTGCCAGCCCTGCCCCGGCTCCGGCCGCGGCTTCCCGCCCCTGCGCGGCGCCAGGACTCCTCGGGTTCGTCCAGCTCCTACCACACGGCCCCGGGTTCTCCAGAGCCCCCGGACTCAGGACCGGACGCAGAAGGCCGGGCGAGCTGGCCCTGGGTGGCCCCTGGGCAGGGGGCGGGCGCGCAGCCTCGCCTGTCCGTCAGCGCCCAGAATAGCCGCCAGCAGCCCTGGGCCGGCTCGGGTTTCCCGCGAGGCCCGGGCTCCGGCCCGCGGCCACCCCAGCCCCAGCTGCGCATGCTGCCGTCGGGGGAGATGGAAGTCATCTTCAGCACCGGACCCCTGTTTGGCCGTTCGGACGGGGAGGATCGTGAGGTGCAACAGCTTACGGCCCCCGCTTGCAGCAACCTCTCGCCGCCGCGGCCATCGCCTCCCGTCCTGGCCTCCCCACAGCCGCAGGCCCCCGACGGTGCCGCCCGCTGGGCCACCTACCTGGAACTGCAACCCCGTGGGCCGAGTCCTGCCTCCTCGGCGCAGTTCGAGTGCGTGGAGGTGGCACTGGAAGAGCGTACAGCGCCCGTCAGGAATCGGACGGTGCCCAAGCGTCAGATCGAGCTGCGCGCCCGGCCCCGGAGTCCCCCGCAGGCGACCGGCGCCCCGCGCCCTCGGCTGCTCCTGCGCACCGGCTCCCTGGATGAGTCTCTGGGCCGCCTGCAGGCAGCTGCAAGCCTCGTGCAGACGGCGCTGGCCAGAAAACTGAGCCCCGCGGCCCCGGCCCCGGCCCCGCGCAGCGCCACCTTTGGGCCCACAGTGCGCCCAGAACCTGCTGCTCGAGAAACGGTCCGCAGCAGTCGCGTGGTCCCGGAGGAGGCCAGGTCTCGGCCGCCCCGCGCACAGGACAGTTCGGCTGCCGCCAGAGCCCCACGGCCTTGGCCCAGTCTCCGCGAACGCGCGATTAGGCGCGACAAGCCCGCGCCCGGGACCGAGCCGCTCGGCCCCGTTAGTTCCAGCATCTTCCTGCAGTCGGAGGAGAAGAGCCAAGAGGTTCGCAACCAGGGGCCCAAGACTCGGTTCTCCCAGGGGACTCCGGGTCAGACCGTCCCAAGGGCACGGAGTCCGCCTTTCGAGTCCAGGGCCCCCTGGGAGGTTCCGAGCAGGGCTGTGAGGCCCAGAAGCCCCTCCCCTCCGTGGCAGGCTCCAAATGGGGCGGTGCGGGGTCCTCGCTGCCGGTCCCCCCAGAGCCTGTCCGCGCGGGATCACACTGTTCGCAGGGTGAGTAGCCCGTCGTTCCCCGAAGCATCCTCTGCGGCGGAAAACCGGGATCCAGCAGTCGAGGAAACGGTGAGCAGGAGGAACCTTAGCCCTCCGGCCCCTTCCCCGCTCAGTCAGGGGGGTGCCAGAGCACGGAGCCCGTCCCCCGAAGCGCCTTTCCCTTGGGAAGCTGCACATCCAGCCATCGGGGACGCCCTGGAGCGGGGTAGGAGCCCGTCCCCGTCGGCCTCATGCCCACGGGGGGCTCCGGATCGTCCTGCTGGAACGTGGAGCCCGTCACCCCAAGAAATATGGGATCCCGCAGGGCGAGGCTCCCCCGCAGGATTTGCACGCGGAGCTCTGAATGGTGAAGCTCGTGAGGAGGCCGCGCCGCACACGCCATCCGCACCCGGGACTCCAGAACCACCAGACGCGCAGAGTCGGTCCACGCGGGAGATTCCGGATCTTGACTTCCCAGGCTGTCAGCTGTCGCCAGAGGTGGCTGCATTCGAACTGTCCCGCGGTCACCTCGTGGGCACCCCGGACGCCGCCGCGCGCCCAGAAGCTTCGAGTCCTGGAGAAGCAGCCTTGGAGCGACCGCGCGTGACCATTCCGCGGCCCCGGGACGTGCGCAAGATAGTGAAGACTACGTACGCGCCCAGCTTCCCCGCGGCGGGCCCAGCCTCAGCGCCACCTGCTCCTCCCGCCGGACCCTGCTCGGAGGAGGGCGCCGCACCGCAGACGCACGAGCTCCAGGCGCTGGGGGCCTCCGCCCCGGCTCACTACACTTCGGTTTTTCTCAAGGACTTTCTGCCAGTCGTGCCGCACCCCTATGAGCCCCCAGAGCTGCCCCTCGACACGGTCCCCCGCGAAGCCCCGCAGCCCAACGGGGCCCCGCGGCGGCGGGCGGAAAACAGCACGGCGAAACCCTTCGCGCGCACCGAGATCCGCCTGCCTGGCGCTCTGGCCTTGGGCCGTCGGCCGGAGGGAACCTCGGCGGTGCGAGTGCGCGGTCCCGACGGACAGAGCCGGGGCGTCGAGGCCCAGCGCCTCGTCCCCGACGGCGGGGGTCGGACCAGCCCTCCAGCGGGCGTTCGCACCTCACCCCCGCGGTCCCCTGTGGGGCCCTGCCTCGACTCCCCTCAGGGGCACCCCAACTCCAGTCCTGGGGCGGCGCCGCCGGCGGACCCCGAACCCGCGGCCGCTGCCCCGGCGCCGCCCCCGCCCGAGGCGCGGGCTCCGGCCGGAAGGACGGCCCCGCGCCAGCCCCGCGCCGCCTCCGCGCCGCCCACGGACCGCTCCCTGCAGTGCGCCTCTCAGGCGATGCGCAAGCTCCCGGCGGCAGCGCAGCCGGGCAAGGTCCTGGTGGACCCGGAGAGCGGTCGCTACTACGTCGTGGAGGCTCCGCGGCAGCCGAGGCTGCGGCTGCTCTTCGACCCCGAGAGCGGGCAGTACGTGGAGGTGCTGCTGCCGCCGTCGTCGCCGGCGCCGCCCCGCCACGTCTATGCCCCGATGGCCCTGGGACCCGGCTTCTATCCGCCCGCCTACGGGCCTATCCCCGGCTTCTCGCTGCCGCCGTCCCCCGGCCCGCCAGCCCTCAGCAGCCCCCAGCTTCCCTGGGCCTCGGAGCCCGGACTCCTGGACGGGCTATACCACCTGGCGCCGAGCGGGACCCCCAGCCCCGCCGCGCCGCTGCTCCTCTGCGCCCCGCCCCCCAGCTCGGGGCCAGCCCAGCTAGGCAAGGGCACCTTGTTCCCGTTGTGAAGCCCACGGGGCTGCCGCCCGCAGACGGCCTTGGGCGCTCTGGAGTCCTAAGCCCTGCCCCACCAGACCTCAGACCGGAAGTGGCCTTCAGAGGGGGTATCCAAGACCCCTGGGCTGATGGAGCTCGGGAGTGGCTGTCTACTCCTCCCCTCCCCTGCCCTTTCCCAGGCGTTCCCAGGGCGTGGTGTGTTTGTGTATGTGTGTATGCAGGCAAGCAAATACTTAACAAGCGAAGGGTCTTAGGAGCCGACTGGAGGAGGTACCGGGCCTCCCCTGGCGCAGCAGGGCACAAGGCTGCTCCCAGAGATGGCGAGCTGTCTCCCTGCAGGCGCGCCCAAGCGGAGACAGAGCAGGCCTCGGGCACTGCGGCCCAGGGGAAGGTCTCTGGCTAGCATCTCTTCTTCCCAAGAGGAGCTGAGCTTTGACTTGGGAAGCAACCGGGAGAAGCGGCCAGTGCAAGCCCCCAGGCAGGCGGGGTCTGAGAAAGGAGCCAGGCAGATGGCAGGTGGAGATGGAGTGAGGAAGTAACAGGGAAGGGCTGTGGAGCTGGAATGTGGGGTGGGAGGACTGGGGATGAGGTGGGCCTAGGGGCTGTGCCTCCAGCTGGCAGCCCCACTCAGCCAGCCCAAAGCCAGGCTGGCTCCTCCTGGGGCCAAGGGTGGGGGCTTCCGCCATTCTCCCCCAGGTAGGGGCTGGTGAAATGAGTCAGCAGGAAGGACTTAGAAGAGGGAGGGAGGTTGGGCTGTTGTCCCGAGGGGCCTCTGACCCCTCTAGGTGCTGGGGTCTCAGCTGGTGATACGGCAGTGATGCCCGGAGAGGCCAATCCCGCAGGCTGATCACAGCACGGGAAGGGACATGACCCAGCGTCCAGGCTCCAGTTGCCCTGAGAGCCCAAGAGCCGGAGGGGGGAGGTGGTCAGTGTGCAGTTCTCAGCCTGCAGTGGCTGGGTCTTGCTGGACTGGTATGTGACATGAGGAGGCCGGGAAGGGCCAGTGTCAGGGAGGGGGGTGCATGGTTCTCGTTCCAGGCCTGCAGGGGGTGGTGCCTTGGAGTCCTTGTCCCTCTGCCCTGGATTGGAGATTGACCAGGACAGTGGTGATTCCTAATCCCTTCTTGTCCAGAGACTCTGGACCTGATGGTATGAAGGGCCCTTGGCTACCCCTGGGCACCTCACCCTCATCCTGTTGTGCAATAAATTGCTGACCCACGGAGCCACGATGGCTGAAATGACTGGTGTATGGTATATGATTTCCTGCTGTAGCCTCTTATGTGCCCCACAATGCCCTTCCATGCCTGGGTACAGTATGGGTGGAGGGGACGCTAGGGACAGAGACCAGGTATGCTTCCACACACTATGCGTCCCCTGCCTCAGCAAATTTGTCCCCTAGAAAGTGAGCCCAAGACTGGCAACCACATCTGCACCTTCATTCCTGCTGGTGGCTGAGTGGCCACAGGGCTGGGGTCAGGCTTAGGCACTGATCTCAGCAAGACCCCTCTGTTTGACTCTGGATTTGCCACTTTGAGCTTCTGTGTCCTCAGAAGGAGAAAAAAGATAACCTTCGCTAACCGTCTCCTCCCACAGGGTGCTCTGCACAGTGCCTGCCACCGGCCAGATCACAGGGGCAGGGGGAATCGCCCCCCCGCCTCCTTGTCCCAACCCGGCATGTCCCCTGGCCTCACTGCTCCCTGCAAAATGGGGCTGTGAGCCGGGGCCAGGATCTCGCTAGAGGGAGTGTACACGTGGCATCTCCAGGGCCCAGGGGGAGGGGGAGGGGTGAGAGGGGTGAAGTGTCGGTTCCCCATTGGTCTGGGCCAGTAGCGGTCCCCACTGCATTCAAGCACTCGCACACCTGCAGCCCAACCGCAGCCCACACCCGCGAAGCTGGCTCCAGAGGCCATGAGGCTGCCGCTGCTGCTGCTGCTGGGAGCCTGGGCCGTGTCAGGGAGCCTCGCGGACAGGGTCTCACTCAGTGCCACTGCCCCCCAGCTGGATGAGGAGGAGAAGTACTCAGCTCACATGCCCACTCACTTGCGCTGTGACGCCTGCAAGGCAGTAGCCTACCAGGTGAGTCTCCCCATGGCAGCCCCCCTGCACCTGCCCAGACCCCTCCTTCAACCTCAGATCCCACCTCTAACTGGCAATCCCCAGCCCCACCCTTCCATGATACTGCATCCCCACCTCACTGGAACCCCCATGCCTCAGTTTACCCACCTGCCTGCCCAACGGAGTGAGTGAACTGGGACAGTGTCTTGAAACCCCAGGGAATCAGTCACCTGCTTGTTCTCAGATTCCGCCCTTTCCAGGCCGGCCCCAAAGCTGACTGGGGTACACATGTGTTGACTGCATGTGTGTGTTGGAGCTCACACATGCACCTAGTGAGCACACCTCTGTGCCTGGGTGTGCCCAGGGCTTGTGAAGACATGTGCTCTTTTTTTTTTTTTTTTTTTTTTTTTTTTTTTTTTTTTCTTTTTTTTTTTTTTTTTTTCTTTTTTTTTATTTTTTTTTAATTTTTTTTATTATTTTTGACAGGCAGAGTGGACAGTGAGAGAGAGAGACAGAGAGAAAGGTCTTCCTTTTGCCGTTGGTTCACCCTCCAATGGCCGCCGCGGTAGCGCGCTGCGGCCGGCGCACCGCGCTTTTCCGATGGCAGGAGCCAGGTGCTTCTCCTGGTCTCCCATGGGGTGCAGGGCCCAAGGGGCCATCCTCCACTGCACTCCCTGGCCACAGCAGAGAGCTGGCCTGGAAGAGGGGCAACCGGGACAGGATCGGTGCCCCGACCGGGACTAGAACCCGGTGTGCCGGCGCCGCAAGGCGGAGGATTAGCCTGTTGAGCCACGGCGCCGGCCGACATGTGCTCTTAAAGAGAGAGCTCTGGGCTTTCCCTCTCTGTGTTCTTGTGGTTTTCAACAGCAAATACTACTGGGCAGGTGTGCCTTGCAGGGGGATCCCCAGTGTCCAGCTCCAGGGACCACCTCAGCATTTCTGACCCACCCCCATCCCAGGAACGCGGGTCTCCACTGGCCTGTTGACAGCTTTGGGGACCCAGGGGAGGGGCCCACCACCTGCCTCACAGATGCTTCCTGCCGAAGGGCTCCGTTGCCTGCCCATTCTCCCCAGAGACTGGGGTTCCTGTCCTCTCCTCCCCACTTCCTCCACCAACTGGTCAGCAGTCCTGTAGCCCTGGCTCCCAGCTCCTCCTTGTTCCAGATGTGGAAACATCTGGAAAAAGCAGAGGCCAAACTTCATCCCGGAGATTCCTGGGAGTGGCAGGAGCTGAGTGAGTCAGCATACACAGATGTCCTGGACCGGAGCTGCTCCCAGGACTGGCAGGAGTGAGTCCCAATCCAGTCCCTGCCTCCCTCCTCTTGGGCAGGGCAATGGGGGTGGGAGCCCCCACTCTCCTGCTCTCCCCGCATGCACCCAGGGCTCTGCTCCAAGGGAAAAGGCTGGCTGGCTGGAGTCTTGGTTCTGGAGCTGTGAGCAAGGGGAGAGCAGGTGTCCTGCCGGCAAAGTCACTGTGTGACCTTGGACCAGGGACTCTCCTTCTCTGAGCTCAGCAAAAGCACAGTGGGCCTAGCTTGTTGTGGAGACACGGCCCTCCCTACTGGGCTCCCACTAACACTGTACCTCTCTGTTTGCCACTGCCACCAGCTACGGGGTCCAAGAAGTGAACCACGTGAAACGTCTCACTGGCCCAGGGCTTAGCGAGGAGCCAGGGTTAAGCATCAAAGTGATGATCAGAGGGGGCCCCTGGCCCAACAGGTGATGATGACGTGGCTGGGGATGGGATGGAGCCCTTGGAGCCTCTGGCTGCCCCCTGGGCAAAGGCTCTTCCCAGGACCTGGGCAGTCTGTGAGGTGCCTGCTGGGCTCCCCCAGGCTCTCCAAGACCTGTCTGCAGTACCTCGGGGAGTTCGGAGAGGAGCGGATCTATGAAGCCCACCGCCAAGGCCAGGAGACTCTGGAGGCCCTGCTGTGCGGGGGCCCCCAGGGAGCCTGCTCGGAGGAGGCACCTGTCCCAAGGGAAGAGCTCTAGTCCTCCTGTCTTTCCCCTGAATAGCCATTGGCCCTCCTCCGGATCTCCCACATCCCTTCCTGCAGGCCAGGTGGCCTGGAGGGCAGGGAGTCCTTGCCCTGTGCTGCCTCCCGCGCTCGCGCTCGCACTGGGACCTGGGCAAGGAACAAGGCCTTCCCCTCTGGACTCAAATAAAACCCAGTGACCTTAACTCCTCTCTGCAAAAGGTGCCTTGGGGACTGGGGAGGGGCAGGCATGGGTATTGCTGTGGCCAGTGCTGCCCTGCAGGGAGAGAGGCACAGGCAAGCAGCCATGTCCCTGTGGGCACCGCAGGCCTCAGAGCCATCGTGAGGGAGAAGAAAACCAAAGACACACCTATGCCATCACTCCACGCTATCTGTGCCACTCCCAGAGACTCATCTCAGCCTCTGCCACTCACCTCTGCCCTCTACCTCTGTCCCCAGCCGGGTATCTGCCTGGGACAGGGCAGGGCAGGGTGGGACCAGCTGGGTTCAGCCTTGGCTCAGGGCTGCTCTCTCAGAAATGCTTTGGGCTCTGAGGCCCCACCTGGGTCTGGACCCCGGGTGGACACATGACAACTTGGCAGTTTTCTTTGTGTCTCTGATCTGCTGAAGCTGGGTGTGTGTGTGTGTGTGCATGATGGTGTGTCAGTGCATATGTATGACTATGTGAGTGTGCGTGTGTATGGATGTGTGAGTACGAGTGTCATTGTGTGTGTATGACTGTGAGTGTACCTGTGAGCGTGTGTATGAATGTGAGCGTGAGTGTGCATGTGTGTGAATGTGTATGTGAGCATTAGTGAGTCAGTGTGTGTATGAATGTGTGTGTGAGCATAAGAGTGTGTGTCAGTATATGTGTATGACTGTGTGTGTGTGTGTGTGTGTACAGAACCACACTTTACTCCCCATTTGACATGCAGAAACCAAGGTTTAAAAAAGAGAGGCCATGGCCGGTGCCGCGGCTCAATAGGCTAATCCTTTGCCTTGCGACGCCGGCACACTGGGTTCTAGTCCCGGTCGGGGTGCCAGATTCTCTCCCGGTTGCCCCTCTTCCAGTCCAGCTCTCTGCTGTGGCCAGGGAGTGCAGTGGAGGATGGCCCAAGTGCTTGGGCCCTGCACCCCATGGGAGACCAGGAGAAGCACCTGGCTCCTGGCTACGGATCAGCGCGGTACGGTGGCCACATCGGCCATTGGGGGGTGAATCAACAGAAAAGAAGACCTTTCTCTCTGTCTCTCTCTCTCTCACTGTCCACTCTGCCTGTCAAAAAATAAAAAAAAAGAGAGGCCAGGTCCTGGGGCTTGGAGGGGTTTGGGGGGGCACAGATGAGGGGCAGCAGGAACAGAGCCCCAGGCTGGCCCTAAGAAGTGTAGTTTCCCTGGGTGTCCCAGCCCCTCAAGGGCATCACCTGTTCCAGGATGTGCCCGTGGCCCCTCCTACTCTGGCCTGCACCCCAGCAGAGAAGCCCTAGGCATGACGAGGAGGGCCAGGCCCAGGAGCCAGCTAAGCCCTGGGCAGCGACAGGAGTGGGGCTGGGCCTGGGTGCCCCTGCAGAGTGAGTTAGACACTGCACCAGCATGTATGGTTGCGGGTCCTTTTGTGGGACACACGCACTTCCAGGCCTTGTCTCTGTGTGTGTTGGGGGGGTTGAGAGTTGGCAAGGGGTGGGGCTCGGCGTCCACAGCCCCCTGGGGAGCGCGGGGCGGGAGGCAGGGGAGGGAGGTGCTGAGGAGTTGCCCAGGCTGAGAACTAGTCAGACGGCTTTGGGAGCCTGAGCGCAGGAGCCAAGAGGGACGGAAGAGGACAAGCAGACAGAGCAAGGGGCTGGTGGCCGGACGGACTCGGGGCCGTGGCATGAAGCTGCTGCCCAGCTGGAGAGCGGTGCTGCACGGGGGTCCCGACGGCAGGGCCTGGCCATGGGCACAGCGACCCAGAAGTAGGTGGGCTGTCGGTCGGCTGAGGGTGGGGCGACCCAGACAGGAGCAGACCCGGGGCCTCAGCACAGATCCTAGCAGCCAAGGAGCCCCAGCTCCTCCGCCCCTTCCCATTTCCCCCTGTCCACAGCCCTTGGGTCTGCCAGAAGAGTCGGGCACCGGCCTGGCTGCCTGGGCTGTGTAACAAGGGCCCCAAGTTGTTTTGCACTGGGTCCCAGCTGGGAGGGGCACAGGCCAGGCGGGCCAGCCTAGGCAGCTCTGTGTGCAGAGGCCTCTCTGTCCCTGGCCTCGGGGACCTGGAAGACCCCGGGGGATGGTGCAGGGGAGACCGTTCAGGTGGACCTGCATTTGAGGACTGGTTTGCTAAACCTCACTGCTTGTGTGGCCTTGGTGGAACCCTGCCTCTGAAATGTATCTCCTGGCTGTGGCAGGAGTTACCAGCACCCAGCACCAGGGGTTGCCCACAACAATGCCTGTGTGTTCCTGGCAGTGGTGATCAGTCCTCAATAAGGAGAATGGCTATAAAGATGAAGATAACGATCGGCTTGTCATCGAGAATGAGGAATGGCCTCTGCCAGGGAGTCACATACCCAGCACCCCTGTTCCCATTTGCTTTGCTGTCACCTCACCCAGGGCTTGGCAAACGTTCAAGACTGTCCCCTCCTCACCCCTTGGAAAACAAAGCAGGTCCCACGGCCAGGTGGGGGCCGGTACAGGAGCGCTCTGGAGACAACCGAGGCCGGGTGGCCAGAGTTAATACCTCACCTTTCGCAATCCCGAGCTGGGGATCTGGTTACAGATTTACTTCGAACAATGTCTGATGTGTGGAGTAAAGTCCTCCTTGGCCTTTGTAAAGTCGTCCCTTCTCCCCAGGAGCTCCTCCGAGCAGTGCTCCAAACATGAGCGCCCAGCAGGACTCCGCGGGCCAGCCACAGGTGCTGCGGGATGGGGGGAGCAGGGTGGGGGCTGCAGGGGCTGTCAGGCCTGCCCGAGAGGGCAGACAAAGTTCTGCTGAACTTGACAGTGGCTGTCCCAAGCTGAGTGTGGCCTCTGGGGGATGGGGGAGGGGGGGCTGTGTGTGAAGGATTGGCAGTGAATGAGCTTCGGCTTTGGGACTGGCTGACTCCAGCTAGGGGGGACAGGCGGGGTCCAGCCTCCCCAGCAATACTCCCAGGATCCCCAGCGGCAGAAGTGAAGACCAGTATAGGCACCTCTCCTGGTGCCCCCAGGTGCTCTGACTTAGGGACCCAGTGCCCCCTGGCTAAAATGCCCTGGTTCTGAGGGCTCTAGGAGCCAGCATATTGGACTCACCCCTGCAGGAAGCAATGTGATGCGGGAGCCAGGTGAGGCCAGGGTGAATGACGACTGGCCACATGGACTGTGGGGGGGGGGGGTAGGGGGGACCCCAGGTCAGACCCCTGCTGAGCCGCTGCCTGGCTTATTTGGGGCAGAATGGGCTTTGCCTGTCCTCACCTCTCCACCCTCATCCACTCCTCTCTGCTGCCCCCAGCATGCGGCCCTGGGCTCAGCAGAGGCTCCCCCAGTGGACCCCCGGATGTCCCTGCCCACACAGCCCAAGTTTGACATGTTGTACAAGATCGAGGACACACCGCCTTGGTACCTGTGCATTCTTCTAGGCTTCCAGGTGGGCCTCGCCAGGGTCTCCCCTACCCCTATTCCACACACTCCCCAAGGATCCCAGCCCCATCCTGGTCAACAAGGTTATCTCAGGCAACAGGAAGTGTAACCTAAGGTCAGCACAGCGGCTTTCCCCAGGCAGGGGTGGGAAAGGGGCCTGAGAGCTTGGGAGCAGATGACAGCTGCCAGGAGCCGCTGCGGGAAGCCACGCCTGCCACCTGGGGGCGGGGGTGGGGGTGGTGGTTAGTGGCCTGGAGAAAGGAGTGCCCGGTACACGCGGGGAATCCCTCGCGTGGGGTGGCCGTCCTGCACGGGCACGTGGCCAGGGCAGCCGGGCAGGCAGGTGCCTGGTTCGTGGCGAGCTCCACGGGGCCCTGCCTCACGCCCCGCGCCCTCGGCCTCCTCCTGCCCCAGCATTATCTGACATGCTTCAGCGGCACCATCGCCGTGCCCTTCCTCCTGGCCGAAGCACTGTGTGTGGGCCAGGACCAGTACATGGTCAGTCAGCTCATCGGCACCATCTTCGTGTGCGTTGGCATCACCACCCTCTTGCAGACCACGCTGGGAATCCGGTGAGTGCCCGCCCCGCACGCACGTACACACACGCTTGCGCACTGTGCACCACACAGCGGGACTAGGTGACCCTCTTGGAACCACAGCGCTCTCTGCGCCCCACCTGCTCCTGCCGCTCCCAGGCCAGCCTTAACGGCAGTGGGCAGCTGAGCTGCTTCCCTGCTCCCCTGGATTTAGCGGCCTGCCCGGGCGCCCCACAAGGACGAGGAGTCTGTGGGTTTAAGTGAATGTGCCCTGGCTGGGTTCTGTGCCCTGCCCTGCAGTCAGCACCAGCGCTTCCCAGCCCAGATGGCTCAGGAGGGCCTGTTCAGGCCTCCCCCAGGTATGTGCAGCCCCAGGCCTGGGTGGCAGGGATGGTGGTTTGAGTGACGGGGGATAAGGGCCGGGGGACAGGTTGCGCAATGCCAGAGCTGAGCTATCAGCTTCGTGCACCACAGTGCACAGAGGAAAGAAAGCAGGTGTTGAGCTGGAGGTTCTATTTGGTGTTCTTTCCCCCTTGGGCCCAGAAGACATTAGACGCGGCTGCCTGGGGCTTCACGACTTGCCGGCGCCCTGCCCTACCCTACCCTGTCCTTTTGTGCCTCTGTCCCCATCTCCCTGCCTCTCTCCGTAACCCTCCTCCACCCCCCTACCCCCAGGCTGCCACTGTTCCAGGCCAGTGCGTTTGCATTTCTGGTTCCAGCCAAAGCCATCCTCTCCCTGGAAAGATGGAAGTGTCCCCCGGAAGGTGGGCACCTGGCTGGGGTCTGTGCTGGGGGAGAGGGGGCCCCCCGGGCCCGGAGGTCTGGGCACCTGTCCCGAGCTCAGGCCCTGGGTGCATTCCTGGCAGCGTCTTCTCTGCCTCTGTCTCGGTGTCCTGTGAGTGTCCCTGTCTCTGCCCCCAGAGGAGATCTACGGTAACTGGAGTCTGCCTCTGAACACCTCCCATATCTGGCACCCACGGATGCGAGAGGTGGGTTTGCATGAGAGGTCGAAGAGGCTGGGACTGGAGGAGGGAGCAAGGGCCACTGTTGAGTTGAGGGGGTTCAAGGAGGTCGTCCAGGAACTTTCATCCTGCTAGCGGTGGCATCATGGCCTTTACATAGTGACTTATAGCTGATATTTGCCCCTCCAGATCCAAGGTGCAATCATGGTGTCCAGTGTGGTGGAGGTGGTGATTGGATTGCTGGGACTGCCCGGGGCCCTGCTCAGCTACATCGGGCCTCTCACGGTCACCCCCACTGTCTCCCTCATTGGCCTGTCAGTCTTCCAAACTGCCGGTGAACGGGCTGGCTCCCACTGGGGCATCTCAGCTTGGTGAGCAGGCACCAGGCCTAACCCCTGCCCAACCCCAGGCCCCATACCCATGCCCGCTTCGTGTCCTGACCCCTCATTTCTGGCCCCAGCCTGACCTACCAGCCACCTCCTCCTTGTGCCTCTGCTCCCCAGCGCCATTCTCCTGATCGTCCTCTTCTCCCAGTACCTGCGCAACTTCACGTTGCTGCTGCCCGTGTACCGCTGGGGCAAGGGCTTCACTTTCTTTCGCATCCAGATCTTCAAGATGTTTCCTGTAAGGACCTGGCTGGTGGTTGGGGCTGGACCTGGGCTGGGGACCAAGGTGGGGCAAGGGTGAGGGGCAGTATGGGAGTGAGAGGCAGCTGGAGATGCTGTCCCAGCCGGAGCTGGGATCTGTGCAACAGCTGGGGTTGGGGCTGGGGCTGTGGCTGGGCTGGGGACGAAGCAGGAGCAGGTGACCCTGGACCAAAGAAGCCTCCAGTGCCTTCAGTGCCGCCTCTCGCCCCGCTTCAGATTGTGCTGGCCATCATGACGGTGTGGCTGCTTTGTTATATCCTCACCGTCACGAACGTGCTGCCCAGAGACTCCACGGTCTATGGCTTCCAAGCACGGACCGATGCCCGTGGGGAGATCATGGCTATTGCACCCTGGATCCGCCTCCCCTACCCTTGTGAGCAACCCCACTTGGGCCCCTCTGCCTCTCTCTGAGTCTACCTGTGAGACCCCTGGTGCCCACTGGAGCTGGTGTGACCCGCATAGCCTCCCCCAGTGATGCCTCCCCCCACCCCACGCCCATGCCCTGCCCTGCCCATCCCCCACCCCCTGCACTCTCCTTGCTCTTCAGCCTCCTGTCTTCCCCCAACCCAGGTCAGTGGGGACTGCCCACAGTGACTGTGGCTGCTGTCTTGGGAATGTTCAGTGCCACCTTGGCAGGCATCATCGAATCCATTGGAGATTATTACGCTTGTGCCCGGCTGGCTGGCGCGCCGCCCCCTCCAGTACATGCCATCAACAGGTGTGCCACCTGCCCCCTCACTGTCGGAGCCGCTCAAGCAGCAAACGAGGGAAGGGGTTGAGTCCCAGAGGCAGACGCGGCCAAGTTCCTAGCACTCCCCAGACCTCATTTTCTTGGCTTATGTAATGGGGATGCTCTCTGACTCACTCTGGCTGCTGGGAGGAGTTGAGACTGACAGGCCCCCCCCGCCCAGTCTTGCCTGCTCTTCTGGGATCTGCTGTTAACCATCCTGAGGCCGGGGCTGTCATTATCCCTATTTTATAGATGGGGTTACTGAAGTCTAGAACTGTCCCAGGGAGTAGGCGCCTGGCTCCCAGACTCACCTCTGGCCCGTCACCAGCCAGGGCGATTCCTACTCTCCCATCCCTCCTTACAGGGGTATATTCACCGAGGGTGTCTGCTGCATCATCGCTGGGCTGCTGGGTACGGGCAACGGGTCCACCTCGTCCAGCCCCAACATCGGCGTCCTGGGGATTACCAAGGTGCGGCCGGGAGCCTGGGCGGCACACAGCTTCTGCCCCCATTCCGTGGGCCAAAGGCCTTGTCCCAGCCTAGCCCCACCCTGTCTTTGTGGGGGAGGTCTCGCCCTTACGCCCAGGCCCCCCACTCCTGGAACGAAGCCCGCGTGTGCCTGGTCCTGGCTGTAGCCCTGGCTCCCCCGTGCCCTGCAGGTGGGCAGCCGGCGTGTGGTACAGTTCGGCGCCGGTATCATGCTGATCCTGGGCATCATCGGCAAGTTCACGGCCCTCTTTGCCTCACTCCCTGACCCCATCCTGGGGGGTATGTTCTGCACCCTCTTCGGTGAGTGCCAGGCGTGGGTCCGGGCACGACGCAGGAGGTGGGACGCTCACGCTGTGCCCACCAGGCCTCTGTCAGCTCCTGTGTGCCTGCAGGCATGATTACTGCCGTGGGCCTGTCCAACCTGCAGTTCGTGGACATGAACTCCTCCCGCAACCTCTTCGTGCTCGGATTTTCCATCTTCTTCGGGCTCACACTGCCCAATTACCTGGATTCCAACCCCGGAGCCATCAACACAGGTGCCTCCCGCTGTCGGCTGTCTCCAGAGTTGGGATGGGTATTTGGACACTTTCGAAGGCTCCACCTAGCTGGCGCCACCAATCCCTGCACCTCTGGGTGTCAGGCCCTGAGGGGCTCACTGGGCGCTGTCCTTGGCTGAGGCACTTTCTGTGGAGGGGCACTGAGCGCCTGCATGTGTGCTCTTTCATTTCCAAGTTATCACGCCCATTTTGCAGATGGGAGCATGAGACTCAGAGAAATGAGGTGATTTGTCTCAGGTCAACCAGCAGAACTAGGATCTGGATCCAGATGGGAGAGAGGGGCAGACAGGCTTGAAAGCCAGAGCTGTGAACCAATCCAGTGCCAGGACTGACCAGGAAGCAGTAGGCTGCACCGGTGGGATGTCTGAGCGCTGCCTTCCAGATGGGGCTGTGGCACCCACCAGCCCTTGGCCTTCCCACAGGCATCACTGAAGTGGACCAGATTCTTACTGTGCTGCTGACCACGGAGATGTTTGTGGGCGGGTGCCTTGCTTTCATACTGGACAACACGGTACCAGGTACGAGTCAGTCCTGGGAGGGCAACCCAGAACTAGGCTGGACTCCTGTGTACTCCACCAGATGGCCTGAGCTGGAGCTCTGGCCAGAGCCTGTGTGATCCTGGCCCTGGAGGGAGGGACCCCAGGCCCAGACATGCCTGGTAGTTCTTGAAGAGAGAGGTCAGGAGTCAGTTCTGGGTCCTGTGAGTTCTTTCTTCATGATAGCCCCTGGGCTGAAGGGTTCTTTAGTGTCTTACTGTAGGACAGGTAGAAATGGAGAACGTGTGTGGGTACAAGGCACCGCAGACGTCAGCAGCCTGCCACACTGGCAGGCAGAAGGGCTGCAATACTTCCCTCTGCTATCAGCAGTCTTTGCAGGGCAGGAAGGGAACTTGGTGGCATCCCAGAGAACCCTCTTGCTTATATATGAGGGTACTTCAAAAAGTGCATGCAAAATAGAATTTAAAAAAGCAAGTTTATCTTCATGCAAAAAAATGTTGAAATTCATAGTTTTATCATAATACATTTTCCATGAACTCTTTGAGGACCTCTGGTGTATGTGCCCAATAAATGTTATCAGGTGCTCTTAATGTTACCATTTACTGAACACTTAATATGGGCCAAGAATGGAGCTTCCAAAGATACTCATTTCACCTTCAAAAACTACGGCCACAAAGTGGTAAGTCACAAAATTAAAATGTTGCAATTCAAGGTCCTAAACATCCTGCCTAGGCAGTTAACAAACCCTGTCCCAGCAACCACACCTCACTGCCTCTGTAGGAGGGGTTCAGGAGGTTGGAGAAGGTTCTGGGGAGATAGGAGTTAATGCCTGCATCTGTGTAAGGACACGAGGGATGGAAGTGGCAGGATGATGGCCCTCCATCCCCAGCCACTGACCAGCCTGAGCACAACCACAGGTTCTGCCCACATGCCTCTCTCTCTGAAGACGCCAGAATGTTTGTGTTCAGTTTAGGAGTCAGAGGCTGGGCACAGCCGGGACAGGGGAAGGGAGGGTCAGGGCTCACCTGGGGATTTTAGGTAGACTCAGAGGGGGTTCTGGGGGACAGCTCTCCTTTGGATATTTGAGAACTCAACCATGGTACCCAGTCATTCCCATTTAGAGGTAGCTGGACTGTAGTTTGGAGCAGCTCACCCCCCATCTCCTGATAGCCAAGTGGCAGCCTCCAGGCCTAGAGCACCCGAGGCCATCTGGGTGGGGCCAAATTCATTTTGGTGCAAAGAACTTTTGCAATCCTTTTCATAATATACATTTTATATGGAATCTTTGAAGACTGCATATGGGTTACACCACATAATCAGTGGTCCCAAGCAGCTTGGAGTGGTTGAGTCACTCACCTATGGTCACACGAGCTGGATTCAAACCCAGGTCTGGCTGGCTGTGCATCTAGTTCTTAGCTGTAGAATAGCACAGCTTCCTTCCACCCTTCATTTGCTGATGGGCCTCTCTGCCCTTGCTGAGCCACAGCCCATCCAGAGAGGACAATTTAGTTGAGCAAATGCTGGTGGGGCTTTACTAGTATGTCCCTAAATTAGACCCAGTGGAAGATCCACAAAAGTGTAAGTCTGCTTGGTTTTTTTTTTTTTTTTTTTTTTTTTTTTCTGACAGGCAGAGTGGATGGTGAGAGAGAGAGACAGAGAGAAAGGTCTTCCTTTGCCGTTGGTTCACCCTCCAATGGCCGCCACGGCCAGCGCGCTGCGGCCCACGCACCGCGTTGATCTGAAGCCAGGAGCCAGGTGCTTCTCCTAGTCTCCCATGGGGTGCAGGGTCCAAGCACTTGGGCCATCCTCCACTGCCTTCCCAGGCCACAGCAGAGAGCTGGCCTGGAAGAGGAGCAACTAGGACAGAACACGGGGTGCCGGCGCCACAAGGCGGAGGATTAGCCTATTGAGCTGTGGCGCCGGCCAAGTCTGCTTTTTTTTAAGGCACTCCTGGCATGAGACAAAGTAAAACGGGGTTTACGTTAGGAATAAAACCAGCAAGGCTTCCTGGATGGGGGACACTGGAGAGTGGGGGCGAGGGGGTGCTTGGAGAAACACAGTAAATGTGCAGTGCAGGTGAGGTTGGGGAGGGAGCTCAAGTTGGCTGTTGTGTGGTCCTGACAGTGGTGCGAGGGTAATGAGACACCAAGTGCATAGTCTATGCCACGCCCACAGCTTTTGCATCCATCTGCCCACCTGTGCTGTGTGCAGCCAGGGCCTGCTCAGACGGTGCCTTCTCCTCTGAGACTCTGGGGCACATCTGGGCACATGGAAATCCCTTACTTCTTCCATCAGACTTACTGTCACAGCCTCTGTCAATCCCAGCCCTGAGGGAACCTGGACTCTTATGTGCTGTTCCCCTCCTGAAGGGACAATCCTATTTGTAAAAATTTCTCAGTGTGTCCTTACCCCCAAAGATTGACCTTCCAAGGTTTATATTATAAAACAGGAGTTTATCCCCCAAATGTGGAACCATAATAGTGAAGATTAATATGGATTCCGGTGTTGCAAAGAATTCTTGCCCAGCCCCAGAGCACAATCCCCACTGCTCGGTTCCTATGGCCCAGCACACACCTGCAGATGGATCCTGCACTGTCCTGTTTCTCCATCTGACCTAAGTTTTGTCTAACAGTGCCTGTCAGAGGTACGGTTCTGAAGAAAGGACACACTGTAGTAAGACTGACTGGTGTCCTCCAGGGTTCCCTGAAGCTCTGGCAAAGGTAGCTCAGAGATCACAGATGCACTTTTTAGGACCAGCTGGTACTTCCTTCCAGAACTGTGCCTGCCGATTAGGATACAGACTGGCTAATGACCCCACTGTCTTCTCCAGGGAGCCCAGAGGAACGAGGTCTGATACAGTGGAAAGCTGGGGCCCATGCCAACAGTGAGACGTCTGCCAGCCTCAAGAGCTATGACTTTCCCATTGGGATGGGCATGGTCAAAAGGATTGCTTTTCTGAGATACATTCCTATCTGCCCAGTCTTCAAAGGATTTTCTCCAAGGTCAAAAGGTCAACATTCAGTTCCAGAAGATACTCCAAGAAACACAGAAAGTGGGTCTGTGTGCACCAAGGTCTGAAAAACCACTTCCAGGAAAGGTAGGCTCTCTGTGGCTGTTGTTTAAGGGTTAAACAGCCAAAACACTCTTCTGTTTTAACCAAAGAAAAACCTGAACTGGCAGTTTCCTCTTTGTGACCTGTTCGCATGTCCTCAGGGGGAAGATGGACTGTGTGCAAGCAAAATAAACATACAGGTTCTGGGTGGAAGTCCTTAGACTTCGTATAGTGAGAACAGAACTTCCTGATGGGTATGGGCCACTAAGAGGTTATAAGCTGAGATACTGATCCCTTCGGTCTTCCAGGTAACCCTCGGGAGAACCCAGGCCAGCCGGAGGCCCTGGCCTAGTCACTGCAGCCACAGACAACTTCAGCTTTGCACTCCAGTAGGCTAAACAAATACCACTTTGATATCTGCCATGGCAGAAGCTGAGAAGTAATGACACAGCAAAAATCCTCATATACGCTGCCTTGTTTCAACAGTGGTCATAAAATTAAAATCCTCTCAAACAGGATGGATGGCTTGAGTTACCTTAAAACTATACCAGCAGCGGTCTTACTCTTTTGTCCCCAGGGCTTCAAAACGTATGGGCAGCTGATGCGCTGCAACTTCCCTTTCTCCATTTGTAATACAGGTGGCTGGCTTCCTAGTTAAACACTGAAGTGCTGTCACTGTGCCTGTCACCTCAGAGGCAAAAGTGCAAACCAAAAAAGAACTTTGCCTAGGCTCTATTAGTAATAACCACAGCAATCACTTAAACAGGACTTCCTGTGTGCCAGGACTGCTGTAAGAGCCTGATGGATATTAACCCATCCCACAATGCAGAGATCCAGAGACAGATTAGAGGCTGAGTACCCTTCTGTGAAATGCTTCAGACCAGAAGTATTTCAGATTTCAGAGCTTTTTGGATTCTGGAATATTTGCATAGCCAAGCATCCCTAATATCAAAATCTGATGTCTAGAACTTTTTAAGCAGCATGTCAGCACTCAGAAGATTTCTGGCTTCATTTCCATTTTTGTACTGGGGACACCCAACCTGTCTTCCCATTTTATAGGGCAGTTTGCTATGCCACTTGTAGGACTGTCAGAGAACAGAGGGACTGGCTGCTTGTATCACAGATCCAAAAAGAACACGAGTCAAGCATGGCTGTCTCTGCCTTAGGGCCTCTTTATTTATTTTAAAGATTCATTTTATTTGAAAGAGTCAGAGAGAAAGGTAGAGCCAGAGAGAGAGAGAGAGAGAGAGAGAGAGAGAGAGAGAGAGACTTCCATCCGTTGGTTCACTCCACAAATGACCGCAACAGCTAGAGATGAGCTGATTTGAAGCCAGGAGCTTCTTCCAGGTCTCCACGCGGGTGCAGAGGCCCAAGGACTTGGGCCATCTTCTACTGCTTTCCCAACCCGTAACAGAGAGCTGGATCAGCAGTGCAATAGCTGGGACTTGAACCGGTGCCCATTTGGGATGCCAGCACTACAGGCTGGGGCTTTAACCTGCTGCACCACAGCTCCAGTAGGGCCTCTTTAAAAACCCACCTATTCATTAATCTGCTAAGGCAGTTACTAAAAATCACCAGGGCACAGGTGTCCTTGCCTCCCCACAAAGAACCTGAGCCAAGGGCAGGTGTTGTGGCCCAGTGGGTTAAGCCATCTGCATCCCTTCTTTGAGTGCTGCTGAGTCTCAGAACGTCCACTTCCAATCCAGGTTTCTGTGTGGCAGCACATGATGGCTCAAAAGAGGGCCCCAAATGCCCAAGTAGGAGATCTGGACAGAGTTCTGGGTTCCTGGCTCTGGCCTGGTCCATCTCTGGCTGTTGCAGGCATTTGGGAAGTAAATTAGTATAGAAACTCTCAGGGCCGGTGCCGTGGTGCAGTAGGTTAATCCTCTGCCTGTGGCACCGGCATCCCATGTGGGCGCCGGTTCTAGTCCCGGCTGCCCCTCTCCCAATTCAGCTCTCTGCTATGGCCTGGGAAAGCAGTATAAGGTGGCCCAGGAGCTTGGGCCCCTGCACCCGCATGGGAGACCGGGAGGAAGCACCTGGCTCCTGGCTTCGGACTGGTGCAGCTCCAGCCATTGCGGCCATCTGGAGAGTGAACCAACGGAAGGAAGACCTCTCTCTGTCTCTTCCTCTCACTGTAATTCTACCTCCCAAATAAATAAAATCTTAAAAACAAACAAACAAAAAAGAGCCATGACTGACTACATGTCCTTCTTAACTTTCTTTGGTCCAATGAACCCAAGAAAACTCCTTGTGAAGGGTACAAACCAGCAGATTATACTAGGCCAGGGCATGATACTGGTCAGCCTCAAACTCTCTTAACATGGCTGCCTACGATTTCTCAGACACTGCAGTTTAAGGTGATAAAAAGGATGGACGGGGCAACTGAGTTTATCTCACTGCAGTAGTCTGGATAGATGCTTGCAATGTACTTGCTACCATGGTTTTATCAAGTCCTGCTTTCTCAGCACACTGTGCCAGTAGAGTCATCCTGGGCCCATGGGGGAAGTATTCCTACTGGAGCGTCTGCATTCCAGCACGAATAAACACAACCACCAGCTCAGTTCTACTATTATTTATTTTTTTAAATATTTTTGAAAAAATATAATTTTTTTACAATATTTTCAACTTAAACACTATTCACACTGAACACGTATGGCAGCTTAACCTACCCAAATATGAAGTTTAAGAAGCCAAAACTGTTCTAGCTTTGTTAAAAGAAAAGTTGTGCTGTAGACTGTTGTGACGGTTAACAAAGCAAGGAAAAGCGCCACTCAAATCATGTCACAGTCTCTTTGTTCAACTGGATTCTGGGATGCTGTTGGTCATATGTTAGACTTCCCAAGGGCATATTTATGATGTAATTCTCAAGTTACATACTTCCTCAGATGTAACATTAGGAGAATTCAGTATTTCTAACATGATAATACACCACAAAAGCCAGGACTAGTTCTCAACTGATCAACTGTTACCTTATAACCTCAGTAACCAAAGAAGGCAAAAAGTAAGGGGTAAAAAAAAAAGATTATTTTTGATAGGGACAAATGTAAATTTAAGTCTTAACTGAGAAATGTGCTAAGCAATTAGAACTTAATTTAAATTTACTCATTTTTAAAAAAGGTTTTGGGATTAACAAGTGTGAGTTAACCATACAGGACCAGTTCAGTCTCAAAGCTGACCAGTTAGTAAGATCTAGAGGTTGTTTCATTTGGTGCTTTGTCACGACTTGACTGGTGCTTTTTTCCTTGCTTTCTTCACATCAAGCCAAGGGGCCAGTTCTACTTTCAGTAAATGTTTGAGAGCTTTTTACTTAATAACAGTCTCAGCACTTTTATTAAGCATGCAAGACTAACAAAAACTTTGGCAATGCATAAGTGTAACACAGTGACAAGAGAGAGCTTTTACAATTAAGTCTTCTAATACTGCCTTCACAGTGTGGAAATTGTGCTACATCCACCAAAAGAGGGCCCCGTCTACTCAAATATTTTAGTACTTCACCCCAGGAACAAACTCCTTTGCATTTGGATTCAGATTGCTCTTGACCTGGAAAATAAGTACATAGAAAAGCAAGTTCATTACAGACGGCTTCAGATACACAGAGGCATTCAACCTAGATCCACATGCAAAAATATCTTCCAAAAAAAATGAGAAAAGCAAAAAGTCAAGAATATATGCTTACAGTTAACCCAAAAAGTCTACAGCAAAGGAGGAAGCAGATGTAAATTATATATTGTATAATATCAACCTTCTAAAGAAGACACAGGAATTGAAATTGTTTGCTTACTTGTATTTAGAAACTCACTAACTTGCTTCACATAAGCTGAAGAAATAGCCCTGAACAAGTTAACTATATTTAACTTTCTTGATGCTTTTAGACCTTGTGAATATGTTAAAACAAATGTTGAAATTATGATTAAAGTTAAGTGCAAAGTTGTTGATACATTAATTTTATGATCCCCATCAAAAAATACAGAACTGTCTTTCTACAGCTGCTATATTTTAATTCCCACGGGAAGCATGGTATGTCACAGGAAAAGGGAAGTACATGGGAGCTAGAAGACACTAAGACTGAAATCCCAGCTCTCCTCCAGCTTCCTGTGTAAGCTGGGATAAATCACTCTCTGAGGGACTCTTATTTTTCTGTAAGTTAAGGAAAAAGGAGAGTGACGAATGGCCTAATCATGTGTCGAAGAGCCTCCAGAGACTTGTATCATTATTCTGTGTCTCTGAACCTTTACTTTCCTAAGCAGAAATGTCAGTGTACAGGAAGAAGAGCTGGAAATTCCCCTTTATTACATTTTGGATTGCAAGTTGGTAAAGCTGAAATGTAAGGTTGCTGGCAGGCTTTTAAATGGGACTAGACTCCTATGTCGCTTAGTTTAAGACCAAAGCATATTCAAACATTTTGGAGCAATTATTTTTAGTTTCATAATTTATACACAACAATTTCCTTGGACAGGATATAGTCTTCCTTCCCCCAAGGGAAATATATCTGTATTTTAAAACTGTAAGGTTTAAATTAAAATGCAGTATTCTTCAATGTACAAACTTGGCAGTTGAACAAGAATGAGAATGAATTAAAGTAATCTAAAATAGTCTGAGGAGAAATCAGTTTTTGCATTATGGAATTACACTGACTCTAAACATTAAGTCTAGCAAAGAGCTTTTATTCCTTTCGAGCTATCAACATGATTTCTAACATGGGTACTCAGATCATACTGTCATTTATTCCAGCCAAGGCCCTGCCGCAGTGTAAATCCCAGTTCTTAATATCGTCCTTTAGAGAAAGGACTTACCCTACAGGGTAGGCTGACTGATACCTCTGGAGTGCTACTGAAAACTCAACAGGCCTAGCACACTGACCCTGACACAGGACTAAGGAACTGACTTTTGTTTTTAATGCCTAACAGGTAAATATGATGTGTAGATTAGGAACCACTGCACAGTGAACAGAAGAAATAACAAAATACAGTTCAGAGTTCACTGGGTAAATTCCAGAAAGCTATTCTGTATACGCAGCTACAGACTGTAAAAACAGACAGAAAGGTTAATACTTGGATTTGATTTCACAAAATTATTTAATGTTAATTTAGGTGATCAAACCATCAGATACCATTCTACTTTAGTGCTAATGTTTAGTTATCACAATTCCACATATTTTTACTGCAAATACATTGTCAGTGATGAGACACGAAGAGTAACTAAAAATGCAAATCTAAGTGTGAGTCTTCTCCTGCGAAGAGCTTGTAAAATTCCTCATTAAATCACAGGTCTAAGTGAACTGTGTGCTACCAGTGAAAAGTCCGTCACGAAATGATCTCTAAAATTATACCTTCCAAATGAAATTGTGAAATATCTCCAAATTTTTAAGATAAGATGAAAACTTCTCCATCAAGCTACTTTTGAATAGGCAAGTCACATGGTAATACTATTTTTCCTTTGACTAACTTTTAAGACATTTTAATATCCTAGGGCAACATCATGACTAAAAAGAGCTGTCTAGCAGTCTGTTAATGGTCTAAGGCTAGCTCCACCGTGTTGCCAGAAGTCACACCATGTCACAAGTGAAACTGGGAGACCCTTGCTTCCACTCTAAGAAGTAGCGCAGTTTCTGAAGGGGAAAGAGGCAGAACTCTTCTTACACAGATGGCGGCTGGCTTTTCCACTTATGGTAAAGATGAACTAGGATCTAAAAAGATGAAAAATAACTTTTTACCACAAGATCTTCCAGAGAAGAGCCATCACTGATAACAAGGTCATTAAACTGGTCTTGGATTTGGTCCATAGTCTGTGGGAGATCTCGAGCTGGAATAAACCACTCGTGCTCTTCTTCTTCTTCCAGCATTTCTTGGAAACAGCGTTCAATAAATTCTTCTTCCCATAACTCCTCTTCTATCTAGATTTATAATAAATTAAGGATAATTTACAGCACATATGGTAGGACATTTCTGGAAAAAGCTCAAAATATTTTGAACTAAGCCATTTAAAAACACAATGTCATACTTTCTCCTCTGCTTCTGTGCTAAGGGGAAAAATACTTACCATCAAGACCCAGAAGATCTATTGAGGGTTTTTTCCATGTCTTTATTTAGATAACAACTTTCTTTTATTCACTGATGGTGGCAAGGAATGAGTAACAAATAAAAGAATGCTTGAAGGAATGTGTATTTGACTTATCTGTGATAATTTGATACTTAAAACTGGGTGGGCATGTATTAGAGAGCAGTAAATATCCTGGGAGTATTAGAGTACACAGGTTTGAATCCTGACAACCCTCTCCATTTCAGCTTCTTGCTAATGAGGACTCTGAGAAGTAGCAGGTGATGACTCAAGTAGCTGGTTCCCTGCCACTCACATAGGAGTCTCAGATTGAGTTCCTGGCTCCTGGCTTTGGCTTGGGCCAAGCCCAGCTGTTAAGGGCATTTAGGAAGTGAACTGGCAGACGGGAGATTCCTCTTTTTGTCCCTCTGCCTTACAAATAAATAAAATAAATTTTAAAAACTACACAATCCCTAATACCAAACCCAATAATAACCAAAACCAAACTTTCTAAGGAATAAAGTCAAGGCACATTTTTGTTTTTGTTTTTTTAAATTTTATTTATTTGAAAGGTGTGTGTGCGCATGCATTCGTGTACACACATACACACACACACAGATCTTTCATGTGCTGGTTCATTTCCCAAATGTCTGCACCAGGTGGAGCTGGGTCAGGCCAAATTAGGAGCCTGGAACTCAATCTGGGTCTTCCACACGGTGGCAAGGAAACACATACTTGCGCCACCATTTGCTGCCTCCCAGAGTGCACATTAGCAGAAAGCTGGAATTAAAAGTGGAGCTGGAACTAGAACCCGGGCACTCTGCTACACCAAATACTCACTCCTGGGTAATCAATCAAACAAAAACCCACAAATGATTCTCACTGAAATAAGACTGTTTGGGGGTCAGCACTGTGGAACAGTAGGTTAAGCTGCCCCCTGTGATGCCAACATCCCATATGAGCACCAGTTTGAGTCCCAGCTGCTCTTTCAGTCCAGCTCCCTGCCAACACACCTGATAAAGCAGTGAAAATGGCCCAAGTCCTTGGGCTCCTGCCAACCACATGGGAGACCTGGATGAAGTTCCTGGCTTCTGGCTTCAGAATGTCCCAACCCTAGGCATTGCAGGCATTAAGGAGTGAAACAGCAGATCTAAGATTTTCTCTCTCTCTCTGTGACTTTTCCTTTCAAATAAATAAATAAATCTTAAGGAAAAAATACAACCATTTTATTTCTGAATATCTAACATTGTACATGGAGAAACCAAGCTGGCTACTGACTACCAAACCCATGATAAGGGAGAAATTTTAAGATGGGAACAGATGCCAGAGACATGAGAATTAAAGAGAATATTTGCCACTGTATGAGAGTTGACAGATTTCCGAGGGTAAAATACACTGATGATGTAAGGTGAAAAACAGCTTAACTGCACCGGGAGATCTCTTGTCTGCTCCTGATTCTTGAATTTTATTGACTGGCATTACAATACAGTAATCTGACTGGTACAAGGCAGTGGTTTCCAAACCTAATGCTGACTGGAACCAGCTGGGAGTTTTTGAAAAACACTTTCCCAGGTTCCACCCTAGTCCTGAATCAGAATCTCTAGGGTGGGACCTGGAAACAAGCTCTCCAAGTAATCTCAATGAGCAGTTAAACACTGTCGCAGTCAGCAAACAAAATAGAGGAGTACACGCATATAAATCTATGCCAGCATCCCATATGGGCCCTGGTTTGAGTCCTGGCTGCTCCACTTCCAATCTAGCACCCTGCTAAATGCCTGAGAAAAACAGAGGAAAGTGGTCCAAGTACTTGGGTCTTTGCCACCCACGTGGGACACCTGGAATGAAGCTTGTGGCTTCTGGCTTCAGCCTGGCCAAGTGCCAGCCATTGTGGCCACCTGTGGGAGTAAACCAGCAGATGGAAGATCTCTCTGTCTCTCCTTCTCTCTTTGTAACTCTTTCAAATACATAAATCAATGTTTTAAAAATTACAAAATAAAAAAACACATTTCAGAAATAAGTATAATCATATTATTTGAGCGCTGTAATGGGATACATAAAAGAACATGTTTGCAAAACTAACTTGTCTGTTGAATTCCTCTTCATTCTCCATCCACATGTATTCTGCAAACGGATTGTCATCTTCATGAGAATGACCGTTAATAATCACATCTTCATTGATGATGCTTGGGCTAGTACTGCTGCGACTTGGATCTTTCATGGTTGGCGTTGCTTGTCGTTTTTAACCTTAAAAGAAAAACAATCTAGTTAATTTATGCATTCTTTTAGTAAGTATTTATTATTACTAGGCATCAAGTCTTTTCTTTTTAAAAATTTATTTATTTATAGAGAGAGTGAGGCACAGAGAGCGAGTGTGCCTGCACACACAACGATTTTTCCACCTGCTGGTTCACTTCTTAAATGGCCCCAAAAACCAGCTGGGCTAGGCCAAAGGTAGGAGCCAGGGACTCCATGCTGATCTCCCATATGGGTGGCAAGGGCTCAAGTACTTGGGTCATATTCTGCTGCTTTCCCAGGTTCATCAGCAGGGACCTGGATTGGAGATGAAGAAACCATGACTCAAAGTAGCACTCCAATATAGGATGCTGGTATCACAAATGGTGGCTTAACCTTCAGCACCCAAAGCCAGCTCCCATGATGTCTTACAGAGACACATGATATATTAAGAAACTGGAAAGCTTCCTATATTTTTCCAAATGATTTTAAGAAACAGTTGAGGGGCCAGCGCTGTGGCGCACTAGGTTAATCCTCTGCCTACGGCACTGGCAATCCATATAGGCGGCGGTTCTAGTCCCAGCTGCTCCTCTTCCAGTGCAGCTCTCTGCTATGGCCTGGGAAAGCAGCAGAAGATGGCCCAAGTGCTTGGGCCCCAGCACCCGCATGGGAGACCGGGAGGAAGCACCTGGCTCCTGGCTTCAGATCGGCGCAACTCCGGCCATTGTGGCCACCTGGGGAGTGAACCAACGGACAGAAGACCTTTCTGTCTCTCACTGTCCGTAACTCTGCCTGTCAAATAAATAAATAAAATCTTAAAAAAAGAAAAAAAGAGGGCTGGCGCCGCGGCTCACTAGGCTAATCGTCCACCTTGCGGCGCTGGCACACCGGGTTCTAGTCCTGGTCGGGGTGCCGGATTCTGTCCCGGTTGCCACTCTTCCAGGCCAGCTCTCTGCTGTGGCCTGGGAAGGCAGTGGAGGATGGCCCAAGTGCTTGGGCCCTGCACCCCATGGGAGACCAGGAGAAGCACCTGGCTCCTGCCATCGGATCAGCGCGGTGCGCTGGCCACGGCGGCCGTTGGAGGGTGAACGAACGGCAAAGGAAGACCTTTCTCTCTGTCTCTCTCTCACTGTCCACTCTGCCTGTCCAAAATAATAATAAGAAGAAGAAGAAGAAAAAGAAAAAAAGAAACCGTTAGTTTCTGATAACTGCAAATGTTTACATGGAATCTCCAAACCATCCCATTTATTCTATATTTGGGTATCCCTTGCTTTACAAAAACAAGTATGCTCTAGAAAAATCAGCCATTAAGTGAAGTAATGAGGAGCAAATATTTTTTCTTCTTTTTTTTTTTTTTTGGACAGGCAGAGTGGCAGAGTGGACAGTGAGAGAGAGAGACAGAGAGCAAATACTTTTAAAAACTGATTTAAAAGATTCACAGATTGGAAGTGAAAACTAACAAACTTTTAATAACCTCTTAGTTCCTCTCTCAAAATGCAACTCTGGAACTCTCCTTCATGCCCACATTCTGTATGCTTAGTCTTTTTCTTTTTCTTAAAGATATTTGTTTATTTCAAAGTCAGAGTTACACAGAGAGAGAGGTCTTCTATCTGCCGGTTCACTCCCCAACTGGTTGCAATGGCCAGAGCTGCGCTTATCAGGAGCCAGGAGCTTCTTCTGGGTCACCCACATGGGTGCAGGCCCAAGGACTTGGACCATCTTCTACTGCTTTCCCAGGCCATAGCAGAGAGCTGGATTGAAAGTGGAGCAGCCAGGACTTGAACCAGTGCCCATATGGGATGCCGGCACTGCAGGCAGTGGCTTTACCCGCTATGCCACAGCACCGGCCCCCTCTGTATGCTTTTTCTATGGGTCTATGTTAAGCTATTCCATGTCTCCATTTCCCTGTTGTACACTGAGTTTCAGGCAACCAGTGATGAGTAACGTACAGCAAATAGCAAACATGAACAATTTCTGCATTGAACAGAGCCTAGGTCAGCCTTTTACTCACTGTCAGTTAACAACCTCTGGCTTCAGTATAAATAATTTATGAAGAAAAGGAAATTATTTTCAGTTGAGCAGTCTTTGGAAAATAAATCATAACTGAACCCACCAAAATGAAATACAGCCTTGGTACTAATCTTACACGGTGAGACAGCCGAGGGAAGGAACAACAGCTTACCAGATTGTTTGCTACAGCCAGCCAATGAACACCAGAAAGGTACGGATTGTCCACTTCTTTAATGCTGGCAAGCCTAAGTAGTCATTGGGCTAAATGAATCTTACTATGTGGCAATATGTTAGATTTTTACTTTTCTTCTCTGACCTGTTCTTATCTCTGTAAAGTGTGTCCTTTGTATGTTCATGTCTTACTCTCTTTGTAAAAGCTGATAGAGGGGCAGGTGTTTGACTAA
This sequence comes from Lepus europaeus, assembly GCF_033115175.1. NCBI lineage: Eukaryota > Metazoa > Chordata > Mammalia > Lagomorpha > Leporidae > Lepus > Lepus europaeus. The sequence goes on from NC_084830.1 coordinate 140,443,649, forward strand.
CAGTTAAGACACTACCTGGGACATCTGTGTCTCATATTCTCTGCTTTGGATTTAGCTCCTGCTGAGGAACATGTTAAGAGGCAGCAGGCAGGCCGGTGCCATGGCTCACTTGGTTAATCTTCCGCGTGCGATGCCGGCATCCCATATGGGCACCGGGTTCTAGTCCTGGTTGCTCCTCTTCCAGTCCAGCTCTCTGCTGTGGCCTGAGAGGGCAGTGGAGGATGGCCCAAGTGCTTGGGCCCCTGCACCCGCATGGGAGACCAGGAAGAAGCTTCTGGCTTCAGATCGGCGCAGCGCCGGCCGTAGCAGCCATTTGGGGAGTGAACCAACGGAAGGAAGACCTTTCTGTTTCTGTCTATAACTCTACCTGAAGAAAAGAAAAAAAGAAAAAGAGAAAAAGAAAGGAAGAAAGAGGCAGCAGGCAAAGGCTCAAGTACTTGGTTTCTTGCTCCTCATATGGAGGCCTGGATTGAGTTTTGGACACTTGGCTTTAGCCTGCCCCAGCCTCAACTGTTGCGGTTTTTTGAGGAGTGAACCAGTGGATGGAAGATCTGTTTCTGCCTTTCAAATAAATGAAAATAAATATATTTTAAAAATTGAGATATAGTTCATATACCATAAAATCTGCCGTTTTACATTATCTGGCCCAGTGGTTTTTATAAGATTATGCAACCATCACAATGACATAATCCCAGAACGTTTTCAGACCTCTAAAAAGAAACCCTGGGGCTGGTGCTGTGGCTCACTTGGTTAATCCTCTGCCTGCGGTGCGGGCATCCTATATGGGCGTTGGTTCTGGTCCTGGCTGCTCTTCTTCCAGTCCAGCTCTCTGCTATGGCCTGGGAAAGCAAAATAAAATGGCTCAAGTGCTTGGGCCCCTGTACCCACATGGCAGACCAGGAAGAAGCACCTGGCTCCTGGCTTCGGATCAGTGTAGCTCCGGCCACTGTGGGCATTTGGGGACTGAACCAACGGAAGGAAGACCTTTCTCTCTCTCTCTCTCACTGTCTGTAACTCTACCTGTCAAATAAATAAATAAAATCTTAAAAATAAAAAAAAAAGGAAACCCTGCCTCCATTAGCAAACATTCCCCATTCACCCTAGTCTCTGGGAACCACCAATCTTCCATCTCTATGAACTCGAGCTGGGCCAATCTGAAGCCAGGAGCCAGGAGCTTCCTTTAGGTCTCCCATGTGGGTGCAGGAGCCCAAGGACTTGGGCCATCTTCCACTGCTTTCCTAGGCTGGAGCAGAGAGCTGGATTGAAAATGGAGCAGCAGGGATTCGAACTGCCGCCCATATGGGATAATGGCACTGCAGGTGACAGCTTTACTACTACCCCACAGCACCGGCCTGCCTTTCGGCTATTATAGATAGTTCTATCAACATCTGTGTTCAAGTTTTATTTGAACATGCTTCCAGTTCTTGGGTGTATACTTATAAGTATGTTCTATTAATGTTCATATTTCAGCTGTACATCACAATTGTGATGGAAAAAATGAGTGGGAAAGGTGACTGACTCCCTCTTGACCAGCAAACACATGCCTCACTCCAAATCCTTTCCTCAAAAGAGACCACAGTTAATATTTTTTTTAACGTATTTCCCTCTAAAAGTACATGCATATGCAGTAAGAGTAAAAATGCTGCATTTAAGAACTTTACCACCAGGGCCAGTGCAAGTCCCAGCTGCTCCACTTCCGATCTAGCTCTCTGCTATGGCCTTGGAAAACAGTAGAATATGGCCACTGCACTTGTGTGGGAGACCTATAAGAAGCTCCTGGTTCCTGGCTTTGGATCAGCCCACCTCCAGCCACTGTGGCCATTTGGGGAGTGAACCAGTGGATGGAAGCCCTTTCTCTCTCTCTCTGCCTTTCAAATAAATCAGTCAATCTTAAAAAACAACTTAAATTTTGGTATAATGATAAAAGTTATACAAAATAGCAGAATGTGAACTGTGAAGTACAAGTTACTTGTATTATTTTTAACGGTTGATTTATTTATTTGACTTTGATTTTTTTTCAGGTTGATTTATTTATTTGAAAAGAGAGAGAGAGAGAAAGAATGTGTCTTCCATCTGCTGGTTCACTCCCCAGATGGCCGCAATAGCCAGTGATGGGCCAGGCTGAATCCAGCAGCTTATTCCAGGTCTCCCACATGGAGGCAAGGACCCAAAGACTTGGGGCCATTTTACACTGCTTTTCCTAGGCCATTAGCATGAACTAGACAAGAAGTGGGGCAGCAGGTCTCAAACTGGTGCCCATACAGAATGCCAGCATTGCAAGTGGCAGCTTTACCTACCATGCCACAATGCTGGCTCCACAATCTAAAGGTCCCAACACCAAGGGAAATGTTTAATGAAGAAAAAAAAAGGTCATAATTCAGTAATAGAACTTAATTTTTTGAAATAATGCACTGTACTGGTCATTTAAAATTTTTATTTATTTACTTTACTTTATTTGAAAGGTACACACACACACACACACAGACATCCTTATATTCTAACGACTGGTTCACTCTCCAAATATTCACAACAGTCAAGGGTAGACCAGTCTGAAGCAGGAGCCCAGAACTCAATCCAGATCTCCCGCATAGGTGGCAAGGGTCTAAGTACTTCAGACATCACCTGCAGCCTCCCAGAGTGTACAGGAAGCTGTATTAGAAGTGGAGGAAGCCGGAGCTGTGGCTCAACAGGCTAATCCTCCACCTTGCGGCGCCAGCACACTGGGTTCTAGTCGTTGGGGCGCCGGATTCTCTCCCGGTTGCCCCTCTTCCAGGCCAGCTCTCTGCTGTGGCCAGGGAGTGCAGTGGAGGATGGCCCAAGTGCTTGGGCCCTGCACCCCATGGGAGACCAGGAGAAGCACCTGGCTCCTGGCTTCGGATCAGCATGGCGCGCTGGCCGCGGCGGCCATTGGAGGGTGAACGAACGGCAAAAGGAAGACCTTTCTCTCTGTCTCTCTCTCTCTCACTGTCCACTCTGCCTGTCAAAAAAAAAAAAAAAAAGGCCGGCCCCGAGGCTCAATAGGCTAATCCTCCGCCTTGCGGCGCCGGCACACTGGGTTCAAGTCCCGGTTGAGGCGCCAGATTCTGTCCTGGTTGCCCCTCTTCCAGGCCAGCTCTCTGCTATGGCCCGGGAAGGCAGTGGAGGATGGCCCAAGTCCTTGGGGCCTGCACCTGCATGGGAGACCAGGAGAAGCACCTGGCTCCTGGCTTCAGATCAGCGAGATGCGCCGGCCGCGGTGGCCATTGGAGGGTGAACCAACGGCAAAAAGGAAAACCTTTCTCTCTGTCTCTCTCTCTCTCTCTCTCACTATCCACTCTGCCTGTCAAAAAAAAAAAAAAAAGAAGAAGTGGAGGAGCTGGGACTCGAACCAGGCACTCTGATATGGAAGGTGGGCATCTCAACTGCTGGGCCAAATGCCTAGTCCTTAAACTACACTAGTGCCAACCCCCACTCTGCAGTGTTGAAGACAGCAGTTATATTCCTGGTAAAGGCTGGAGGGAGCGATATGGATGTAACATTAACCAAAAAACAAAACAAAACAAAACAAAACTGTTCTAACCTGTCTGGTGGGTCCCTGAATGACTGGCTCAAGTGTCTGCTGTGGTAGGTGGAAGGAGGGCATGGGCAACACACACACATTTGTTGGAAACAGTTCAAGGTAAATGTAGTAGAAATATTGGTTGGGAGGAAAGGCTCATGAAGGAAATGCTCTGAGCCCAATGGCTCTGAAAAACTCCCATGTATTCTGGCAACTTAGAAAGCCATGGACATGCCAGTGCTGTTTGTATGCTCAGAAAAAAAACCCTGGCCCTAACTCTTACCTCTGGTGGACTTTCAGGCCAGTCAGCAAGTAAAGGTAAAGGCAGGGTTGCACATCGCCTGAAGGTGTGCATCAACACATACATGGACCTCATGCCCCTCCATAAAGAAAAAAATTTTTTATTGCTTACAGACAATTAATTGAAATCCATCAAATCACCAGAGAGGGGCCAGCATTGCGGCGCAGGGGGTAAAACCACAGCATGCAATGCTGGTATCCCATATGGGTGTTGATCCAAGTCCCTACTATTGGCCTGGGAAAAGCAGCAGAAGATGGCCCAAGGGTTTGGGCCCCTGCCACCCACATGGGAGATATGGAAGAAGCTCCTGGCTTCCGTGTGGCCTGGCCCTGGCTACTGCAGCCATGGGGGCAGTGAACTAACAGATGGAAGATCTCTCTTCCTCCTCCTAACTAACTTTCTTTTTCTTTTTTCTTTCTTTCTTTCTTTTCTTTTTCTTTTTTTTTTTTTTGACAGAGTGGATAGTGAGAGAGAGACAGAGAGAAAGGTCTCCCTTTTTGCCATTGGATCATCCTCCAATGGCCACCACGGCTGGCGCACTGCAGCTGGCACATCACGCTGATCTGAAGGCAGGAGCCAGGTGCTTCTCCTGGTCTCCCATGGGGTGCAGGGCCCAAGCACTTGGGCCATCCTTCATTGCACTGCCAGGCCATAGCAGAGAGCTGGCCTGGAAGAGGGGCAACCGGGACAGAATCTGGCGCCCCGACAGGGACTAGAACCTGGTGTGCCGGCACCGCAGGCGGAGGATTAGCCTATTGAGCCTCGGCGTTGGCCCCTTTTAACTAACTTCCATAGACAAACCTTTTTTTTTAAAAAATACCAGCTGATCATTAAGCTAATGAAACAGAGACACCAATGGTGACACACACAAATCCAAACTTTACAATATTATTTCACAGAAGCCACTAAACAAACTACAACTTATAGCAACAACTCTAGTGAAGGAAAGAATCTAAGAATATTATAATATTCAAAATATCATTTCAACAAAAGCTATGAGGTGTGCCAAGAAACACTGAAGCATGCTCTCTGGGATGGGCAGTTGGCACAGTTGTTAAATCAGCACTTGAGACACCCACATCCACTATCAGGGTGCCTGAGTTTGAATCCTGGCTCCACTCCTCCTTCCAGTTTTCTGCTAATACACACTCTGAGAGAGAGCAGCTGATGGTGTTAAGTACTTGGGTCTATGCCATCCAAGTGGGAGACCCAGTCTGAGTTCCAGGCTCCTGGGTTCAGCTTGGCCTGGCCCCAGCTGTTACGGGCACTGGAACAGTAGATGGACGATCTCTTTCTATCTGTCTTGGTCTATCAACCTTTTAAACAAATAAATAAGGTATGGTCCACATGTAGGAAGAAAAATTAACAGAAACTGTCCCAAAGAAGGACAGCTGGACTTATGTAGACAAAGACTTAAATCAAGTACTTCAAATGTGCTCAAAGTGCTACAGGATACTGAATGCAAAGAACTAAAGGAAACCATGGGATTGATGGCTCACCTAATACAAAACTGATACAAATAAACATTTTACTATAGAAGTCTAACAGCAGATATGAGCAGGGAGAAGTATCTGCAAACTTAAAGACAGGTCTGAGGAGGAGAAAGGGAAAATGAAGAAGAACGAACAGAATGTCAGAGACCTGTAGAACAACAGCTACCATGCCGGCATAATATGTAAAGGGAGCCACGGCAGGAGAGAACAGGTCAGCTGAGTTCTCATTAGAAACCACGGAGGTCAGAAGGCAACATATTCCAAGTGCTTAGAGAAAAAAACTGAACCAAGAAACCTATATCCTGGCAAAATTATCCTTTCAAATGTGAAGTAAAACGAAGGCATTCTCAGAAAAACAAAACCCAAGAGTGTGTCACTTGTAGGCCTGCCATGTAAGAAAAGCTGCCATGTAAGAAAAAGTCCTTCAAGCTGAAATGAAAGATTACTAGACATTAATGTGAATCTATGTGAAGAAAAAAAGAAACCTAACTATACAGGTAAACACAAAAGATAGTAATAATGTATTTCTGGCTGATAACTCCTCTTTCTCTACATGAATCAAAAGGTGAATAGTAAAACAATTATAAATCAAGGTTAATGAACATTCAATGTATAAATCTGTACTGTATATCAGTAACAAATTAAACTGAGTTGGTTTTAATTCGATAATCCTTAAAAAAATAATAGAAAGTGCAGCAAAATGTATACAGCTGGGTTGTATCAACATCTTTCCATTCAAAGGCAGTCTGAAACATGTAGTTTTCCAAGATTCTAAGACTCGGGGCTGGCATCATGGCATAGCCTAGTGTGTTAAGCTAGCACCTGCAATGCTGACAAGTAACCTATATGGGCACTGGTTTGTGTCCCAGCTCTTCCAATTCCTATCCAGCTCCCTGCTAAAGGCCTGAGAAAAGCAGCAGCAATGGTCCACGTGCTTGGCCCCTGTCACCCACATGAAAGACTTGAAGAAGCTCCTGGCTTCGGCCTGGTCAAGCCCTGGCTGTTGCGACCATCTGGAGAATGAACCAGAAGATGGGAGACCTCTCTGTCTTGTTCCTAATTCCTTCAAACAAATAAATCAATCTTAAAAAACAACAACAAACTCTAAGAGTCACTAAGCTCAAACCTCTATGTTAGTCTTCTTTTTTTGCTAGGACAAAGTATTTCTCCCAAAAAGACAACAAAAACTCATAGGAAATGCTAGAAACAGAAGCAGCTAATTTGCTTGAATAATGTTTGAAGGTCCAAAGGAGGTAATGACAACAAATACAGTAAAAACAAAAACAAAAAAACCAAATGCAGAAGTCAATCGTTCCAATTTGTTATCCTGTCTTTGGATCACATCTCAATCTGATGAATTATAAAACTGGAAAGAATGCACTGAGACGGCGCCGTGGCTTAACAGGCTAATCCTCCACCTTGCGGCGCCGGCACACTGGGTTCTAGTCCCAGTCGGGGCGCCAGATTCTGTCTCGGTTGCCCCTCTTCCAGGCCAGCTCTGTGCTGTGGCCAGGGAGTGCAGTGGAGGATGGCCCAAGTGCTTGGGCCCTGCACCCCATGGGAGACCAGGAGAAGCACCTGGCTCCTGCCTTTGGATCGGCGCGGTGCGCTGGCCGCAGTGCACCAGCCGCGGCAGCCATTGGAGGGTGAACCAATGGCAAAAAGGAAGACCTTTCTCTCTGTCTCTCTCACTGTCTACTCTGCCTGTCAAAAACAAAACAAAACAAATAATTTTTTCCCAAAATATTATGTCCACTACTTGCTTCAACATATGTGTATAATTACCTAGAAGAAATCATGTTGACAGCTTAGTGTGTATGCTTTCATTTATCTTTGCTTACAGAAACATGTATAAAAGATTTCTATGCTTTATTTTTTTTTATTTTTATTTTTTTACTTTTTTTATAGGCAGAGTGGATAGTGAGAGAGAAAGAGAGAGAGAGAAAGGTCTTCCTTTTTGCCGGCGCCGCAAGGCGGAGGATTAGCCTGTTAAGCCACAGCGCCGGTCTTCTATGCTTTATTAAAATCATATCAAACACATTTCATGTGGAATCTTTACTAGTGGACATGTATAGGTATACTTAAAATTTTTTTTAAAATTTGAGAGGCAGACAAATCTCCCAACCACTGCTTTACTCCCCAAAAGTCTGAAACAGCCGGGGCTGGATCAGACAGAAACTAGGCTGGAACACAATCCAACTTTGTCACATGGGTATAAGAAACTCAAGTACCTGGGCCATTACCTCCAATATGTTGCCTCAGAGTAGGCATCAGGAGGAAGCTGGAATCGGGAGTATAACTGGGAATCGCAAATTAGGCACTCTGCCATAGGATGTGGGTATCCCAGGTCGTGGCTAAACCACTGCACCAAACGCCTGCCTCTACCTCACTTTTTATTGGGTGTAGCACCACCAAGTCAACTACTCCCCCTTTAATGCACATTATTTTTTTTTAAGATTTATTTATTTTACTTGAAAGTCACAGTTACACAGAGGAGAGGCAGAGAGAGAGAGAGAGAGAGAGAGAGAGAGAGACAGACAGAGGGAAGGAGGGAGGGGTCTTCTATCTGCTGGTTCACTCCCCAGATGGCTGCAACAGCCGGAGCTGTGCCAATCCAAAGCCAGGAGCCAGGAGTTTCTTCCAGGTCTCCCACGTGGGTGCAGGGGCCCAAGGGTTTGGGCCATCTTCTACTGTTTTCCCAGGCCACAGCAGAAAGCTGGACTGGAAGTGGAGCAGCTGGGACTCGAACCGGCACCCATATGGGATGCCGGCACTGCAGGTGGCAGCTTTACCCACTACGCCATAGCACCAGCCCCTAATGCACATTATATGTTCCCAGTTTTTGCCATTACAACCTTGCAATGATCACTTTTGTGTACCTATACTTCTTCAGTTGTGCTTCCTGTAATACATATATATATATTTAACATTTTTATTTCTTTGAAAAACAGAATGAAGGAGACAGATATGGAGGAAGAGAGAGAGAGGGAGAAAGACTGAGATCTTCCATCCATTGGTTCACTCCCTCAGATGGTCACAAAGCCAGGGCTGGTCCAGGCTGCAGCCAGCTGATGAGAACTCCATCCAGATCTCCCACGTGGGTGGCCTAGGGGGTCTAACCACTTGGTTCACCTGTTGCTTTCCCAGGTACATTAGCAGGAAGGTAGAACAGAAACAGAGCAACTAGAACTCGAGCTAATGCTCCAATATGGGATATAGGTGTCAAAGCAGCAACTTAACCCACAGTGCCACAACACTAGCCCGTGACTTCTATTTCTAAGGTACAAAAATGATGTACATATAATATGTTGATCTTTCATATATATATATATATATGTTGATGTTTCCTTTGTAAATATCCTGTTTAGGTAAGAGCTAAGATGTTTAAGTTAACTAATAAACTTGATAAATTTCACCAAATTTTGGTTAGGTAAAATTAATTTTTTTCCCATTATTGCCACTTGAAAGTCTGCAGATCTTTAGTTTACAAACTAAACTCTTCACCAAATTTGGTTTTCAGTTGTTTTATCCCTCCTGAAATACCTCGTATATATATGGAAATCTCTTAGGTTTTATCATCTTTCTCCCTTAGCTTTATCTTTGTTTAAAAAAGCTTTATCTTGGCCGGTGCAGTGGCTCAACAGGCTAATCCTCCGCCTGCGGCGCCGGCACACCGGGTTCTAGTCCCAGTCGGGGCACCGGACTCTGTCCTGGTTGCCCCTCTTCCAGGCCAGCTCTCTGTTGTGGCCAGGGAGTGCAGTGGAGGATGGCCCAAGTGCTTGGGCCCTGCACCCCATGGGAGACCAGGAGAAGCACCTGGCTCCTGCCTTTGGATCGGCGCGGTGCGCTGGCCGCAGTGCACCAGCCGCGGCAGCCATTGGAGGGTGAACCAACGGCAAAAAGGAAGACCTTTCTCTCTGTCTCTCTCACTGTCCACTCTGCCTGTCAAAAAAAAAAAAAAAAAAAAAAAAAAAAAAAAAAGCTTTATCTTTTTAAAAATTTATTTTCATTTTAATTGAAAGGCAGAGATCAAGAGCCAGAGACAGTCATCTTCCACCCACTGGTTCACTCACCAAATACCTGAAACAGCAAGGGAGTAAGCCAGGTTGAAGCCAGGAGCTGGAACTAAATCTGAGTCTATTATGGTGGTGGCAGGGACCCAAGTACTCAAGCCATCATCAGCTGTCTCTAGACACTGTGGCACAGTGGGTTAAGCTGCCGCCTGCAACCCTAGCATCTCATGAGTGCCAGGATGGTTAAAGATCCAGCTATTCCACTTCCTTTCCAGTTCCCTGTTAATGTGCCTCGGAAAGCAGTGGAAGATGGCCCAAGTGCTTGGGCCCCTGCACCCATGTCAAAGACCTGGCTGCAGTTCTAGGCTCCTGGTTTTGGCCAGGTCCAGCCCTGGCTGTTGCAGCCATTTTGGGAATGAACCTGCAGATGAAGGATTTCTTTCTCTCTATGTCTTTCAAATACATAAAACAAAAATATAAAAAAAACAAAGAAAATTTTCCATCAGTTTGTCACTTGGAAGCTTTAGAGAATCACTGAATTCCTTAATATTTGGCAGTACAAAATACTTTTACGTCAGAGTGCCTGGGTTTAATTCTCAGCTCTGGCTCCTGTTTTTTGCTGTCCACTATTGCAGGCCCTCAGAGCAAAACAGTGATGGCTCAAGTAACTAGGATTCTGCCACTCATGTGGAAGACCTGGATTGTGTTCTTGGTGTACGGCCTACCCCAGTGATCATGGTTGCTGGCACTTGGAACAGTGAACCAGCAGATAGAAGCAGTGTCTCTCTTTCCCTCTCAAATAACCTTTAAAAAATAGCAAAAGAGGCCGGCACCGTGGCTTAACAGGCTAATCCTCCGCCTTGCGGCGCCGGCACACCGGGTTCTAGTCCCAGTCGGGGCACCGGATTCTGTCCCGGTTGCCCCTCTTCCAGGCCAGCTCTCTGCTGTGGCCAGGGAGTGCAGTGGAGGATGGTCCAAGTGCATGGGCCCTGCACCCCATGGGAGACCAGGAGAAGCACCTGGCTCCTGCCATCAGATCACCGCGGCGGCCATTGGAGGGTGAACCAACGGCAAAGGAAGACCTTTCTCTCTGTCTCTCTCTCTCTCTGTCCACTCTGCCTGTCAAAACATAAAAAATAAAAATAAAAAAAAAATAGCAAAAAAATCCCAGCTAAACCATTAACCACCTATTGAACCTGAGTATGTCACTATATCACAGGCAGTATGCTGAATGGTTAGGAGCACATAAATCAACAGAAATCTTGGACCTAAATTTTAGCTATTACTAGCTATGTGACACTGGATATGTTACTTCACATCTCCCAGTTGTTATCTTCATTTTACAGAAATGTTTAAAATTAAGTTAGCTGATATTTGCAAAAGTTCTTAGAAAATATCTGACATTTCTAAAATCTTACAGATACATGCTAAAAGAATTAAAATAACCTGTCAAGATCTTTATTCCTCAACTTCAAAACAGGCAAGATAAAATCTGTTCTACCATGGCTGGTATTGTGGCACAGCAGGTTAAGTCACTGTGACACCAGCATCCCACATCAGAGAGCACTGGTTTGAGACCGGGATGCTCTACTTCTGATTCAGTTCCTTGCTAAGGTGCCTGGGAAAGCAGAAGGTGGTCCAATTACATGGGCCTCTGACACCCACGTAGGAGACCAAGATGGAGTTCTTGGCATCTTGCTTCAACGTGGACTAGCTCTAGCTGTCTGCAGAGTGAAATAGCAAACAGAAGATCTGTTTCTCTGTCACTCTGCCTTTCAAATAAATCATTTTGTTATTCAGTTTATTTATTTGAGAAGCAGAGTGACAGGGAGAGACAGAGAGAGACAGAGACACAGAGAGAGAGATCTTCCATCTGTTGGCTCACTCTGCATATGGCCACAATGGCTAGGTCTGGGCGAGGACAAAGCCAGGAGCCAGGAACACCATTGGGGTCTCCTCCTGGGTGGCCCAGGAGGACCCAAGCACCTGGATCATCCTCCCCTGCTTTCCCAAGGCCTACCAGCAGAGAGCAGAATCTGAAGTGGAACAGCCAGGGCTGGAACTGGCATTCACATGGGATGCTGGTGTCACAGGAAGTGGCTTACCCTCCTGAGCCACAACATCGGCCCCAATAAATCTTAAACAAACAAACAAACAAACAAAAACAGTGGAGCCAGAACAGTGGGCTAGGGCACCAGTTTGAGTCCTGGCTGCTCAATTCCAAACCTGCTCCCTGCTAATGTGCCTGGGAAAGCAGCAGAAATTGGACCAATTTCCCCCTGCGCACAAGTGGGATATCGCAATGAAGCTCCAGCCAATGTAGTCATTTGGCAAGTGACCCAGAAGATGGAAGATCTCTCTGTCTCTCCTCTCTGTAATTCTGACTTTCAAGAAAGTAAATAATAAATAAACCTTTAGGGGCCGGCACTATGTCATAGCAGGTAAAGCTGCCGCTTGCAGTGCCAGCATCCCATATGGGCTCCGGTTCGAGTCCCGACTAGCTCTACTTTTTTTTTTTTAAGATTTTATTTACTTATTTGACAGAGTTACAGATAGTGAGAGGGAGAGAAAGAGAGAGAAAGGTCTTTGTCCGTTGGTTCACTCCCCAAATAGCTACACCGATCCAAAACCAGGAGCCAGGTGCTTCCTCCCAGTCTCCCACATGGGTGCAGGGGCCCAAGGATTTGGGCCATCTTCTGCTGCTTTCCCAGGCCACAGCAGAGAGCTGGCTTGGAAGAGGAGCAGCCGGAACTAGATGTAGCGCCCTCACGGAACGCCATTGCCGCAGGCAGAGGATTAGCCTACAGCACACCAGCACTGGTCCCTAGCTCTACTTCTGATCCTGCTCTCTGCTGCTGCCTGGGAAAACAGTAGAAGATGGCCTAGATCCTTGGGCCCCTGCACCCACGTGGGAGACCTGGAAGAAACTCCTCGATCTTAGCTTCGGATTGGTACAGCTCTGGCCATTGCAACCCACTGGGGAGTGAGTCATCGGATGGAAGACCTCTCTGCCTCTCCTTTTCTCTCTGTGTAACTCTTTCAAATACATAAATGAATCTTAAAAAAAAAAATCTTTTTTAAAAAATCGTTCTACAGGAGCAACCTTTTTTTTAAATTAATTAATCAATTAATTTGAAAGTCAGAATTACACACAGAGAGAGGAGAGGCAGAGAGAAAGAGATCTTCCATCTGCTGGTTCACTCCCCAATTGCCTGCAACAGCCGGAGCTGTGCCAATCCGAAGCCAGGAGCCAGGAGTTTCTTATGGGTCTTCCATGCGGGTACAGGAGCCCAAGGACTTGGGCCATCCTCTATTGCTTTCCCAGGCCACAGCAGAGAGCCGGATTGGAAGTGGAGCAGCTGGGTCTTGAACCGGTGCCCACATGGGATACTGAGACTGCAGGCGGCGGCTTTACCCACTACGCCACAGCGCCGGCCCCAGGAGCAACCATTAAGCTGCTGCTTGGGATGCCCACATCCCATACCAGTGTCATACTGATTCCTAGCAGCTATTCTGATCTAGCTTCCTGCTAATGCATCCTGGGAAGCAGAAGATGCTTGCTTAAGTACTTAGGTCCCTGCCACCTGCAAGGAGACCAAGATGGAGTTCCTGGTTCTTGGTTTCAACCTCTCCTAGCCCTGGCTATTGTGATATTTGGGGGTGTGAACCAGCAAATGGGGCTATCATTGTGGCGCAGCAAGTTAAGCCACCACCTACACACCAGAATCCCATATAAGCAACTGTTCAAGTCCCACTGTTCCACTTCCAATCTAGTTTCCTGCTATGTGCCCGGGAAAGCAACAGAGAATGGCTCAAGTGCTTAAGCCGCTGCCACCCATGAGAAAAACCCAGATGGAGTCCTGGGCTCCTGGCATCAGCGTGGCCCAGCACCAGCTATTACAGCTATTTGCAGAATGAACCAGCAGATGAAGACCCTTCTGTCTCTCACTCTGTTCTAACTCTGCCTTTCAGATAAATAAATAAACCTTAAAAAAAAAAAAGTTTGTAAATTATAAAAAAAAAAACCCTTAAAGTTACAAAAGCTTATTAAAATGGGCAGGGTCTGATTTTTCCACCTTCCTTAATCTGCCACAGTAGTCACTAAATTTCTGTGCTAACAGTGGGCATTTTATAATTTTTATTAAAACTGGAGTATCATGCTCCAATCACAAATTAAGTATGAATAACACAGTGGGTGCTTACTCAAGGAAAAGTCTGCTATACATAAACTCACTGTCCTACAAAAGGTGGAAATCATCCACCTCTATGTGTGTTCTTACACAGCAGCATACACAACCTTTAACTAACCTAATCAATATCTAGTCTCTGCCTCTCATCCCTTAAACAAACTGAAGTTACCTATCTTCATTTCTGATAGGTGTGAAACACAATTCAGTTTTGTTCAAGGTCACAATGAAGTAACATAAACAGAATTTTCCCCACATATCCTGTCTCATACAAACCAGAAACAGAACCACAAACAGCAAATACTGTTTCACTAAAAATCTTTTATAAAAGATTCTCTTGTATTTGCAAACATAACCAATGGCCAATTACATTGAATGGCTCTTTAATGAAAATGCAAATCAACATCTGATCAAATGCTCAAATGAAATTTGTAAAACAAACAAAAACAAAACCAGGGCCACTACTACAGTAGGAGAGATTAGCCAGCCGGCACATGCAAAGTGGGAATTTGCCTTCTGTTGAAATCAATGTCAGAGCTGTGTTAGACCTAGTCTCAAGGAAAACGGAAGCCAATTTCTTTCTAGAATTTGTAGTTTCCATGAGCTGATGGGGCTGCAAAATCAGGGAAATCAAGACAACAAAAGGAAGCAGTTAAGGCCCCTTTTGGGAGTCATTAGAAACACCACCACTGGCTGCTTCAACCAGTGTTTTGAAAGCGTAACTTCACCACAAGCCTTGTAATTCTTTGGAGTGGTGGTAGGGCAGGAGGGGAGTAAGCCGTTATTCCACTAAGAATCATTACCAGAATCAGACTGTGGACTGGTTGGGCCCATCAAGCTCAAAAGCAGCCCTTTTGGATCGAGGGTTTCCGGAACCCGAGACAAAGCTCCGACTGTCGCGTGGAGCATGGGATCCAAGTGAAAGGAGGGGGTCGGGAGGGCGCAGAAAGCAGAGCATCAGAAAGGAGCGGGCCTGTCGCCCGTCGCAGGAGGCTCCCCCGGACGCGGCCGGCCAGCCGTCCCCCCGCCCCTTTCCCCCCGCCCCAGCTCGGCAGGACCGCGCACGCGCACCGGCCACGGGCTGCGCGTGGCGACGCGCAGGCGTAAAGTGGGTAGAAACAATGAGCTTTGTTGCCGAGGCGGTGGAGGGGGGCCGGGGAGAGGGGCTTGGGGCCGGGGAGAACAGATGGGGGTAGGGGGTGGCGTTCAGGAACGCGAGAAAGCGCTATCCCGACAACCTTCGCGCGCCACTGAGGACCCGGATAGAGAGCGAAGCGATCCAAATCATAAATAATGACAATGAGGAAAAAAAAAAAAAAGCGACGGCCATTTCTCAAGAAAAGGAGACGAAGTCGGCCCAAGCTCACCACTCATATTCGGCAGGAAGAGGGAACGGGTAACGGCGACCCTTCGGGGCCCCGGTGGCCAACAAACCCGGGGGCCCTCTAGACCCTCCAGCCGTCGCCAAGGCACTGTCCCTGACCGCCGGAACCGCCGCAGCCCTCTCACTGCTCCGCCCGAGGGGTACCCTCACCCAGTGAACGGCAGCGGGGACGGCAGCCAACGAAACCTGTCGGCCTCCGCGGATCTCCACAGGCAGCGCCGCTCCCCCGCTCGACGTGCGCTTTGCCCGCCGCCTCCCTTCTCCAGTCCAAACAAACACCCAGACCGGAAGTGACTTCACTTCCGCCTCCACTGACCCCGCCCTCACGTTCCGTCAGCGCTGCGCACCCTCCGAGACCACTAGAGGGCGCGCGAGAGAACGCGGGATCTCTTCATCGTCTCAGCCGCCCAGCGCGCAGCGGGAACAGCCTTTCAGCGCGCGGGAGGGGGGCCGCGGCGTCAGCGTTCCCTCTGAGGGCGGGAGAAGGGACGGGCTGTTGTTCCCACACCCGCCGAGCCCTGGGGAATGAAGGGATGCCGTGGCTGGGGAGCTGGGGCCTGAAAGACATCTAGACGACACACACAAATGTGGGCTCCTGCGGACATCACACAGGCACACTGATAGCCAAGAGGAACGTCTAGAAAACAGGGCGCTCACACCCAGACATAGGTACCGAAAGTAATAGGGCCAGGGCCACACTGAGTGACACGCCGCCTCAGCGTCACACTGAGATGCTGACACAGAGCAGTTAAAGCCCTGGCCTGCAGCGCCGGCATCCCATATGGGCGCCGGTTCGAGTCCCGGCTGCTCCTCTTCCAATCCAGCTCTCTGCTCTGTCCTGGGAAAGCAGTGGAGGATGGCCCAAGTTGTTGGGCCCCTGCATCCACATTGGAGACCGGTAAGAAGGCAGGCTGGCTTCGGATCAGCTCAGTTCTGGTCCTTGTGGCCATTTGGGGAGTGATCCAGCAGATGGAAGACCTCTCTCTCTGGCTTTCAAATAAATAAAATAAATGGTTTTTTTAAATTACCTAGTCCATAATCGTTAGTGCACTGGCCCCATACATTATCCTTTTTTTTTTTTTTAAATTACTTATTTGAAAGTCAGTTACACAGAAGAGGAGAGGCAGAGAGAGAAAGAGAGAGCGAGCTCTTCTTTCCGCTGGTTCACTCCTCAATGGCTGCAACGGCTGGAGCTGCACCGATCCAAAGCCAGGAGGCAGGAGCTTCTTCTGGGTCTCCCACTATGGGTGCAGGAGCTCAACGACTTGTGCCATCTTCTACTGCTTTCCCAGGCCACAGCAGAGAGCTGGATCAGAAGTGGAGCAGCTGTGACTCAAACTGGCGTTTATATTGGATGCTGGCACTGCTGGGCACTGGTTTTACGCACTACATCACTTCCCATACATTATTCTTATTCCTGCTTTTTTGCTATCACTGGCAAGTCCCAAGATAGGTTTCTAGTGATACTGAGCAAGGTAAAGAAGAGTTAAAAAGGGCCGAAGCCATGGCGCAGTAGGTTAATCCTCCGCCTACAGCACCGGCATCCCATCTGGGTGCCGGTTTGAGTCCTGGCTTCTGCTCTTCCAATCCAGCTCTTTGCTGTGGCCTGGGAAAGCAGTAGAAGATGGCTCACATGCTTGGGCCACTACGCCCACGTGGGAGACCAGGAAGAAGCTCCTGGCTCCTGGCTTCGGATCCGCGCAGCTCCGGCTGTTGCGGCAATTTGTGGAGTGAACCAGCGGATGGAAGACCTCTCTCTGTCTCTCCCTCTCACTGTCTGTAGCCCTACCTCTCAAATAAATAAAAATTTTTTTTAAAAGAGAAGAGTTAAAAAAGAATCTGGATGGTTGAGTATGTATGCATCATATACGAAAGGGGATACACTGTCTTCCTTCTTGGGAGAGAAGAGGAACATCAATGGAAGATCAATGCTAAGAATTACAATTTGACTCATATAAAATATGAATTTTTAAAATGACTTGGTCAGGCCAGCGCCACGGTTCACTAGGCTAATCCTCCGCCTGCGGCGCCGGCACCCTGGGTTCTAGTCCTGGTTGGGACGCCGGTTCTGCCCCGGTTGCTCCTCTTCCAGTCCAGCTCTCTGCTATGGCCCGGGAGGGCAGTGGAGGATGGCCCAGGTCCTTGGGCCCTGCACCTGCATGGGAGACCGGGAGAAGCACCTGGCTCCTGCCTTTGGAGTGGAGCAGCGCTGGCTGTAGCGGCCATTTGGGGGGTGAACCAACCAACTTAAGGAAGACCTTTCTCTGTCTTTCTAACTCTGCCTATCAAACACAAAGCAAAACAAACAAAAATGACATGCTCATAGTACCATAGAAAGTTCACTCAGTTCCAAGGCTTGAATCCAGAAGCAAGGTTTCTTTTCTTCAGGGCTATTTAATTAAGACTGCTTTGGGCCAGTCCAGAGTCTCAAAGAAATGAACTTATGTTTTATCCTAGTCCCTTGGTCAACCACTTCATCCACATTGTTTTTTGTCCTAGATTGGCGATTAGGGTTGGCTTTGTTGCCTGCCAAGCATACAGCTCAAGGGGAAGATGATGTTAACCAGTCTGTTGTGTGTAATACATCTAAGGAGAGCTGGGGATGAAGCTGGTAGAGGTGCAAATAGAACTAAAATCAAGATGTGTTTGGATCATCTGAAGTTAATCCAAAACCTTTAAAAACCTGTGTTCCTTATGAGAAGGCCTGGATTTGAGTTCTAGCTTTGCTCCTGACTCCAGCTTCTAACTAAGATGCACCCTGAGAGGCAGCACCTTGACACCCACATGGGAGACCCCGAGTTCTAGGTTCCTAACTTCCACCTTATGTTATGCTGCCTGTTTTGGACATTTGGGAATTAATCCAGTGGATTGAAGATCTTTCCAGTATTTTTTTTAAAACAGTTTATCAGGGGCCAGCATTGTGGCATAGCAGGTAAAACAGATGCCTGCAATGCCAGCATTCCACATGGGTGCCAGTTCATATCTTCGCAGCGGCCACTTGGGGGGTGAACCAACGGGAAAAAGAAGACCTTTCTCTCTGTCTCTCTCTCTCTCTCTCTCTCCCTCTCACTGTCTAACTCTGCCTGTCAAAAAAAAAAAAAAAAAGTTAAAAATGACTAATGCATGTTATGAAAACTGCATGAATTGCACATTTTCTGCAGCAAAATAGCTTTTTTTTTTTTTTAAATTAAAGATTTACTTTATTTGAAAGAGTTAGACAGGCAGAGACAGAGAGGTCTTCCACCCGCTGGTTCACTCCCCAGAAGGCGGCAACGGGCAGAGCTGGGCCGATCTGAAGCCAGGAGCCAGGAGCTTCCTTGGGGTCTCCCACACGGGTGCAGGGACCCAAGGACTTGGACCATCATCTACTGTTTTCCCAGGCCAGAGAGCTGGATAGGAAGTGGAGCAGCCAGGACTGAAACCGGCGCCCATAGGGGATGTTGGTGTTTCAGGCTGGGGGGGGTGTTGGTTCACACCCCAAATGGCCGCTACAGCTGGTACAGCTGGTGCTGCGCCGATCCAAAGCCAGGAGCCAGGTGCTTCCTCCTGGTCTCCCATGGGGTGCAGGGCCCAAGCACTAGGGCCATCCTCCACACCCACTCCCAGGCCACAGCAGAGAGCTGGACTGGAAGAGGAGCAACGGGGACAGAATCCGGCACCCTGACCAGGACTGGAACCCGGGGTGCCGGTGCCGCAGGCAGAGGATTAGCCAAGTGAGCCGCGGCGCCGGCCAATTCATCAACTTTTTGAAGACCACTCAGCTGCATTTCAAAATTTTTTGCTCCATGAAAGTTTCCAACTCCATTTTTCACAAACCTTCTGAAATACACTCCTATATTTAAACATGGGCATGTGTGGGTTTAAATGTCAAATATCTGGTAGAATGGTCACAAACAAGTTATTAGCCCTTTCTACATGGTCTGATTTTAAAGAATTTACTGTTTTATAGACTATCAATGCTTGAGTTGCACTTGTGAAAGAAAAAAAAAATCCCACAATAAAATCTACAATGCTGTAGTACTTTCATGACGGCCTTGTCCATGTTCATTTGCATCACGTAGAAGCCAGGCAGAATCATGTAGAAGCAGAGCTAGTGTATCCTAGCACTAACAAGAGTTGAGAAAGCGTCTGTAACTGTAGCTATTTCAGGAAGGAAAAGCACCAGTGCTTCGTGTACCATTTAAGATTCTGCTTGTGATGCCTACATGGCATTATTGGAGGAGTGGTCAGCTTGAGCCCTGGTCCCACTTCTGATTCCAACTTCCTGATAATGCACACTGGGGAAGCAGTGTTGATGGCTCAGATACTTTGGTCTCTGCCACCCACACAGGAGACCTGCACTGAGGACCAAGTTCCCTGCTTTGGCTTGTTGCAGGGATTTAAGGAGTGAAGCAATGTACGGAAGATCTCTCTGAGCTTCCTAAATGAATGAGTGAATGAATGAATGAATGAAAGTTCCTGTCCTGAACAGCTGAGGGGACAGCATTAGTCAATTAACTTTCTGACTGCCTACGTGCCAGCACTAATCACCGAGGAGACACAAGAAAGGGCATCGTTTTTTTTCCCCCTACGAAGTTTCAGTATTTTAAAACCAGCCTGACAGAATGAAAGAGCTGCCCAATCTGTATAGGCAGAAAATTAGCATGGGCAGGACTTGGAACATAAGTATAGATAGGTGTACTTACAGACTGACTACTGAAGAGAGGCAATTCTCCAGACTAGACGAAGTCCTTTAAATTTTTAAGATTTATTTTTATTTGAAAGGCAGAGTCAAGAGATGGAGAGAGCACTTCCTTCCATTCTCTGGTTCACTTCAATGGCTGTAATGGCCAAGACTAGGCTGGGGCAAAGCCAGGAGCCTGGGACTCCCCATGGGAGACACAGGCCCAATAATCAGGCACCACTGTGCTGCTTTTCCAGGAGCATTAATAAGGAGGGAGGTAGACTGGAAGTGGAGCTGGGATTCAAATTGGCACTCATGGGGTACAAGTGGGGGATCAGCCTGCTCCAGCACACTGAAGCCCTGGGCTGTCCTGTGCCGGCTTTTCAGATAGGTCACAGATATACCTGGTGTTTGTGAACAGCAGCCACAACGAAAAATTAGGAAATACCAATGAACCAAAAAACATTTCTTTCCAGCACCTCATGACACCACCATTTAGAGAGCATTCAAAAAGTGCGTAAGCTCAGGATTCTCTTCATAGAAGTGGACAAACAAGCCAAAAAAAACCCGCCCCAAAACAAAACAAAAACCCAGGTATTCTACGTAGCTGAACTTGGCAGTTATCAAGGAAGTAGCTGGCATCTAATGGCCTTTTCTGTCCAACTCAATGGAAAAAAGGATACCATGTATGTTAATCTTACAAATCAAACAGAAATGAGAAGTGGCCAATGTTGAGGTGCATTGGTTTAAGCCACCGCCTGTGATGCCAACATCTCATGGGTGCCGGTCCAAGTCCTGGCTGCTCCACTTCAGATTCAGCTTCTTGCTAAAGCACCTGAATTTGGGGTACTGCCGCCAGTATGGGAGACCTGCAAGAAAACTCCTGCATCTATTTCAGCCTGGCCCAATCCCAGATGCCATGGCCATTTGGGGAGTGGCAGTGTAACGCTGCCTTTCAAGTAAGCATTAAAAAAAATCCAAAACAATAACTGAGCAAAGAGGAACAGCTCCCATGAGGAGAGCAGAGCTCTAATGAACAGTGTGTTCTAGTCGTTCTAGTCAAAGACAGGACTCTTAGTTTATTCCCATTTGGTTCAAATTGTTAGAAACAATTCAATGTAACACATAAGTATGGTATCATTGCTCAAATAAAGGTCACTAAGCCTTAACTTACACCATTAACTTTCAGTGTAGCCACGTATGTTCTGTGGGGATGAGAGGAGAATCAATTTTTGTCTAATACACAGTAGAGTGCTCCAACTTCCTTAAAAATCTTCCACTTATGTAAGTTTATTACCTACTGTACATTTACCCTTTATTTTCATTTATCTAGAAGACAGTTATCTTCCATCCAACAGCCAGGACTGTGCCAGGCCGAAGCCAGGAGCCAGGAGCTCCTTCAAGGTCACTTATGTACTTCAGCTGTCATGTCACTTAACCAGAACATTAACAGGAAGCTGGATTAGAAGCAGAGGCAAGACTCCATCCCAGGCACTGATCTTATCTGCACGTGACCTCAACACATCTGAACGGTAAGGAGAAAGATCTTCCATCTGCTGGGTAACTGTTGAAATGTCCAAACAGCTAGAGCTTGGCCAGCTCAAAGCCAGGAGTGCAAACTCCATCTAGGTCTTACACATGGGTGGCAGACTCAAAGTACCTGAGCCATCATCTGCTGCCAGCCAGGTGCATTACCAGGAAGCAGGATTGACAGTGGAATACGACTCCAACTAGCACTGATGTGGGACACACAGTGGGTTTAACTCACAGCACAATGGCCACCTCTGGTCCTCAAAATTATAAAGCTTTCTAAAACTCAAAGTAGGGTGGGATTTGACCCAGCAGTTAACAGGCCACTAGCGATGCCCACATTACTTTTCAGTGTGCCTGGGTTGATTCTGGCTACTCTTAAAAAAAAAATCTATTTGAGAGCAGATAGATGGAGATCTTCCATTTGCTGCTTCACTCCCCCAGTGGCCTCAGTGGCTGTTGGCCAGGCAAAACCGAGGAGTCAGGAGCCTCTTCAAGGTCTCCCACAAGGATGCAAGGGCCCAAGAACTTGGGCTGTACGCTCCTGTTTTCCCAGGCCTATGAGCAGGGAGCTGGATCAGAAGCAGAGCAGACGGGACTCAAAATGGCATCCAGATAGGATGCTGACACCGCTTAACCAGCTGCGCCACACTGGCCCATCTGGATCCTCTGGATTCTAGCTTCTCACTAACCTGCACCGGAGAACAAATTCAAGATAGTTCTCTAAGTTTCCCTTTCCCTTGTAACAAAAGACTTTAAAGGCTAAAATAATGGCAGGAAAAAATGTTTTGAAACTTTAGAGCATAAGTGAAAACATTCCTATAAAGCTCTGTCATAATCTGGAGAAGTAACGGTCAATAGACTTATCAATGTCAGCTTACTTAAGAGATTTTGATTTCTAAATGTTATTATGGCAGATGGCCCAAGGACTTAGGTTCCTGCCACCCATGTAGGTCTGATACCAGCATGGAATTCCCAGACCCTGGCTTCAGCATGGTCCACATCTGGCTGTTGAGGCTCTTTATGAATCCAGTGGATAGAAGATCTCTGTATTTGCTTTGCAACTAAATAAAAACTTTTTAAAAAGCTGTTGCTTCAAACATCCCATATTTGATTGCTGATTCCAGTGCTGGCCACTCTGCTTTGAATCCAGTTTCCTGTTAATGAGTGCAGGAAGGCAACAAAAAATGGCCCAAGTACTTGAGCTCCTACCACCCATGTTGGAGAACAGGATGAAGTTTCTGGTTCCTGGCTTTGGCATGGCCCAGATTTGGCTATTAATAAGCAGATGGAAGATTTCTGCCTCTTGTCTCTCCCTCTCAAGTAAATACATCTTAATTAGGGACACCGAAATTATTCTTCAACTTGTTAAATTGAAGAAATGTTAAGAGTTACAAAAAAGCTTTCATTGACAGGAAACAAAAATCTCACTGTACATGTAATGCTTTCTGTAGCTACTGTTAGTTAATACTTGAAATTAAACAAAAGTGGGTAATTAGTAAAGGCTAAAATTGAAGTACACTGGCAAGGATTTTTTGTACATGTTACATTAATACAGTGATCCATCCTTCAGGGTGAGATGCTTTAAAATTTCACCCAACTATCTGAAATATCCTTTAGTATATTTGGGCCTGAAAGACAACTCCTATCAGTTATTTTTAAAATTAATTTTTTTTTCTCACAACAGATAATCCAGTACATGAAGAAGCCCTGTTTAATTATTTCTAAAGGCTACCAGAACTAATTTTTGCTATTTGATGCAATTTTGTTAAACCAGTAGACATGTCTAAAACATGATCTTTTGATATTTCTTTGTATTTAACACTCTAAATTCACAAGATTTTAAAAATCGAAAGCTCCTTTTTAATTATGTAACAGGAACAAGAAATCCACCAGCATAAAAAGTTTAAAATTCAGATCTTTAGTAGCAGTCACACTCACTGTAGATTAAAAAAGTTATACTTTGTTAAAGCATGCACAAAACTGTAACAGTCAATAAGAACCACAACTGACAAATATATTGGTTAACATTCCAAACATGTATAACCAATGAACATGGCCTAGGGTTTTTTTTTATTGGTATTCACTTCAGTAACTTGAATCCACAGATATAAGCAGTATATAACCAGAAAGTTACAAGTAAACACAGATTACACATGCAAATTTCTGTTCACAAAGGTCACATGTGCAGGTACATGAATTAGAAGCGTGCGTCTAGAATTATGGCCAAACTGGTCTTAGAATGCAGAATTGTAAAATTACATCTTGAAAATATGAAGAGATGGTCTACACACTTCGGAAATCAAATGTTGCTTATACCAGAGATGTATGACAGCTACAGGATTCAAGTGACAAGCAGTAAGATCTCAAGAAATTAATACTGGTCAAAGAGAACGGGAACATTTTTACATTTCACTGAAAATACATTAACTACTAGAATACGAAATCTAGCAGGAACTCAAGGAAAAAAATTACAAAATCTAAAGTCAATTACTTAATATTTCTTATTATCTTAACAACAGCAATGACATTAAAAGAAAACTGCACCTGCATCTGAACTGTCAATCTCACATAATGAAGTCTTCCAAAACTGAAATACAACTAAAAAAGCTTCAAATCCAAATGAAAGGACTGCAAGGCTCAGATTAAAATGTGGAATGTTTCAGATGAAAGTAATAAAAATACACTTGGTTTTGTTCTTTATTGAATGGAATCAAAAGTTGACATTTCTTTGAAGCTTATAACTACTAAATTTCATCTTTCTCAGAATGGTTCTATGTTATTTTCCTTAGTGGTGCAAGTTGTCTTAAGTAGCTTACAGAGTCAATCTCTACAAAGTACTTTTGTCTGTTGTCATCCTGATAAAAGAAAAACTATTTTTCATTAACTTAACCGTACACATATTTTTTGCTATAACACTTAACACATGAACAGACATCTATTATTTTTCCACTAAAACAAAAGAGTACAATAGTTTTCTCCTAACTATCAGCATTGTATTTAAAAAAGGTTAACAATAAAAACAAAGAACCATTATTTTCTTTGAAATCATTAAGCTTCTTCAACATCTTAAGCTTCCTTCTTCTGCCGGCGTTCTTCTGCCAATTTATTCAGAAATTTCTGAAAAGAGAGGGGAAAAAAAGAATTAGTTAGAGGACCAAAGTCACTTAAGAAAAACATAACATACATGTTAATTCAAAAATGTAATATCGCTCCACTTCTGATCCAGCTCCCTGCTAATGCGCATGGGAAAGCATGGGCCCAAGTACTTGGCCCCTGCACCCATGTGGGAGACCTGGAAGAAGCTCCTAGCTTTGGATTGGCCAAACGATGGCAGTTACCGCCATTTGGGAAGTGAGCCATCAGAGGAAGATCTTCCTCCCTCCTTAACTCTTTCAAACAAACAAACAAATCTTAAAGAATGAGTTGATTCATATTAGTCAAGGGTACAAAAGTAAACTAATTCAGAGAATACTACAGTAAAGGGATTGGAAAAAAAGATAAAAGGTGAAAATGGGTATTTAAATGTACAAGCAACCTTGAGAGTTGAGAAAATGAAGATATTTAAGTTTACATAAAACTGATACTACTGCTAGGAGAGATCAGTTAACATTAGTTCACTAAATGTTCTATTTGTTAATCCATTGGACAATCATTTTCTTAAAAGACAGTAGCAAATATTTTTGTATTTGTTCAACTACTCAATTTTGCACTAAGTTGTAGCACTAAAGCAACAGCCAGGAACAATACTTGCAGAATTGCAAGGTAGCTGAGCTGTAACTATAGCTTGCTGACCCCTACACCATTTCTAGACATAAGAAATCTGTTAAGACAGTATCGCAAATGGATTTAAGGGACAAAAGTCATTATATACCTAAAATGAAAACATTAACCCAAAACAAAAACAAAAACCCCTGACCACTCAGTTACAACAATTATCAATTAGTATGTCACTTTTTGCAAAGATACTCGTATTGTATTGCTTAATGGTAATTCCTTAACTAACCTGACAGATTCTTTTAAAAAGTGAGACCAAATTTCTAATTACAAAGCATACTGTCACTGTTTAATATAGCACTGAATAATTGATATGTTGTCAATGGATGAGTGATCAACTAATAGCTTTGCTAGCAACTGATTTGTTTTTTTCAATAAAGTTTTTTCAATAAAGTTGCATAGACTCTTCCAGACAATACATACAGAAGTCCTCAAAAAGTTCATGGAAATGCATGTTATAAAAAACACACAATTCAAAAATGTTATTGCAAAGTAAGGTTATTTCCAAAAATATGGAATTTGTTTGGTTTGGAATTATTTCCAAAGTTCAAGGTTAGCATCTATCTAATCAACAGAAGAGTATGTCTGAAGACTACATACTATATATATATACTTTAGCAAAAATGCTTGTGATCATAAAAGTTTTGGATTTCAGATTTTCTTCTATTTTATTTGCAGAAGCAACTTTAAACATGAAATTCATTTATATTTCACAATTGTACAAAGTGACTGAAAATAACTTTATGAGGTTAGGTGTGGAATTTTCCACTTACGGTATGACAATGCTCAAAAGGTTTCAGATTTCGGAGCATTTTAGAAAACAAGTTATCTGAAGGCCCAAGTCCTTGGCCCCTGCCTCCCACGTGGGAGACCTAGAACAAGCTCCTGGGCTCCTGGTTTGTCCTGGCCCAGCCCAGGCCATTATGGCCATTAGGGTTCTGAACCGACAGATGGGAGCTCTTCTCTCTCCTTCTGTTAACTGTCTTTCAAATAAACAGAAAAATGTAAAAAGTACTCAATAGGGACATGGTATTTTTTGAGTCTGAAAAAGCTTTATTATTCTACTGGGCTAGAAATCATTAAACTGTCATTTGATTCAAGTGAGTTATGAATAGGAGTTAAACAGATGTTTCTAAAACCTATTAATGCTTAAAATCACCAATAAAGAAAAATGTTACCTTTAGGATAAAGCTCTGAACCACATCTAGAGATATACTGTACACATTATACTTATTGTATTTATTTCTGTAACTTGATATTTTATTAAGTTTTCACCAAAAAACTCTCTTCCTTTATATTCAGCCTTACCTTTAATTTCTGATAATGAGGAAGACTGCTGCAATGAGTATTCTTTGCAACTTCTTCATTTGTATAAAAGAGTGAACACAGCTTACAGTAAAACCCTGTTTTAGGTATCACATAGTCTACACCTAGAAACACAAATATACATTCTTACAAATTTAGTATTCTCAAATCTTTTTACCTGTCAATATAATCTGAATCAGACATTATATTATTGAGAAGTCCAATACAGCCTATGCTAAAAGCAAAGCAAAAAAATCATACTAGTTTGGTTTGTCTCACCTAATGGCATAATGGCACTCTTAAAAGATAAACATTAACACAGAAAAATCAAAGGCAATGTGCAATTTTCAGAAACCTTTATGAGAAAGAGAACACATTATGAAATGGCAACATAATACAAAATCAGGAGACATGTTCAAGAGGAAAAGAGCTATTTATCAATTACGATTTATCACTTGTTCCCAACAAAAAAAAGCTATTTAAGACACTATCAGACTACAACTCATTTCACTAAGAGTCTTTTGAGGGAAAGGGGTGGGAAATGGGGAAGAACAAAGCCTTAAAGCTCACCAACAGGAACATTGGGCTGATATGGTCCAATTCTATACTCATCTGGGATTGTATAGTCCTCCTTGTTTTCATCGCTTTGGCCATCTGCATTTTCACTTGTGTCTTTGCTGGGATCGTCAGCATTCTCAGCAGATTCAGCACCTGGTTCTGCATTTTCCTCATTTTTAATTCCATTTTCCAATGCTGCTTCATTTTCTTGATCAAGTTCCTCGATCTTGTCCACCTTAATTTCAACCAAACCATCATCATTTTTGTCACCAGATTTAAATGCCAAGCCCGATTTCTGAAGTTTCTGAATCTTCCTTATCACCAACCTCATCTACAGTGACAAAACTTTCCATATTCCCTGGGAAACGATGATGTTAAGACAAATTTACTCTGCAACAATTATCTTGCAGCATCCCTTCCATTTGTGTTACTTGAAGGGAAAGAGCGTCTTTGCCTTTATTCATTAATTACTGACTGTCCTTTCTCCCCCAAAAATCACTGATGATTTTCTAAAACAATTTGTTCTAAAACTAAGTAACTGGGGCTGGCATTGTGGTATAGCAGGTAAAGCCGCTGCCTTTGATGCTGGCATCCCGTATGGGCACTGGTTCTTTACCAACTGCTCCACTCGTGATCTAGCTCCCTGCTAACAGCTCATAAAAAAAGAAGGAAAAAAAAAAAAAAAAAAAAAAAAGAGGACAGTCCAAGTACTTGGACCCTTCACTTATGTGGCGATCTGGAAGAAGCTCCTGGCTTCTGCCTGGCCCAACCCTGGTTGTTATGGCCATCTGGGGAGTCAACAAGCAAACAAAAGAGCTCTATCTCTCCCTCTTGCAAATAAATAACTCTTGAAATGAAAACAACAACAAAATGGAACCAACCAAACAACGATGACAACAGACCATAAATAATGAAAGCCTTGCTTCATACAGAGAGCAGAAAACAAATTATATAAGGATTCCATATTCTACACTTCGAGACACTTTTTGCTAAGTAATGTGACAGATAGGCATTTGGCATAATGGTTAGGTTGCCTGGGTTCTGAAACAGAGTACCTTGGTTTGACCCTGAACTCCAGCACCTGATTCCAGCTTCCTGCTAAAGTGAAGGACCTGGTAGGTAGTGGTGATGGCTCGAATAACAGGGTCCTTTGCCTTTCAGCTAGAGACCTGGACTAAGTCTGTGTCCTGCCTTTGGCCTTGGCTATTATGAGTATTCAGGCAGTGAACCAGTAGATGAGAGTTTTCTTTCAAGTAAATTTCTAAAAAAAGAAATTTGTCAACTAATCTGACAAACAAGTGAGTGATACTATTTGCAAGACAATGCCTGAAAATTTAACTCTCGCTTAGAGAAAATAGTATTAAGGTTAAAAATCAAGCTCCAGAGTAAAAATGCTGAGGTGTAAATTTTGGCTGCACCACTTGGAGTAATAATCCACAACCACCCACTCCAGCCAGAAAAAGAGAAAAGTTACTGACCACGGCATCAATACGTGGGATTACTAACTTTCTAACAGTCTGTTAGAAGGAACAAATGGGATATGTAATAAAATCCTCATTTTTGGATGGGTGTTTTGCCCAGTGGCTAAGACACCTACATCATATATCAGAGCACCTGAGTTCAATTCTTGGCTGATTCTAGCTTCCTGATAATAGAGACCCTGGGAAGCATTAATGACTACTTACGTGGCTATATTCCTGAAAACCAGAAGGGAAGCATGGATTGGGTGCCTGGCTTCTGGATTCAGCCTTATCTACTCTGAGAATTTGGGGATATAAACAGCAAAAAAGCACCAAAATCAGTTTCACCCTACATTGCAAGAGCCATAAGGAGCTTTTCAAAGGCATTTTCATTTTCTAATCCTTATCAGGTAGTAAGCAGCTCACCACGGGTCTTTTGTTTTACTCTTCACCTTAAATAAATGCTAGTAAGATTGTTCTAAAAGTTTACTAAAAATATCTAAGTCTCCATTTCTCAAATAGGTTTCTTTTTGAGTGAGTGACAAGATCCAAGTACCTTGGGCCATTTAATTTACTGCAACTCTTATCCCCCACCCCACCCCCCTTTTTTTTTTGACAGGCAGAGTGGACAGTGAGAGAGAGAGAGAGACAGAGAAAAAGGTCTTCCTTTTGCCATTCGTTCATCCTCCAATGGCCGCCGCGGCCAGCGCAGATCCAAAGCCAGGAGCCAGGTGCTTCTCCTGGTCTCCCATGGGGTGCAGGGCCCAAGCACTTGGGCCATCCTCCACTGCACTCCTGGGCCACAGCAGAGAGCTGGACTGGAAGAGGGGCACTGGGACAGAATCTGGCGCCTTGACCGGGACTAGAACCCGGTATGCCAGCGCCGCAAGGCGGAGGATTAGCCTATTGAGCTGCGGCGCCGGCCCCATTTTTTTTTTTGTTTGTTTGTTTAAAAAGGTGCACTCTAAGGCTGCCTTATCAGTACTTATGAAGTATCACTACAATACAGAAGTATATTGTTTTAAGTCTTTCTTATTACTAAAAAGTTTCCTTTACAAGTTGACATTTTACTGCTAAATTTTAACGCAATGTCCCATTCAATCTATTTATTGCAGAGTTTAGATATAAATATATATGGTGGTTTCTGTGATATTTTCATTAGAAATGACATAATTCTCTTTCAGTGACCCTACTTGCATAAAAAATTCCTCTAGTGTTTTATTAAAATAAGCAAATATAAAATCTTTACCTTTTTAAGCTTTTTCTTTGCTGCAGTTGAAGCACTTGTATCTTTTTTCACAGCTTTGTCTGAAGGTTCCTTTTTCCCATCAGAAGCAACATCACCTAAGTTAGCAAGATCGGTCTCATCTCCCACTGAACTGCCACTTTCCAGGAGTGCTGCTGCTTCTTCTTCATCTACAAGTAGTTCATCTTCAGATTCAAGAAGCATATTAGGTTCTTGTTCTGTCTGGTCATCCTTTGTATCTTTCTCACCATCTTCACCTGACTTCTCTTCTTGTTCTTTACCTTCAGTTGTACTTTCAGTCTTCTGGGAGCCATCTGTTTTGGATTTCTTATCACTTGGAGATTCTTTGCCATCTGGAGAGTAAGATCTTTTTCTGGAATAAGAAAGGTAACAATTTTTCTAAGTTAAAAAATAATCAATTTAACATCCTAGCACATGTAAATACATGGAAAAATAAAATTACCGGGACTTATCCTTTTTCAGTAAGTCAATGCCTCTGTTGGGAATCTAAAAGATAAAAAGTTTTGCACACACATTAAAATATATCCACTGGAGTATATACAATCATCCACTTCACTGGTAACATTCGAGAATGTAAGCTGCCTATATTCAAAAGCTCCTAAAATTAACAAAACAGAGTAAATATAAACATTTTAACAGCTGGGGTCAGTGCTGTGATGTAGTGGGTAAATCACCGCCTCATGGTGCTGGCATCCCATATGGGTGCCAGTTGGAGTCCCGGCTGCTCTACTTCTGATACAGCTCTCTGCAGTGCCCTGGGAAAGCAGCAGAAGATGGCCCAAGTCTTTGGGCCCTTGCAGCTGCATGAAAGACCCAGAAGAAGCTCTTGGCTTCAAATCGGCTCAGCTACAGCTGTTGCAGCCATTTGAGGAGTGAACCAGTGGATGGAAGACCTCCCCACCCCCTGCCTGTCTGTAGCTCTTTCAAATAATAAATAAATCTCTAAAAAAATTTTTAGTAGCAAAACTCCACTAACGTTAACATTTCAGATAAAAATAATGAAGTATTCTCTCCACAGAACTAGTTTAGGGGCCACTATCGTGGTATAGCATGTAAAAGCTGGCTATGATGCCAGCACCCACATGGGTGCCAGTTCCAGTCTAGGCTGCTCCACTTCTGTTCCAACTCCCTGTAAATGCAGCCGGAAATGCAGCAGAAGAGAGCGCCTGCCACCTATCCAGGACAAACAGATGGGAGTTCTGGGCTTCTAGTTTTCCCCTAGCCCAACTCTGGCTATTGCATATTGCAGCCATTTCAGGTGTGAATCAGCAGATGGAAGATCTTTAACTGTTTTTTCAATAAATAATCCTCAAACAAAACAATAAAATAAAAAACCCTCAAAGGGCTGGTGTTGTGGTTTAACAGGTAAAACCACCAACTGTGACACGGACATCTCATATAGGTGCCAGTTTCCTGGCTCCAGCCTGGCTTAGTCTTGGCTGTTGCAAGCCATCTGGGGCGTGAACCAACAGATGAAGATCTCTGTTTCTCCCTCTCTCTCTGTAACTCTGATTTCCAAACAAATCAATAAATCTAAAAAAAAAGACCAAAAAAACCCACAAACCAAAATGCTCAAATTTAAAACCATTTGCTACTACAAAAGATGGGGAAACAGGTTGTTCTCTTTAATAAATAAATCTTGTATTTTCAATGCATAAAACTGCTTGCAAGGATGTTGCAACTCAAAATATATGAAAACATTTTTACAGATGACAAATCACATGTTACATACCCTCAGTACCAGTTTTTTATATTTCTCAGACAGGTCAACCTTCACACACCTCCCTTGGAACCAAAGCGCCTTTTTCAAACAATGGTCAACCATTGCCATCGCATCTTCTCTGGTTTCCATCTCTATAAAGGCCTGAAATTAAAAAAAAAAAAAAAAAAAAAGGAATTAACTTTCACAGAATTGAGTTTTTTTCTTCTCTTTTTCTTTTTTTTTGACAGGCAGAGTGGACAGTGAGAGAAAGAGAGAGACAGAGAGAGAAAGGTCTTCCTTTTCGCCGCACCGCGCTGATCCGATGGCAAGAGCCAGGTGCTTCTCCTGGTCTCCCATGGGGTGCAGGGCCCAAGCACTTGGGCCATCCTCCACTGCACTCCCTGCCGCAGCAGAGAGCTGGCCTGGAAGAGGGGCAACTGGGTCAGGATCGGTGTCCAGACCGGGACTAGAACTCGGTGTGCCGGCACCGCAAGGCGGAGGATTAGCCTATTGAGCCGCGGCACCAGCCAGAATTGAGCTTTCATTCTTTGTTCTATTTTCTTGGCCTTAGTACTTGGGTTAATGTCACCCATGTGGGAGGCCCAGCCTTGGCAGCAGTGGGGCATTTGGTATATGGGTTAGTGGATGAAAAATCCCTTTCTCTGCCTTAGGAGTACATTAAGTAAGTAAATATTAAGGGGCCAGAGGTGTGATGTAGATAGTAGGTAACACTGCCGCCTAGCAATGCCGGCATTCCATATGTGCACTGGTTCAAATCCTGGCTGCTCTACTTCTGATCCAGCTCTCTGCTATGGCCTGGGAAAGCAGTAGAAGATGGCCCAAGTCCCTGGGCCTCTGCACCTGTGTGGGAGACCTGGAGGAGGCTCTTGGCTCCTGGCTTCGGATCAGCGCTGTTCCAGCCGTTATGGCCATCTGGGGAGTGAACCACTGGATGGAAGACCTCTCTCTCTTCCTCGCCTTCTCTCTATGTGTAACTCTTTCAAATACATAAATAAATCTTAAAGAAAAAAAAAAAAAAGAAAATAGCAGAAGGGCTGACGTTGTGGCGTAGCAGGTAAAGCCGCCACCTGTGGTGCTGGCATCCCATATGGGCACTGGTTCGAGTCTTGGCTGCTCTACTTCTGATCCAGCTCTCTGCTATGGCATGGGAAAGCAGTAGAAGATAGTCCAAGTCCTTGAGCCCCTGCACCCGCGTGGGAGACCTGGAGAAAGCTTCTGGCTCCTGGCTTTGGAACAGCACAGCTCTGGCCCTTGAAGCCAATTGGGGAATAAACCAGCAGATGGAAGACTTCTCTCTCTGCCTCTCCTTTCTCTGTTTTCTTTCAAATAAATAAATCTTTAAAAATAAACAAACATTAAAATAGTGCACCAAAATAAACCCACAACTTTTAATTTGACTTTTGTATGTACTTTTATATATATATATACACACACACACACACACACACATATATATATATATATATTTACTTTCTAGGTCATACTTTTCAGTATTCATTCACTGTTTACCATGAATAGTTCATCACCATATAGCTAAGTTAAATACATGATGATGATGATAACTACTTTCATTACTAAATATGAAGCTATATTGGTACCTTAGAGCATTTTTTAAAAATCTTTTTCAGGGCCAGTGCCGTGGCTCAATAGGCTAATTCTCCACCTAACAGCGCCGGCACACCAGGTTCTAGTCCAGGTCGGGGCGCCAGATTCTGTCCCAGTTGCCCCTCTTCCAGGCCAGCTCTCTGCTGTGGCCCGGGAGTGCAGTGGAGGATGGCCCAAGTGCTTGGGCCCTGCACCCCATGGGAGACCAGGAGAAGCACCTGGCTCCTGCCTTCGGTTCAGCGCGGTGCGCCGGCCGCAGTGGCCATTGGAGGGTGAACCAACGGCAAAGGAAGACCTTTCTCTCTGTCTCTCTCTCTCACTGTCCACTCTGCCTGTCAAAACAAACAAACAAACAAAAAACCAAAACAACTTTTTCAAATCCTCCATTTATATGTGTACATATATGATGTGCGTGTATATTACCTGACTTTTCATCCTCATCAGTATGTAATTCTTTATTTTCCCATAAGGTTCAGCAAGCTTGAGCACAGCACTATCAGAATAGCCAGAATGGGGCAAATTGCTGAGATGTATCACACGTCCAAGCTCTTGCTTTTGGTCAAATTTCTGATCTGGCTTTCCCTCAGGTTTCTTCAATAAATGAAAGGGGGGGGGGATGAGAAAGAGAAAAGGGCAAGTCAATGCTGACAGGCATGCTATAATCATTATTAAATAATTTAAGAATATCCTAATTCTTAGCAACAATTCCACATAGCCAGAGCTAATAATATATTGTGAAACAAGTATTAAACCGTGTGGTTATACACAAACTAAAAGGATAGTCATATATTACCTTTATTCTTTTATACTTCTGGGACAAATGAACTCTAACTGGCTTGCCAAATACTAATGCTGGTGTGGTTGTATAATAATCCACTGCAGCCTGAGCATCTTCTGTGGTTGCCATTTCAATAAATGCCTGAAATTGTACCCAAAAAATATATTTATTTCTAAAAACAAAATGCTCAAAATGTTTCCAGACAGTCTATCTAATCACCAAAAAGAAAACATTTTGAAGAACTGAGAAAAAACAATTTTGTCAATTTGCTATTCACAAGAGTAAACTCATTTGTCGCTGGCACCTTTTTGATACAGGTCTGAAACAGCTGTACAAAGAATTTTCCTTTCACAGCCCTAATAGTAGTTTAATAATAATGACTACTACTACTTAAGGATAATTTATAAATTCACAATAATCTATTAATACTAGAATAGACATATTTGAAGTTTACCTCTATTATATGCAAAATAGATTATTTAAAAATTACATTGGGTTCCTTTTGTTATTGAACATCATTTAGTTCCTTTAGGAAATATATTAGGGGTATGAATAAATATGTTTATTTTCATTCATACCTCATTAATTTTATTTAGAATCAGATGATTTGAAATGACTCCAAATGGTTCCACCAGCTGTAGCAGTTGGTATCTCAAGTTTTTCCCTCGTTGAAAATCCATGATGTGAACAACTCGGCTTGTTTCCTATATCAGGAAAATACCATGTAAGTAAAAATGTCTTTAAAAACAGTTTAAAACAGCTTACACATCAGAATTTATATAACCTATAATTAACTAGAAAAGTAATGAAAATAAAGCTGAACATTCTAGAGAATTTAAAATACTACAGAGGCAATGTGAATGTCATTTGGGTAAATTCTAACTACCACCAAATGGTTAGGTTATATTATCTCAAACTTTGAAAAGATATTGGCAAAAGTTTTATTTATTTAAAAGGCAGAACAAGGAAGGAAAGGTATCTTTTATTTGCTAGGTCACTGTCCTAATGCTTACAGAAGTTAGATCAGAAGCAGAGTGAGAACTTGAACCTAGGTACTCCAAATACAGGATGCAGTTGTCAAGTACCACCTACTGTGCAAAACACTAGCCTGTCATTTTTATACTGAATACTGGTACATACTAGATATCAAGGTTCCTAGGATGCTCAATCAAGTTTAGAGAGCCCTAAAAAAAATTATATATGGGTCAGCATTGTAGCATAGTGGGTAAAAATCATAAGTTATGACATCAGCAACCCATATCATCACACCATCCTGAGTCCCAGCCTCTTGGCTCAAGCTGGCACAACTTGAAGTTTTCACTATTATCAATGCCATGCAAACTATACCAGTCTTTCTATAATAGGTAGCATGACACAGATGCAGTTATTTTTTATATCACACTCCCAAAACAGTAAATGCAGTAAAAGCAATTTCTGTATACTGACCACTCTGCCTTTCTGCATGTGTCTTGGTCCTTGCAGATTCCCATTTCCAGCACCTTTACGGAGGAAAAAGTATGCTTAAGCTTTTAAGAAACAACACTTGTTGTTAATAATTCTTTTAAGTTGAAAAAAGACAAATTTCAAAGACAAATGAGAGGATATTACAATTATATATGATTACTTTGTCTTTTCATGCAGTGAATTTTAAGTAATATTTGAGTAAGCCTTCTTATGCCTAGTCACTACATTTAATTTTCATGGTAAAACTATTAAAGGAGAGGTAATATGAATTTCACATAATCACCCAGATTTCCTCTTGGGCCAACTGCTGGTCCCCCAAGATGAAATGAGGGAGGTGGAGGTCCCAGAATTCCTGGTGCTGGATTTGTAGACTGCTGCAACATGAATGGATCACCCCTGGTAATATGAACAGATATAATATAAATATAAAGAAATAATTAAGGTTCACTGTTAAAACACCCCTTGTATGACTATGAGCAGTTCAACATTTGAGAGAATTTGTATGTGAAGTAACTGGGGTGGGTGTGGGGGGGTGAAGAGTCCTGTAACAACAGTTAAAATAAAAACAACAGAATTTTCTAAAAATTCTTTCACTATGATTTTTTATCAATGCTCACAATCACAATCAGAAAAGAAAACTCTGGAAATACTTGTTTATGAAATGTTGAAAGCTAAACAAACTCCTTACATTGATCTCCTTTACAAACAAAAGCTTAAAATTTTTTCAACTTACATTGTGTGTCCTGTATCATTGTCAGGATTCCATTCTGGATAGCTTTAAAAAGACCAGAAAATTAACTTTAAAATAAAACTTTCCCTTTCACAAAGTAGCCTTGTTTGACCTCTAAAATAGAGAGCATTTATTAGTAAAGTTATCTGAGAGTCTAGGTGTTAGACATATCAGTTTTAAAATATGTAATATAGGTATTTCAAAAGAAAAATTGCAGAACTTCAAAATAATTCAAATGAATGAGAATGAACTTATTCTACATTGTTTGTAAATGTAGGTTGAAATGAAAATTTTCCCTATATTTGTTAAATGACAAGGAAGAAAAATGCTGTACAAGGAATTAGAAATGTAGATTACATAGAGAAACAAGATCAGACTACAGGTTTTTCTTCTCCTATATTAAATACCAAGAGCAGAGTTGGAATGTGGCACTAGAAAGACAGGAAAAGCCCCAAGAGAGCTAAACATATGTGAAAACTACAATTCTAATGACAATGGACTTCATGTGCTACTTAAACAGGCTGTTTCTTTAGGAATTCCATTACATTGTAGCAGTCTAACTTAGAACCAGTTATCTCAAAAGCAAAAACAAATAAAACAAACCCAACACAGATCATAAAGGATTTTCGCTTGATAACTAATTAGTAACTATGAATGACCACCCACCAATCTTCTACATTTTTATACCACATATTAACTATTAAGAGCACCATCAATGATTCTTTCCAAATGCCTTAAGTCTATTAAAAAAATTTCAGTTCGTATCAAAAGGGCCAATATGACTCTTAGAATAATATTAAACAGCAAAGCATCACTATCACTGCATCTAAGACTCAATGTAGGATTCCAGATCTAAACAATTGTAATTTG
The DNA here is from genome assembly GCF_033115175.1 of Lepus europaeus. Taxonomy (NCBI): domain Eukaryota; kingdom Metazoa; phylum Chordata; class Mammalia; order Lagomorpha; family Leporidae; genus Lepus; species Lepus europaeus. Next base: position 140,480,295 of record NC_084830.1, read on the forward strand.
TATTGCCTAGACATTATCAACTATGTGACAATAGCACTGTGGATATTACAAGTCAATGATGAAATCCCAAAAACCAAATGGCTGTTTCTGATTCACGACAAGGATGCTTTAAAGGTATTTCAAACTCCTACATTTCAAGAAGAAGCTGGCATCGACGACTGTGACTTGCTCCATTGATATGTTGACTCCACTCCTGCAGCAAAGTAAATTAGTAGAATTAACAAAAATAAAGCTAAAATATTTTCATGTGAACCATTCAAACTATAGGACGTTACTGTCTGTGCACTATCATAGGATATACATACACTTGCTCATTCATCAAATCAAACTGATTTAATTTAAGACCATATCTGAGTTCTTGAAGCTTGATCCTGCCCTCAAATACGCTATGCACATTCTTGGAAAAACTGGTTAATTTGGTCAACATAATTAGAAGCCTAACAGGGAAAAGATGACAGAGTTAATAAAGGTCAAGAGCAGTAACTGACCTTGAGTTCAGCCAGGCATGTTAATTTCTGTGGTTGACCAAACTGAAGCATTCACTGTGTATTTGTATCACTCTAAATCATAAAAATGTTTATACTGCTTTCCTAGAAAATGTATGCTATCCATGTGAGTAATCAGATAAAATTAAAATCCTTCATCCATCCTTTGAGGAGTGTTCCAAGTATACTACTTACTAAATATGTAGTAAAAAATATTAGGATTACCAAAAAATGCTAATATATTGGGGCATTGGGAGGGGAAGGGGGTTGCCCAGGAGCACTGAGGCACAGCAGGTAAAGCCACTGCCTCTGAGGTCAGCATGCCGAAACCGTGCACTAGTTCCTGTTATGGCTGCTCCACTTTCAATTCAGCTCCCTGCTAATGTGCCTGGGAAAGCAGCACAAAGTGGCTAAGTGTTTGGGACTCTGCCATCCATGAGGGAGACCTGGTTGAAGCTCCTGGCTTCGACTTAGCTCAGCCTTGGCCGTTGCAGTCATTTATGAAGTGAACCAGCAGATGGAAGACAGATCTCTCTCTCTCTCTCCCCCTCCTCTTTCTGTAACTGTATCTTTCAAATAAATCAATAAACAAAACCTTTAAAAAGAAAAAATGAATGTTAACAGGAATGGTTTGTCTAAAAAATGCTACTCATTTATCAAAAACTTAAGTCTCTATTATATTTTCCCAATATAGAGAAGCAAACACTAAGGAATGTCTGTTTCCAAATGTTAAGGAGGAAAATACTGCATTCTATCAATATTTGCTTCCTTGTAGTTTTAGTCTGAAGGGATTTTCTTAATTCACTTAAATATTTTCCTTTCTTTAGGAACAAATTTTCAAATATAGCCAATATAAGAAAAAGGAGTTAGGGAAAACAAGCTCTGCTACCAGAATGTCTAGGTTCCATCCTCAAATTGCAAATACTACATATGAATCTTTGGTTTGTAAAGATTCTATGTTCACTGTGACAATATTCTCAGAGAATTGTTGTAGAAAATCAAGTAAGTTAATAAAGGCAAACTGCTTCTCAGAATATTGTCAGGCACATGGAAAGTGTTCAAGGGAAAAAAACACCAACAATTTCTGCTTTACAATCACTACTGATTTTTCAAAAACTGAGCCAGTATACCTATACTACCTGTAATACTATTATAATTATTGGGATATAAAATACGATCGGGCAAGGTAAGCATCTGACCAGTTAAGATGCCACTTGGGATGCCTGTATCCCATAGCAGAGTGTCTGGGGCTAGATTCCCAGCTCTTGCTCCTGGTTCCAGCTTCCTGCTAATGTAGGCAGCAGTGATGTCTCAAGTAGCTCTGGGTTTCAGTTATTCATGTGGGAGATGCAGTCTGAGTTCCCAGTTTGTGGATTTGGCTTGGCCCCTCTCTGGCTGTTGTAAACATTTGAGAGTGAACCATTGGATGAGTATTCTGTCTCTTAAATAAATAAATATATATATTTAAAAAAAGGTCAGGCACTGTATTTTTTTAAGGGGAGAGGGTTGGTCTCACAACTAAACTACAATAGGATACCAAATTATAAGATAAACCTTTCGGAAAATCTTCAGAATGGTATTTTATAAATACTATCTTGATTTTTCAAAAATAATTTGTATTACTGCAGTCTCCATATACTCCTATGCCCTATTAAAATTAACTAAAGCTCTGTGGGGGAAAAAAAAAAAAAACAAAAAAACACACACACAACTATATGGAATACAGCCAAACAAAATGGTACTTCCTTACAATTGGGGAGCTTTCAACTACTATTCCCATGTATCTCAAAGATAAGATTATCTTCTAAAAGTAATGGCTAACTTCTAAAAGTAATGGCTAAAAGGAATTCAAACAGATCTCCCCGGCTGGCTCTAAAATTAGATATTTGGAAACACACACAGTTTCTATTTGTAAAGCAACCATATTTGACTTGTTGGAGGCCATTTTAAAAACAGCCATAAGCAAGAGTCACCATGGGTTAAGTTCACAAAATCTAAAAGAGGAATTAAACACAATGACTTAGAAAGTTTCTGAACTAAAATTTTTCAGATTTTATTAAAAGTAGCCTTAAGAAGTAATATTTTAGGTCAGGAATACATATTAACTATTAGGGATGCTCCTAATTCACAGGAGCTTGAAAGGGTATGTAGCTAAATAGAACTGTTTCCAATCCCCCATGTTCTTTAAAGGTTCAAACTTAGAGTAAAAGTGTGGCTGGTCTTTCCAAGTGCTGGAAAGAAGGCCAAGATGAGGAAATCAGTTATGTACCTCCCAAACCGACCATTACTAATATGTACCACCATACCTGATCTCTTACTGTTTGGTTTGGTTTAAGGTGAGGAATAACAAAGATTAAAAACAAAACCCATTATCCTGGGATTTTTACACTGAGGCAACTTATTACATGAAACTGATAAAGAATAAGGACTCTCTTTTGAATTCAGAAGTTTCTGTAGGAAAACTACATTCACCTTGATGTCTTTGAGATGTTACATAAACAGAGAATAATTTGGGAAATACTTCCAGAACGGTAGAATAAAGAATAATTTAAGGGCTTCTAGAAACTCTAAAAGGAAAAATATGAACTCAAGTGACAAGACAGCAAAAGGGCTGTAGTGGGCAATTTTCTTTTAAGTAGAAGGAACTTGAGGGAAGTTTGAGATTGTGTAGAAAAGTAATGTGACATTCCAACATGACCAAGAGAGAGATAAAAGCAATACCAAGTCACCTAAAAATATCAAAATTAAAAGGCATTTCATGATGACAAATTAGATCGTGTTTTTCATCTAATTTCATAGTAAGAGGAACTTCTGATCATGTAGCCTACTTAACATTACCACTAAGTGAAAAGAACAGATTTTCCAAGTTATGCAGCAGTACCAGAGAGCAGGATTAAATGTTCAAAAAATTTTCATTATCTACTTCAACACAAGAATTTTGTCTGAAGTAATTTCTATATTAGTTATAAAATGAGAGGGGTTTAATGCTAAAATGATTACTTTTCAATAATGCAGATACAGACAAACATCAGGTATATCAAGGCAACTAAAATTAAGAGAACCCATTTATTTAAACTTCTTACAATTGGGCCAACGTACAAAGGCCTCTTAAATAGTTCTTAAATGTACTCAGTATTTTGACATACTTCCAAAACTAGCTAGGAACTGATATTTTTACCAGCTAAAAGCATCTCTTAAACTAGGGTAAGGCATGTTACTCTAGAATCTTATCCCATCAAATATTTTAAAATGCTTTGGTTAATTTACATTAACTTATTAGCCTTCTTGAGAAACTAGAGGGCAGCAAAATTTGGAAAGAAAATAAAAATCATACATTAAAAACAACCCTTCTCTGATAAATCTCCTCCTGGTTCCTTTCTGTGTTCTTTTTATGATGACTTCAGTAACAAACTTTAGTCATGTTAAGTATTTTTCTTGGAATTTAGATTCCAAGAACACTGTTCATACTGCCACTTCTGTTATTTCTTTATAAACAGGCAAGAAATAAGAGAAACTGGAGTCACTGAAATTTAATGAATGTTTTCATTATATTAGTTCATACCAGACCTAAAACTTGAAATTGGTACTGAACAAAAACTAAAATAAATTTCATGCCATATTAAGCATAGCCAAGAAATATGCAAAAAGGTAACACCAAAAACACTTACCAAATAAAATTTGCTGACTCTATGAGTATGGGGTTCTACTTCGCAAATGAAAATAAGTAACTAAATTTAGCATGTTAATCAATTTTGGTATAATTTAAAGGCTAAAAGGAAAAAATGCTGAGGTCCAAACAGGAAAAGTAGTGACTGATAACCCTCTTTAGTGGAATCTTAAAAACGTAACCTGTAGTAATTTAGTCTACTAAAAAAATCAATACTCACTAAAAATGCATTTCAAAGGAATAGATATGAAAAGAAAATGATCCTTTCAGATGTTACTGTAAAGAAAAACCCTGTAACAGTAACCATCAATTTAATGGCAGCAACTTGTTCTAGTTAAGTAGAATAACTAATACAGCACATCAGGAAAAATGGATGTTCACAGTTTATAGATCAAGCTAATGGGGTCTAATGTTGACTTAAAGTCAACTGCACTATATATTTGCAAAAAAAAAAGTGAGAATGAGTAACACTGAATAAGTTGAAAGAGAAAGGACAATGTATTTTAAAGGGCATTTTGAAAAAGTTCCCATCTTGGTAGATGTGATAATTAAAGGAAAGGAGAACTAGATTTTTTTTTTTTTTAAATGACTATATCAGAAGTCTAAACCTAAGTCAGAAAAGAATTTGCTTATGACGAACACAGAGCAGGATACTGTAGTAGTTGATTTGTTCAAGTTTCTGAAGGGATAGGATGCAATATGGGATAATAAAAAGTGAGTTTTGAAGTATGTTTAAGGAAGTTGTGGAAAAGGAGAAAAAAAATGATGAAAAATTTCAGTCACAGTATGAGAGTTTGTGTTAAAGGGAAATTAAAAAAGGAAGAATGAACTAATCTAAAATATGAAACATACTGAAACAAACACCAGGGCTCTACATTAACTTTTCCCTGTAGCCACAGATAAAGAAAAAAAGAGAATTGTTCAAGAATACATCTTTACTACATACAAATCAGCAACCAAGACAGATGGAGAGCTGAAATCTAGCATCCTGGATGGCAGAGCACATTGACTGCAAAAAAATATTTAAAACGATTCAACAAGTAGCAGACAAAAAAATAAATAAACCTGCTTAAATATATGATTAAGAAGAACATATTGATGCCAAAAACCAGCAAGATAATCCCAGTGATGACAGCTTTGTGGCCAGAAGTAATCTAGGCAGATTGTATTAATGTAAAGCCCTGGTTTAAAATGCTCAAAAACAGTTACTTCCAAATAAAGTGTTCTCAAAAGTATAAAAATTCTTGATCACTCAGTGTCATCAGACTACAGAATTAGAGTAAAAGATATAGGCAAATACAGAATTGGCACTACAATGTAAAAGAAATTAGAAGTATCTGTTGCATCAACTCACCTTATTAGAATGAACTGGCAAATCACATATAGAGCACAGATGGGGATAACCCTTCGGTAAGAGTCCATGGAAGTCTTCAATATTGCTACTTGGAGGAGCGCCCCTCTTTTTCTCAAAGAGAGATCTCTCTTGTAAGGGACCAGGACCACGTCCCATTCTCTCATACTCACTGTCAAATTTATGATAGTTATGCGAGGTCTCACCAAAAAAAGAATCATCCCTACACCTTTCTCCATCTCTTAATCTGTCATCTTCATAATCCATTCTGTCATAATAACCAGATTCTTGAGAACGACTTCCATGGTCATAATCAAGCACTGGGTTGAGACTAGGACCACGATCATCAAAACTATCTCTTCTAAAGTGCCTTTTTTCTTCCCAATCATCCCTAGGTACTCTGTATGGTGGTTCCCGTGTAGCAGATCTGCCATCTCTACCATAACTCAATGTAGGGCCTTCTTCAGTTCTCCTCCTTTTAAGCTGTAGAAGGATCTGGGGCAAATTCTCAGGAGTTATCTTGTCCTCTGGATAACGACTCAGTTCATCTAAATCTCTAGCAGACAGACCAAAGCTGGCCAAAATGTTACTGGCCTGGTCTGCATCTCCACGGTGTTGAGAAGACAAAGGGAGTGGACCTCTACTTCCAATGTTAAATATAGACTGCAAATTATGGGAAGAAGTACTAGCAGAAGACAGTGCACTATGAGCTCCTTGTTGATTCAATGAAGAACTCATTCCAAGATTCATTAAACTAGCAAGGCGTGCAGTACCCTGGTTCATCCTTCCAAGAGATGCTGGCATACTTAAAGACTGGGTAGCAGCAGCAAGAAGGCCTATTCCTGCTGCAGACAGGTCACGCCCATGACCCTGTGAGTCCCTACCGAGAGATGACTGCTGGAATGACTTGGACATTGTAGAACTATCTCTTGTCTACTTTATAGATTAAAAAATATTTTTTAAAGACGGCCAAAAAGAAAGCTCAAGCTAGAAAGCTAGGTTAACTTTGCTTCAAAAAATGGTAACGCCAAGAAAAAGGATCAATAAGGACTGTAGAATCTTCTTCAAGCTGAGAACCAGCAGACAACTCTGTAGAAAAATAAGCAATTTTAGTCATAAATCCCTTTAAGTGGATGCCGTTTAAGAAAAAAAAAAAACTTATGCATCATGTTGATTAAAAAAACAATTAAGATCTCAAACTTACTAGGAATTTATTACATATCTTAAACAGATTTCAGATGTATGCAGAGCCTGCATATAGATACTTAAAAAGTAATCTTTCACACTGAAGTTTAACTACTAAAGGGAATTTCATACTGAGTTTAAAAACATTTAAATTGAAGGGTTAGATGTCTGAGTACATCAAAACTTCAGTAAAAACTCAAGATGGGTTTCTTCTTTTAGAAGAATAAAAATACACCCTATGGTATGATGCTTAAGTTCCAGGAGAAGACTAAAAACAAAAACAAAAAATCAACGACAGCAAGTCAAAAGATGAATCAGCTTTGGAAAATAAGATCTTTTACCACTATCAGAAAGAACCAAGTAAAATCACAAGTAAATGAAGCTTAGGTGTAAAGTACCTAGTGTAAGATCTAAGACCAAACATAATAGTTGAGACCTTCATGCAGCAAAACCAATTTGAGGCGAAGACAGATGTGAGTAAGAAAAACAAGTCATTACCTATAGTTTTAAGGATTTCTGCTAATGTAATAACTAACTGCCTTTTTGACTGACCACCATCCTATATTAGGCAGTGCTTATTTCAAATCTAATTTTATGAGGTTAAGGACCACTAACTCTGGTCAGTACAGAAATAGTAGACCATCTAAGAAAAAAAAAAAAAAAAAAACAAAAAAACAAAAAAAAACCCAAAAACCCCAGGTACAGGAAATATAGGTGATTTAAAGAAGGGAAATCTCCCGTCAGCATCCATCAGTATTCATTTAACACTCAGGGCTAAAGAACCTCTAAAAGCCAAAGCCAAAACAGGTTCAAGTAAAATTGAGATTTTTAAACAGACTCCTGTAAGCTTTTCTTAAGATTAGCAATCACCTAAAAAAATTTATATCTAATTTCAATCCCTCAAGATGTATCTGGATGACATTATTTTCATTTTCTTTCTTAAATCGTTGTCACTGCACCCCACAAACTTACGTAAGAGTTTTACAGAACACTTGCATAGGATTCCCACCAAACATTTAGTTAAAACACGTACATAACAAATGTCCTAGGTAAAACAATTTTATAATTACAACCACAAACAGAGGCAAAGCTGAAGTTGTATGCTACAGAATTCTATTGTGGGGTTGCTTAGTTAAGTTTTATATATCTGATCATTCATACACCTATGTTAAACTTTTATTAAACTAAAAAACAGCAATATTCAAGTTACCAGTCTACTGTGGGACCAATCCTACCAACTACAGATTAAAGCAAGGATACGTTGGACGGATACAGTGGCAGAGGAAAAAAGTTACAGGCAAGAAAGATTTAGACTAGATTTAAAAAACAAAACAAAAAAAAACCAGATGTTAAAAAGACATAGAAATGCTACTAGAGGTGGCTGGAGAGTTACAGAAGATGTTTTTGCACAACCAAGAAAGATGAATTTGAGAGAAGACACCAAAAGAAACTAATTCTACATGAGATCCACTAGCCAACTACTTAAGCTTTAAGATCACTGAACAAAAGAGTTAAATGGACTTCATTGGATGAAAGTGTTTTGTCTTATAAATGTTATATAGAACAGTGGTACAAATACTAACACTGATATGACCCTCTAAATTTTCATGTGCTTATTTTTTAAAATAATTCAAAGCCTTTAGAGGGGTTTTCAGAATCGAAAATTTTAAGTATCAAGGTTATTGATAATTGCAGTTCTGACCTTGATGCTTGCAGCCAATTCTTTTAATTTAGTGAAGACAGTCTTTTCAAATTACTCTCTACCTCATAAAATCAAAATGCATTATGTTCAAAAATTTTAAATAACCATATTTTAACGAAACTTGGTTGTCAGAAATCTCAATTTTTTGATACCTTGTCTGAAAACAGTGGATCTGCAAAAGGAAAAGTTAAGAAAAGGCAAAAGATGATGACCTTAAGACAAAACATAAAATGGATGTCAGAAAAACTCTAAAAGGTGTAGAACAATGTAAATCTCAACACAACGTAATTCCATGAGAACAATAATATTAAAATTTTTATGATACTCTGAAAATAGTGTTATACAAGGACATTAGAGTAATATTAATGAAAGTCAGATTTTTTATTAAAGCAAGCAAACCAAACTCTTAAAAATATTTCTATTAGAAGAAAGAAAATGAAAGAAACCAGACATGACAGCACTGTTTAGAAAGCATTTATGGAAACAATTCCTTTAGTATCTTTGGGACAACGTTAGCCATAAGATGTATAAACCATTTTTAAGGGCTCATTCACAGAGGACCTGCTGCCTACGAGTAAAGTTAGTAAGACAGTGAAACTGATACTGCTTAGGTTATGTCAGAACTCAATTTACCCATTTAAGATCACTACATAATGGATTCTAATCAGTGTAAAACCTTTTATTTCCAAAAAGAGAATCTACCTCAAACCAGGAAACATTAACAACATTATCCATAATTTCACTTCTTAACTGTCATTTACTTAACCCAATAATCAAATTTCTAACAAAACTTGTCTCTACTGACAATTCCAAATAATTAGCTTATAACTTAAATCTATTTCATGATAAAATTTTAAACTGACTTAAAAATGTAAGCTTCACATTCATCATTGGAACAATATTATCCCAAGAATGGTTAAAAAACACTTCAGTCAATATTCTACCCTCACTCCATGAGTATGTTCTTTATTGGATTTTCCTTTCCAACTGCAAAGTGGAATATTTCAGAAAACGGTGAAAATCTGACCTATCCTGGAAGCTGATGGAGAATAGAAGCAAATGGTTACTCCAGATTTAGATTTCCTATGTAAAATACTTACTAGTCTTCTTAGTCTTTCAAAGGGCTAATATAGTCAGCAGGAATAGTAAGAGAACAAGCCAACTTTAGTTCTTTACAGAAAATTGAGAACTTTGGTTTCTAAATCTAAAATAAAAATGCTGTTTTTAAAGGTACTCACTACTGCCATTTGAACTTTTAGCTATATTAACAACTGTGTAAAAGAATCACTTCTTAAAAACGACTAATTTTAAATAATTTAATCACAGAATGAGGTAATCAGGAAAACACCTCTTCTTGTTGACATTTTAGCCTTCTAAAATCTTATATAAAAACTTCTATAAACAGTAAGACTATATTGTCTTCTAGCATTTTCTCCCCCCTATGAATTATAAAATTTTCCTATTTTCTAAATGTTCTATTAAGGTCAAACATTTTGCAAGTTAACTTAGTCATATGAAAATATAGCAAATGTTTAGAGTAGCAACCATCAATAAAGTAAAAAGGCACTAACCATGTCATCATAATAGATGACAGGGAGAGAGCTGACTATCAAAGCAGTATTATTTGGAAAGGTAGCTGCTTCACTTTTGTCATCAATCACAAAAATAGTGATTCTAGTGATCAGGACTTTTAAACCAAACACCTTACCCTTTTCAACTGAACTACACTGTAGAGTTAACTGTTCTTTAACTCTTATTTAACTTATTTTAAATGACTTATTAGATATATTTTAATGCTATTCAGCTGACATCACTAAATGTTTTCTCAAGGTCTTTAACAATTATTTAAGGGTTTACTTCTTAAATGTATTATCTGAAGAATGCTCGATTTTTTTTTAAGAGTTTGAGTCACTTTAGAATTTTATACTGTGTTCTTGGGTGCTATCTCATCTCAGTATGACATATATCTTCGAGTTTAACAATCTAGGAAATAACTTAAGTAGTAAACCCCACAGGATATAAAGAACATCAAAACTTGATTAATTTCAGTTTTGTATAAAGCAGTATAAGTAGTACCACAAAGACTGAAAAACAATTATTAATTTGTTTGAAGTGCTTTAATACTACTCTTAAATCTAACAGACCTGGATTCAACTTCTATTCCACTTCTTGATCCTTAGTCTAAGGATAGACAAGAGTGTTGCACAGTGCCTTCAGCTGCTGAGAAGATAGAAAACTTCATGTTAATCAGTACAAGGAATTCCTATTTAAACGTGGAATAATATTTAATTTCTTAAATTTAAAAACTTTTCCTACACAATGATCTGAAAAAATCTGGCTTTACTTTTCTCTAATAAAATAATGGTTTCCTTTTCATTTCCTTTTTTTTTTTTTTTTTAAACAGGCAGAGTGGACAGTGAGAGAGAGTGAGACATAGAGAAAGGTCTTCCTTTTTCCGTTGGTTCATCCCCCCAATGGCCGCTGTAGCCGGCGCACCGCGCTGATCTGAAGCCAGGAGCCAGGTGCTTCTCCTGGTCTCCCATGTGGGTGCAGGGCCCAAGCACCTGGGCCATCCTCCACTGCCTTCCCAGGCCACAGCAGAGAGCTGGAGTGGAAGAGGAGCAACCAGTACAGAATCCGGCGCCCCGACCGGGACTAGAACACGGGGTGCCAGCACCGTAGGCAGAGGATTAGCTTATTGAGCCGCGGCGCAGGTCTAGTTTTCATTTCCACAAGCATTTGTACAATTCTGATTTCACATAACTGGATTTCTGGAGCTGAACTACCTTCATGTAAATCCTGGTTCTACTACAGAATAGCTGTGTGACTTTGAACAAATTACTTAACATCTGCATTTTCCCTCTCATATGTTAAAACAGAAATAAAAATAATATCAATTTCATAAAGCTATAAAGATTCAATGTTAGTCCACATAAAACACTTAGAACAGTGTCTGGCATACAGTAAGTGCTGTGGTAATCACCTTATATAATGTGATGCAAGACTTGAGAAATAAACTTTTTGTTTTAGGTCAGAAAACTCCAAAGGTTAAAAATACTGACCCAAGGACACATGAGTAGAGTTTACAGACTTCATTTGTACTGTACTCCCTGTGTAACTTACCAACTTTAATGTCCAACCACTTCTATTCATAGTTAGAATTTAAACTTGAGCTTTGTCAAATTTCACCAAGAAATCAGCTTTAGGAAACAGTGTTAGGTGCTGGTGCTGTAGCATAGCAGATTAAGCCGCCATCTACAGAGCCAGCATCCCATATGGGCACAGGTCCCAGCTGCTCCACTTCTGATCCAGCTCCTTGCTAATGCACCTGGGTAAGCAGCAGAGGATGGCCCAAGCGCTTAGACCCATGTCACTTCTCTGGGAGACCGGGATGAAGCTCCTGGCTTTGGCCTGGCCCAGCCCTGGCTGTTGTAGCCTTTGGGGAGTGAACCAGTAAATGGAACTCTCTCTCTGTAACTATGTCTTTCAAATAAATAAAATCTTAAAAAAAATAAAAAAAAATAAAAATTCAGATTTAAAGACTGGTAGTAATTTTGACAATTAAAGAAGTGGATTCCAGTCAATAAAAAATCTTCCTCTTTCATTGTCCACTGCAACCTGTCTTTAAATGCATACTGGATGGAAATCCTTAGTCCTACTTTTCAGCTGGCTTCCTTGCTTCTATACCCACAGTTCACCATCCTGTTCAAGAACCTACCACTTAGCACATGAAGTCTGCATTACAGTTTTCACTGCTTTTCATATATTGCTTCCATCCTACTTCTCTTTCCCGTCACAACCTAACGTATCATAGAAAGATCTACTGGTTATTCCATATATAGCATTTGTGTAAATAAAATTAGCTGAAATGTGCCCTTCTCTCCTTCAAATAACACTAAGTAACTTCCTTAAGGTCCAGGGCATCCTCCTTAATCATGCACTGTATCATACATCGAACAATGTATGCAAGCACACAATTATAAGAAACAGAAAACTTGCAAAGACCTCAAAAACTTAGCAGCTAATTGTCAATGTACACCCTCTACAGTCCCTTGCTTTTAAGTTTTACAATTGACTGTACACCTTTGAAAAGTTTCATTAATAAATTTTTCAGGAATTGACAGTATTTGTTTTCAAAAACCAACTCAACCACACATATACAGGACTTAAGCCTACCTTTTCACTGTGATACCATTATATATACACTTATCTATTCCGCAGATGATTGACATCAAAGCTATCTCTGGGGTCAACAAGGTAAAGCAGCGGGTTAAGCCACTTGCAACACCAACATCCCATGTCAGCACCGGTTCAAGTGCAGGCTGCTCCACTTCTGATACTGTGCCTGGGATAGCAGTGGAAGATGGCACAAGTGTTTGGGCCCCTGCAACCAAGTGGGAAACCTAGACCTGGATGAAGATCCTGGCTTTAGCCTGACCAAAGTAGCTACTTGGAGGAATGTAACAGCAGATGGAAGATTTGTTTCTCCTTTTCTCTTAACTGTCTTTGAAATAAACAAACAAGGGCTGGTGCTGGGGAGTAGGCACCAATAAGGGTTCTTGCTGCTCCACTTCTGATTTCAGTTCCCTGAGTATGTGCCTGGGAAAGCATCAGAAGATTACCTAAGTTCTTGGGCCTCTGCATCCACATAGGAGACCCCTAAGAGGCTCCTGACTCCCAACTTTGGCCTGGCACAGCCCTGGCTTTTGCGGCCACTTGGGGAGTGAACCAGCAGATGGAAGATCTCTAACTCTGCCTTTCAAATAGAGAAATAAATCCTTTTTAAAGATTTTATTTATTTATTTGAAAGTTACACAGAGAGAGGAGGAGAGGCAGATAGAGAGACAGAAGTCTTCCATCTGCTGGTTCACTCCCCAATTGGCCACAATGGCTAGAGCTGCGCTGATCTGAAGCCAGGAACAACTTCTGGGTCTCCCACGCACGTAGTTGCAAGGACCCAAGGACTTGGGCCATCATCTTCTAGTGCTTTCCCAGGCCAAAGCAGAGAGTTGTATCGGAAGTGGAACAGCCAGGACTCGAACCAGTGCCCATGTGGGATGCTGGCACTGCAGGCAGCGGCTTCACCTGCTACACCACAGTGCTGGCACCAGCAAATGAATCTTTAAAATCTTGCATTTGTCTCCGAGTGCTTAAGCACAAATTTTACTTCTCTGTGGTGCTATTACAGAATACTACACATACAGATCCAAGTATTAAAACCAGTCTGCTATGGGCCAGCACTGTGGTTTAGTGAGTAAAAACACCACCTGCAATGCCAGAATCCCTTATGGGTGCCAGTTTGTGTCCCAGCTGCTCCACTTCTGATCTAATTCCTTGCTAATGGCCTGGGAAAAGCAGCTGAAGATGTACTAAGTGTTTGGGCCCCTGCCATCAGATGGGAGACCTGGAAGAAGCTCCTGGTTTCAGCTTGGTTCAGCTCTGGCCATTCTGGCCATCTGGGGTGTGAGCCAGCAGATGGAAGATTTCTCTCCCTCCCCCTAATTCTCCACTTTCAAATTAATAAATCTTAAACAAAAAACCCACAATCATTTGCTGGAGTGGGTATATGGCGCAACAGATAAGACCCTGCTTGAGACATCCATACTCCACTCATCCTGAATGCCTGGGTTTGGGCCCCAGCTCTGGTCCTGATTAATGCTAATGTACACCCTGGTGAGGCCACAGATGATGGCTCAAGTCCCTGCCACGCACTTAGGAGACCAAGAATGAGTTCCAGGTTCCTAGTTTTGGCCTACCCCAGCCCTAGCTGTTGCATGAACTCAGGCAGCAAATGGGAGATCTTTTCTCCTCACAGGAAAACAGAATTTATCGAAGTGCTAGTTCAAGTCCTAGTTAACCTGTTTCTGATCCAGCTTCTTGCTAACACAGATGAGAAGGCAGCATGAGATGGCTTAATTGGGACCCTGCTACTCACGTGGTAGATCAGCCAGTTCAGGCTCTGACATAGCCCTGGCTGTTGCGGCCGTTTGGGGAGTGAACCAACAAATGGAACTTCTCCCCCCACCTTTTCTTGTTGCTTTGCCTTTCAAGTAATAAATTTAAAAAGTCGTCTAGATAACATCTTCTCAGAAATATTTTATGCACAAATGCTTGTATTTCTTTGATGTTATCATTCTTCCCAACTACTTCATGAGTTAGCTGCCCAAATAATTTGACTTTAAGTTCCTACATATGGCTCAGATTCCTATTCTGTGACTCACTATATCAAAAGAAGGTGTTTAATATCTTAATAATCCCCATAAAGGAGAAAAATAAGCTCAGAAACCATCTTGAAAATTTTTAAAAATTATTTGTCTATAAATTGAAAGCAACAGATAATCCTGGAAATCAAAGAGGCTATTTGGACCACAGTATTAATTATATTCTATATTTGCTGCATTTACTGCCAGCCCAGGACACCTACAACAGGCAGTTTTATGTTTTCTCTACACTCGCTGGTAAGCACTACTTCTCCCACCTCTCAATGAACACCCCATTCTCCTATTAACCTCTTCTGCCTAAGAATAAGAGGAATAACCACAGGTCACTGAGATACTATATCAATGAAAAGGCCAAATACAGCATTTTTTATTTTCAGAAAACAAAGACAACTGTTTTATACCAACTACCTTTTAAATTTTGGAATAGCTTAAAAAAATGTCTTAAATGTTAAGTTCCCATTACTACTTCATGTAACATGTAAACTGCATTTATTTTCAAAGAGCCTTGAATTCTATCTACATAGAGAACTGGATAATGGTACCACAGCCACATTGCATCAAAGACACTGAGCAATCCATCCACACAGCCCTGCCAGTATAAATATCCAAGTCAGTAGAGATAGCAAGCCATCTTACTAACAGCAGTGACTAAGCAAAAAACTAAAGTTGTACCCAAATTTTGAAATCACATGTAAAAATCCTTTAAGGCTATTTATCTAAGTTTCTCCAGTCATACGGTTATCTCTTCTTTCAGTTATCCAGTGACCTTTGCCACAGGTAAAGGTTTGTAATCAAGAATTTAAAGTTGGTGATTCTAGTCATTTAATGAGAAAGGCTCACTATAGTTAAAAACGATAAGGGCTGGCGCTGTGGCATAGTGGGTAAAGCCACCACCTGCAGTGCCAGCATCCCACACGAGCGCTGGTTCAAGTCCTGGCTGCTCCACTTCCAATCCAGCTCTCTGCTATGGCCTGGGAAAGCACTAGAAGATGATGGCCCAAGTCCTTGGGTCCTTGCAACTATGTGCGTGGGAGACCCAGAAGAAGCTCCTGGCCTCACATCAGCACAGCTCTAGCCATTGTGGCCAATTGGGGAGTGAATCAGTGGATGGATGACCTCTCTTCTCTGTCTCTCCTCTGTTTAACATTAACTTTCAAATATATAAATTTAAAAATTATAGCACTTTACTACACTACACTCCATCCTGCAACCCCTCCACCCACTCAATGAATCTTGCTTGAATTGTCCATCCCAAATGTCATTAGTCATTCACTTTTAGAACCTGTGGGTGGGGGAGGTGGTCTGTGGCATGGCGGGTAAAACTGTCTCATGTAGTGCCGGCATCCCATGTGGGCACCGTTCAAGTACTAGCTGCTCCACATTTGATTCAGCTCTCTGCCATGGCCTGGGAAAGCAGAAGATGGCCTAGGTGCCTGGGTCCCTGCACCTGCATGGGAGACCTGGAAGAAGCTCCTGGCTTCAGATTGCCCAGCTCTCAGCTCTGGTCGTTGCGGCCATTTGGGTAGTGAACCAGTGGATGGAAGATTCTTTCTCTTTCCCTTTCAGCCTCTAGCTCTCTCTAACTCTGCTTTTCTAATAAATAAATAAATTTTTTAAAAAAATAAAAAAGAGGGCCGGCGCCGTGGCTTAACAGGCTAATCCTCCGCCTTGTGGCGCCGGCACACCGGGTTCTAGTCCCGGTCAGGGCGCCATTCTGTCCCGGTTGCCCCATTTCCAGGCCAGCTCTCTGCTGTGGCCTGGGAGGGCAGTGGAGGATGGCCCAAGTGCTTGGGCCCTGCACCCCATGGGAGACCAGGAGAAGCACCTGGCTCCTGGCTTCGGAGCAGCACGATGCACTGGCCGCAGCGGCCATCAGAGGGTGAACCAACCGCAAAAAGGAAGACCTTTCTCTCTGTCTCTCTCTCTGTCTCTCACTATCCACTCTGCCTGTCAAAAAAAAAAAAAAAAAAAAAAAAGAAAAGAAAAGAAAAAAGAACCTGTGGGCAGAAGGGCACGATAGTTTCACAGTAATTTTAACTCAAGGTGGATTATGAAAACAAAAAAATAACAAAATACTAAAAGTTGTGCTAAGAACCATCTAACAAACCATTATCCAATTCTTGAATATCTTACTCAAGTGCTATTTTTGTCATTCCTGTATATTCTGCTCTCTAAACCTCAATAAACTGGTCCACCTCTATTCCAATTCCTTTTAAAAATATATGCAATTCTAAAAAATAAGCATGAGATTCTGATTTTAAGTAGTTCTGCCATTTTTAAAAAATTAGAATAGTAAATGTAATTTCTTCTGTAATACATCAGGAAGGAAATACAAATAATCCATAACACTGACATCTAAAAGTAAAAGTTCTTGGTGCATCTCTATTTTTACCTTACACATTCCTTTAAAAGTCAAGACAATCAAATTTGACAGCATCTTAGTTTTATTATATTTTCCCTTCCAGTCAATACCGTATACCATAATCATTTTCCCATTATTATTCTCCTAAAACATTAAGTAGCAATTTCTCTTAGAATAAAATTAGCAGATTCCCAAAAGCTGAATCTTCAGATTTTTATCACATTTAATAACAAGTATTAACATTTAGGCACAAATCTTTATCCTCTAAGAATATTCTTTCCATTTTAAACCTATTTATGAAGGCTTATACCATGGAGTCTGAATCAAGGTTGGAATCAACACTGGCAGCATGTCAATTGTATAACCACTACACAGCCACCATTTCTCTGGGCTCAAACTTCCCTTCTACACAATTAGGGATTTGAACATAACAGGTTTTTCAGTTAAACTGTTGAGTATTGTAATTAAATGACTTGTGCTATTACTTCACATTTACATTTCCCTAGGAGAATTAGCAGACAGACTCCCTTCAACATAGATGCTCAGATATGGAGTGGTTTAATCCTTTCAAATTAGTTCAAATGCTACATAAACGCTGGACACAGGCAAAAAAGGGATATATCTAAACATAAAATGAAAGCAAAAGCTGAGCTATAATGTTAACTGCCAAGGAGTTAATGTAAATTTTAAGAACTTCAACACAAACATCTGGTTAAATTTTTTCAAATCTTACATAACCAACCAGAATAATCTTCATATAGTACTTCAAGGTGGTGTTTAATTTGGAGTTTGCGAAAACATTCCACCCAAGAGTAAAAGGCATTCAGAGCGTTTTCACAACCAAAAATCAACCTCCCCAGCCCTTCTTGATTTCAAAAACATTAGCAATGTGCAAAATGTAAATCAATGAGCCATTACTAAAATAGTTTTTAAAAGGTACATTTTCCTCTTAACATTAACGAAAATAGCCTGAAGTATAATCTTTGCCCGCATACTCAACTGTGTTACTTTCCCCGGGAGAAAAACGTATTTTGCCAACTATTCTTAAACCAAGCTTTAACACAACGCAATAGAAAATCTCATGACCATCTGCGAAATCAACGACTCCGAGGTTATTCCAACGCGCTAGAAAGACCAGAAATTTCAGAACCAGTACAACCGTTCTAGAAAGGCCTGGCTGAGTAACTGTAACTGATCCAATAGGAATATTCCACAGAACAGGGCCACAGCGCGGGATAAACACCTAGGGAATATTCATCCACGGTCAATGTGGAGCACAGAACACAGCACAGCGCTGGCTGTGAAAAGAACAACGATGCCTCGACAACGCCGTGGGACTCCAAACCCTTTGTCTGGAAACCGGAAGGTCCCACATCACAGGATCCTCTCTAGAGGAACCTGGACTAATACATTATTTTGATAAAAAGAAAGTAAGGTGACCGACTTAAGACCAAATCTCCTGCCTCGCTGTGTACCGCAAAAAGCTTAATCCCCGACGCAATACGGAAAACAAGCGTTAACGTTTCATTTTTCGGCCATTTTTACGCGATGGGGGGTGGGGAGGAATTGCTCCAGATGTCCGGCCAAAATAGCGCGCGCGTGTGGGCGGGGAACGGGGCGGCGAGGGGGCGCCACGAAGCGATGGGAGTGGAGGGCGTGAGGGCCGCGACACCAGCAAAGAAACGTTACACAAACAGCTACAGCTAAGCTTCTCCCAGCCTGCGGAATCCTCCATTTTGGGGCACATTTCCCGAAGTGAGAAGGCACGCGCGTTCCTTGGGGCCGGCACTACCCAAGACTTCCCTATCCTGACTCCTGTCCCCAAACGCCAGGCCCCCAGTGGGCAGTCGGTCCCTCAGGCTTCGAGCGCTCCTCCCTCCCCCTCAGCGACACGGCCCGCGTGTAACGGGCTCGTCGTCCCGCCCCCGCCCACAGCGAGCCTGGGACGCGGGAAGCTCGGCAGACGAGCGGCTCTCGGCACCCCTCGACTCTCCGGCCGCACCCCGGGCCCCTGACTGACTCGGTGCCTCCCTCCGGGACCGCTCACCTCCGCCGCCCGAGGAGACTGCCTGCGCCGCCACTGCGCTCCTAACATGGCGGCCGCCGATCAGGCGGCTCACATACGCAGCGCGGAGGGAGGCAGAGCAGGCGAGCGGGAGCGAGCAAGAAAGGCGCGCCGCCGGCTCCCCGCGGCCCCTCTCGCCGTCGCTGCCCCCTCCCGGCGGACGCGGACAGCCCCCGGCCACCCCACCCCGACTCTTACCCGCTTCACGCCTACCTCAGGGAAAGGGAGAGGGAAAAGGAGAGCTACCTCTCTCCCAGCGAGCGGGACGCAGAGGCTCCCACAATTCCCCGCAGCAACGGCGCTGGCAAGAGGTGGTGGTGGCGGCTGCAGCCCAAGAACAAACCCACTCTCGCGAGAGAGCTCGCCCCCACCCGCGCCGGGCTCGGTTCGGCGCGCGCCCGGCCCCGCCCCCTACTCGGCGCGCGCACCTCGTAGGCGCACTCGCCCGCGGCGTTGTTCCCTGGTCAATCCGGCCGGCGCCTTCCTCCCTGCCGCTGAGGCGGGAAATGAGGGGAGAGCCATAGTTTTCAAGTTCGAGTCCCATTTCCCAAAAAAGTTTTTTTTTTTTTATCCCTAAATAATACCTGCAAATTTTAAGTGCAGTGAGCTGTAGAAGCGATTCGCATGTATCGCTGGCCCAAAGACAACTTAATTCTAATTAGTTGTCCAGAAATGGGTAGGAAGAGCCAAATAATATGGGTACAGAGGCAACTGGTACCATTGTAACTGGCTTTTAAATCCCAGGGACTCAGTAGAACACAGTCGTTGAGGGGGAAGACATCAAGCACGTTTCCCCGAAAGACTGCTGCTGCCATTTGTTGAACTTCACTGAACGCAAAACACCCTTGGCATTGAGATACTGGTTCCAGTTCACTGTGTGGGACTTGGATTCCCTTTTTCAGTTGATAAAGGAGATCCAATTTAGCTGCAAGCTTACCAAACCACCTTCACAGAACTCAGCGTCTGGAAGGCAGAAATATTTCGAGCAAATTAATGATGATTAACTAATTATGGAATGATTAGTAGGGATTTGGCAATGCAATTCACATGCAACCTTACAGTAACCTTAAAAGGTGGCTACTTATTTTGCCATTTCATAGATAGGAAAACTGACAGGAAAAGTTTATATAATCGGGGTCAGAGTAGGTTAAGACAGAGCATCCAATATCAGACTGTCTGGGTTGCAGTTCCAGTTCTGTCCATGCCAGCTTCTTGCTAATGTGCACCTTGGAAGCAGATGATGTTCAAAGACTTGAGTTCCTGCCACCCTGATGGAAGATCCACATCAAGTTCTGGGCTCCAGGTTTCTGCCTGGCCCAGTCCCAAGTGTTGAGGGCATTTGGAGAGTGAAACAGTGATTGGATCTTTCACATTGCCTTAAAATGCATACGTACATACATATATATATATATATATGTAATTGATCAAAGATGACAAAGGTGGTCACGTCTTGGAGCCTCTTAATCAGACAGAAACAGCGTAGCTATTAACCTCACATATGATGGCCATTTGCTATGTCTATGAAATGTGCAGCAAGACCATGATTCACAATTATACTTTACCTCAAGCTAATCTTGTGAGAAAGGATTTAGGGAGGACGCATATTGTTAGCATGTTAGGCCTCAGGGAAACAGCAATAAACTAGACAAAAGCCATCTTCTTTGCCCTCATGGAATTTACATCCTGTGAAGACAGTGAACCAATAACAATTAGTATCAGTATAAACAGGTAGCGGGGAGTAACTGAGGGATGGCAACTGTCCTCAGTACAAGTGTGAGCTAGTCTATTATCTGACCAGCAGCCCATTAACTAGGTGAAGGGAATGAAGCAATTTATGGGCAGAAGGGACACCATGTGTGAAAACCCACACTTTGACACAGGTAGACTTTGGGAAACTGCAGATAAAGCTGGAAAGGTAAGAAAGGGCAATTTCCGTGTGGTTACAAATTCAAATGCAGGACAAACAGCCTCTTGAAACCTGGGATAAACTGGTGAATATGTGCCCTAGTTAATAGCATTCAAAATATATGCATAATATTTGGGCTGGTGATATGGCAAAGCCACTGCCTGTGATAATGGCATCCCACTTCCAATCCAGCTCCCTGATAATGCACCTGAGAAAGGCAGCATAACCTAGCCCAACTGGCTTCTGCTTGGCTTGGCCCTGGACATTTGGCCACTTAGGAAATAGACCATTGGATCAAAGATCTTTCTGTCCCTTCCCCCCCAATATTGTAGAGCAATTTATTCAAGACACTAAATATGATCTCTTGATTGTCTCTTGAAACAAATGAGCTACAATACACAAGGTGATTTCTTGGCTTTCCCAAAGAGGTGAGTGGGAATGTCAGGGGGTGGGGCAGAACCTGGAGATTGATGACAAAGAGCCACATCTGGCAGAAGCCAGAATCCCAAACTTCAGTGAGTGGTGGAAGGAACATTTTAGCATTTCACAACACAATCAGGAAACAAAAAGGAGGTGGTCTCCCTCTGTCTTTCAAGTAAACAAATGAATCTTTTTGTTTGCTTTTTAAAGATTTATTTATTTGAGAGGCAAGTTACAGAGAGGAGAGACAGAAAGTCACCCCCACCAAATGGCCAGTACAGTTTGAGCTGAGCTAATCTGAAGCCAGGATCTTCTTCTGGGTCTCCCACGTGTGTGCAGGGGCCCAAGGACTTGGGCCATCTCCTACTGCTTTCCCAGGCCGCAAGCAGAGCTGGATCGGTAGAGCAGCAGTTGGGATACGAACCAGTGCCCATGTACCACAGATGGAGGATTCGCCTACTACTCCACAACACAGCCACAAATAAATCTAAAAAAAAAATTAAAATAAAATCAAGATTAGAACTTTTACAACCTTAAACTTATATCCTAACATTTTTCTAGACTCAGAGATGGCATTTAGTAGGATTCATCAAAGGCTGATGCTCCCCTGTACTCCTGTAGAAGCCATGTTTAAGCTTACTCTATGCTAGCTTTTGAAAACAATTTTTTGGGCTGGTGCCGCAGCTCAATAGGCTAATCCTCTGCCTGTGGCGCCGGCACACTGGGTTCTAGTCCCAGTTGCCCCTCTTCCAGGCCAGCTCTCTGCTGTGGCCTGGGAGTGCAGTGGAGGATGGCCCAGGTGCTTGGGCCCTGCACCTGCATGGGAGACCAGAAGCACCTGGCTCCTGGCTTTGGATCAAAATCAGCGCCATGCGACGGCCGCAGCGTGCCGGCCGCGGTGGCCATTGGAGGGTGAACCAACAGCAAAAGGAAGACCTTTCTCTCTGTCTCTCACTGTCCACTGTCAAAAAAAACAAAAACAAACAAAAAAAAACCACAACAACAAAAACAATTTTTTGGAGATCTAAATCTTGGCTCTTTCCCACGAAAAACCTGATCTGCTTTATACTCTTAAAGTGATTCCAACTGATCTTGGCTAAGCCTTCCCCTTGACTTGTCCTCATCCCTTCTCTTTTTTTTTTTCTTTTTTCTTTTCTTTTTTTTTTTTTGGACAGGCAGAGTGGACAGTGAGAGAGAGACAGAGAGAAAGGTCTTCCTTTTTGCCGTTGGTTCACCCTCCAATGGCCGCCGCGGCCAGCGCTCTGCGGCCGGCGCACCACGCTGATCCGATGGCAGGAGCCAGGTGCTTCTCCTGGTCTCCTATGGGGTGCAGGGCCCAAGCACCTGGGCCATCCTCCACTGCACTCCCAGAGAGCTGGCCTGGAAGAGAGGCAACCGGGACAGAATCCGGCGCCCCGACCAGGACTAGAACCTGGTGTGCCAGCGCCGCAAGGCGGAGGATTAGCCTAGTGAGCCGCGGCGCTGGCCTTCTTTTTTTTTTTTAAAAAAGATTTTATTTGACAGGTAGAGTTACAGTAAGTGAGAGACAGAAAGGCCTTCCTTCCATTTGTTCACTCCCCAAATGGCTGCCATGGCCAGAGCTGCGCTGACCCGAAGCCAGGAGCTAGGTCCTTCTTTCCCGGTCTCCCATGTGGGTGCAGCGGCTCAAGGACTTGGGCCATCTTCTGCTTCCCCAGGCCATAGCAGAGAGCTAGATTGGAAGAGGAGCACCAGGACTAGAACCGGTGCCCATGCGGGATGCCGGCGCCGCAGGAGGAAGATTAACCTACTGTGCCACGGCGCCGGCTCCCATTTAAGATTATTTGAAAGGTAGATTTAGAGATTCCCCCATCCACTCCTCAGATGACCAGAACAGCTGGAGCTAAGCCAGCTTTATCTAGGTCTCTGTGGATGCAAGGGCTCAAGCATTTGGGCCATCTCCACTGCTTTCCTGGATATATTAGGAGGGACTCTTGACCAGTGCCCATATGGGATACTAGCATTGCAGGTGGTGGCTTTACTGGACATGCACAGCACTGGCAGGGAGTTGTCCTCATCTCTTTAATGAATTGGACTCTGGTGCTCTGGCAGACAGCAACATGACTGCCTCTCAAATCTCAGTTCAGATATGCAAATACTCATGTTTGCATAAGGCTCTAATGCCATCTGGTGACTGTGCAGAGAAGAAAAGTCAAACTTTTGTTATAGGAGACACAGAGCTCAGAGGATCAGAAAAAAGTACAAGAAACCAAAAATTAATATTAGATTTCATTCACCAAATCCTTATAAAAGACATTATAGAAAATTGGGAATACAATCATGGGAAACTAGATATAAGGATCTTTGCCAGTTTTCAGCAGTAAAAATATCTTTTTAAAGAGTCCATTGAAAGACTCACTAGGTGAATATGGGAAGACATATCACTAATATCCCTTTTATTTTTTTTGATGGCATTACATTTGACAGTGGCATAAGGCATAAAAGGTCACAAAATGGCATTTATACCTTTTTATGTACTTATGGTACTTTTCTACACAGATTTTATAAGTCATATTTATCAATCTTTTGTTTTCTAGACTTGATTTCTCATATGTACATCTTTGGCTCATATGCAAGTTGTCTTCCTGGAAAGGTCAAATAAGCACCCACTTCTTTCTGTATGGCTACAACCTGTACCAATACTAGCATGAACATCTTGCATTTATTTAGAATGCTGCCTCTTTATCAAATTTCCCAATGTCTCAAGTACAATTTGGAATGCCTTGTCTGTTCCATTCATGAGCTACCAACTCAAGCGTCAAGTTCTACCTTGTCTTCTTTTTGTAATGTTTCAGCATATGTGGAGATTTATATTCCTTTATCATTCTAATTTAGTAGATTATAGTTATTTTCCTGCATGAATGTTAAAATCAACTTGTTTAGTTGCTGAAATAAATGTTTTTATTGGGATTGTTGTAGACAGAACATAAGATATCTTATGTTGACATTTTCTGGACATGGTATGACTTACCCGTTAACTATTTTCATCATACAAAACTTAACTACAGATGCTCCTTGACTCACGATGAGGTTACATCCCTGTCAAAGGAAAAGATTAAGACAAAGATTAATTTAATGGGTAAATATCTTGCCTAGCAGTTCAGGCCTGTGGTTGGGATACCCACACCCCATATCAGAATACCTGGATTTGGCTTGGGGAGTGAAGCAATCAATGTGAGCCTGTCGTTTCTCTCAAATAGATTTGCACATTGCTTTCACACCATTGTAAAACTGGGGAAAAAAAAGGACAGTCTGTATTTCAAGTTTACCCCTAAACAGTCTCCTCTTGTTCCCCCCGGCCACCCCCCAGAACTGTAACTAAGTATGCAGCTCTGGTGAAGCCCAGATTCTAACACAGAGGCTGTATCTTGAGGAGCATCTCCACTCTCCTTCAACTCATGAAAAACAGAGGTCCTAGGCTTGGCTTACTCCAGCAGCTGATTCCTAATCCACACCCTCTATAAGCTCTTGGGGAAAAAACGTCAGCGGTGTTAAGACTACAGCATTCACTATAAAAGACAACAGACTCAACCAAGTATTTAGAATACCTACATCTTCTATTGTACTACATGGGCTGAAGTCCTGCTTCTGATTACAGCTTCCTGCTAATAGCTCAAGTAGTTGGATCACTGTCACCAACAGAGGAGGCCTAGTTTCAGATTCCTGGTTTCAACCTGGCACAGTCTGGGCTGTAATAAGCATTTGAGGGGTAAACCAACAGATGAAAGGTTTGTTTCTGTCTTTTCTGTTACTAGACTTTTTTTTTTTTTTTTTAAAGAAACCTATGATTATGGGAGCATTCCAAAGGAATATATTTATGAGGACACTACAAAGAGCCAATGCAAAGAAACCTCAATGGCTAAAGCTACAATACTCTTTACAAATGGGAACTCTACCATCTTGCCAACTTTTCTCTGTATCAAAAAGTATACTCAAACAAAAATTGAGGACAGGCATTTGGCACAGCAGTTAGGACACTGTTTGGGAGTCCCATATCTACTATGGTACTGTCTGGTTCATGTCCCAGTTCTGCTTCTGATTCACTTCCTGCTGATGAGTAACCCAGGAGGCAATGGATGCTGGCTGAAGTACTTGGCTCATTGAGTTCTAGGTCTGTCACAGGCACCCAGAGGAACAAAGCAGTGGATAAAGAGCTGTGTCTTTCAAATAAAACTTATTGAAAATGACCTCCGGGCTGGCACCGTGGCTTACTTGGTTAATCCTCCTCCTCCGGTATCCTGTATCCCATGTGGGTGCCGGGTTCTAGTCCCAATTGCTCCTCTTCCAGTCCAGCTCTCTGCTGTGGCCCTGGAAGGCAGTGGAGGATGGCCCAGGTGCTTGGGCCCCTGCACCCACATGGGAGACCTGGAGGAAGCACTTGGCTCCTGGCTTCAGATCAGTGCAGCGCACCAACCACAGCAGCCATTTGGGGAGTGAACCAGTGGAAAGACCTTTGTCTCTCTCTCTCTCTGTCTAACTCTGCCTGTCAAATAAAAAGATTTCAAAACTTTATTAAAAAAAAAAAAAAGTGACTTCCTACAAGGTCCATTTTATAAACTATTTCCTAAGGGTAGCTAAGTCACCCTTATTAACAGATGGCATCCAAAGGACTTTTACTAGAGGACACAGGAAGGCCAAAGGCAAAACGGGGACTCTTTTAAATGATACTTCTGGCCACTAAGTTGACAAATGTATGACACATCAAGTTGGTTCACTGAAAGGACTCCTAAATAGCAGGTAGAAGAAAAATGCTGCTAAGCAGAGGTTTTGCAAGTATTACAGTTAATTTGTTAATTCAGTGAAATTGTTTTTCAAGAGTATGCTGACAGGTCCATTAACTGTAGCTGTGCATACAGCTCTAATGAAGCAACAAGATTCACTGTCACTCTTTCAAAGTTCTCAATTAGTTCTCTTGGCAGGTTGTTTTCCTTTGGGTGATTTCCTAGAAGCTTAACCACCTTTTTGTGTACCTTTGGGGTTTCCAGAATTTTTCCCTCAGGGTTTTGTTTTCCTAATTGAAATCTGAGACATAAAAAAACCCCACACCCACCATCACTGACACTAATTTCTTTGAATCTGCAAAAAGTATTATCTACGGCTACTGGTGTAGCAGCACTGCAAAGGTGCTGTAACTATGTGGCTGCACAAGTGTGACAGGAAGTCAGCTGACCTCTACTGTGGAATAGCAATGTAGAATTTTACATTATTTTACGTAATTCAACTGGGATCTTCATGACAAAAGGACAACGTACAATGCACACAAAAATGCACACAGGTGCCAGGGTTAGCAGTTTTTAATTTTGGTTCCCTACTTACCTTAAAAATTTTTTTTCCTGTTCATGCGTTATAGGCCTGGGACTTGAGACTTGTCTGGTGCAACCAGGACAGGCACTTGTGTTTATTAATTGCTACCTATGGCAGTTGACAGCTTTGATATTTCTAGATCAGTCATCTTGACCATCTAATTCCAGTTTCCTCTGCAGCATGGGAAAAGAGTGATAGAGAAGGAATAAATTAAGTTACTTTGCAATGTTTTACTTCATCTGCTTAAACTCACCAGGAAATAAATTTGCTTATAAAAAAAAAGTCAACAGGAATAAGTATGTTACTAATTAACTTCACTTATCACATAGGAAATCCCATTAAATTACTTTAATGTGCATGATTATGCCATTGAAGCCTCCTGGGATACTGAAAACAGACACACAAACACCAAATGAATTATCCCTCTTCAACTAGCAACATAGCAACCTCTGCTCAGACACACCTTCAGTGGTGAGGAAGCCAACCTGTATCCTCTGAAGAACTTAAGACTCCAGATTAAAAACCCTATGGGACTGTTGATGACACGCCAAAATTCCCTCTATGCTCAGGGAACATTCCTATCTCAATAGTGCTGAGGTTGTAAGCCAAGGCTCTACAGCAAACTGAAGGCTGCTGTTCTTTCTTCAAACCTCTCAACACACATTCCAAGTGGAGAAGCAGAAAGTACCTGTACACCCCACAGTATTTTACTGCTGGAGGACTTAGCGCAGTCACCATAGTTCTCTAGAGTGAACGACATAAAGCAAAGGCACTGAGAGCACGGAATTTTTCAGGGAGGCATGTTTAGTGCTTTAACCTATCACCTCAAGGCCTGAATTTCTAGAACACGGTTCGGCCAACCATATCCTACAGACCAGTTCCAGCCTGCTACTTGTATAATGGCCCCCAATGAGAATGGTTTTGAAACTTGTAAATGGCTGAAGGAGTTTTACTAGAACACAGCCATGCTCATTTGTTGGTGTATTATCTACGGCTACTGGTGTAGCAGCACTGCAAAGGTGCTGCAACCATGTGGCTGCACAAGTGTGACAGGAAGTCAGCTGACCTCTGCTGTGGAACAGCAATGTAGAATTTTACATTATTTTATGTAATTCAACTGGGATCTTCATGACAAAAGGACAATGTACAAAAATACATTACTTACCTGGGTCTCACCAAGTATTGTCAGGCAGCTGAGGTGCCAACAGGGCCAGGGTTCTCACACAGGAGATGGCATCTAGGAATGGAGAAGGTAAGGAGTGACAGGCTGCCCTGTCCCAAAGACAGGGTCCTGTTCTAACAGAAATAAATTGTTTGTACCCAGACTAGGACCAACCCCACAGGAGGAGTCATTCCACTCTCAGAGGCACAAAACACTGCCTAAGGGTTCTTGCCCACAACACACCAGAACAGTGCTCGGAGCCAAACCCAGTGTAGACGGTGCTTGCTCTCCCAACAGTGTAACACCATCCTAGGCATTATACAAGCCTGGACAGCTGACAACTGCTGGGTTATTCCTGAAACAGCTTTCTCATTTGTTTTAGACACAAGGGCAGCCCAGGTGGAAGGCATCATTACCAGCTGGATGCTGACTGAAAAACATACACAGACGCAATGATGGCTTAAGGGAGATGGCTGGCAGCAAGACAGGAATTCCCATGCTTCCAGGGATTTTTAGGGAGATAGTGTCACTAGTGTCAAAGATACTACATACCGGCCGGCGCTGCGGCTCACTAGGCTAATCCTCCGTCTGCGGATCCGGTTCTGTCCCGGTTGCCCCTCTTGCAGGACAGCTCTCTGCTGTGGCCCGGGAGTGTAGTGGAGGATGGCCCAAGTGCTTGGGCCCTGCACCCGCATGGGAGACCAGGAGGAAGTACCTAGCTCCCTGCCGCAGCGGCCATTTGAGGGGTGAACCAACGGAAAAAGGAAGACCTTTCTCTCTGTCTCTCACTATCTAACTCTGCCTGTCCAAAAAAAAAAAAAAAAAAAAGATACTACATACTTTTATACAAACCATCAAAGTTCTACCCAACCTATCACTGTGAGAGCCTGCATTTGTTGAGGCAAATAAACATGGGTGAATATTCCTGATGGATACTGACCAGCCAGCAGGAGGAAGCAGTCCATGCTGGAATGAACAGGGAGGGACACTTACCTGTGAACTTCACGTGCAGACTGTACCCTGGTCATTATTTCCTCTCTGCAGGATTTAGCATGCACTACCTTCAAGTCATCCTAGAAAGAGCAGCAAATGAGCTTCCGTGATCTATTACACAGAACAGTGATAGTACTAAATAATAAAGCATCCTATACTTCCACATTGCTACAAAGTAGTTTTCACCACAAAAACTGGAATGTATGATGTTAATCAATGTGAATTAATGAACCCAGGAAAACTGCAGATGATGGGCCAAGTACCTAGGCACCTGCAACCCACGTGGGAGAACTAGATGGGAGTTACTTGACTCTTGGCTTTGGCCTATCCCTGACTGTTGTGGACATTTAGGGAGTGAACCAACAGAAAGATTTTTGCCACTCTGCTTTTCAAATAATAAATCTTAAAAAAAAAAAAAAACAAAAACAAACCACCAAGATGGAAAGCATAATGGGTTTTCCATGGATTTTCACTGTGTAGCACCCCTAGACTAAAACAGCAGCTCCTCAGGCCCTGAACTGCAGAGACAGAAAATGGCACTACGGTTTCTATACCTTCAGGAATTATTTATTTCTTACAATCTTGTTCCTGCGCATGAGTGCCATAAAGCTAACCAACCCCCATGCCCTGTTGATATCAGTGTTGAGGCTCCATATGTAAAACGAGTCACGGCTCACATCTGAGGCAGTCACACAAAGCACTCAACATCTAGCTGAATTTTTTAAGGGAAAGCCAACTGATGGAACAAAAAAAGCTTTCAGAAATAACTTCCCTGCCCCCTAACATCCCCACTGGTTCCCCCTGTGAAAACCAGGACTCTTCACCAAAGTCAGCGCTCCTGGACAGTCCCCACAGTGATGAGTGTTTGTCTAGAACTGAGAGGCATCTCTTCTCAGAAAATTAGCATTCGAGACACAACCACTGCAAAGCGGACTCAGTACTTACTCCTCTGAAGGAGTAAGTAAGCAAGCAACAGACACACCATCAGCCCAAAGTAGGCAGGCAGGCCTGTTCCCAGAGGCCCCCAACCAATGGATACTTTTACATGTTACTATAAAGAAGGCCCATAATTTGAAAGCAAATTGACATGAATATTCCCCTAGTAGAGCATCTTTATGTTAACTATAAAATTCCTCCACATGGGGGATTAAGACTAACTTTTGGGGGTAGAAGTAGGAACCAGGTACTTTGAGTTTAGTGAAATGAGTAAAAACCTCCCAACTTCTTCCCTGTACCAGGCCCCTTTTGCAAACTTCGTAGACATTAAATAAAAAATGTGACTTTCCCCGTCTATGCATACAAGCCTCCCTACCTTGATTACTTTGCTCTGTTTCTAAGGAGTGTGATTCAAGTAACATCATACCAGCCAAACCTGCTGGACCAGAATCATTAAGGAAAGTCTGAGTTCTTAGATCTCTGCCTGCAAAAGTGAAGCTCTTGCAGATTTATTGTAAAAGAATAAGCAATTATGCTGGCACACTGGTATAGTTAACACAAAGTTGGCATGAACTAAGCCCAGAATGCCGGCCAGCCTTTGGCTGCTTTTCTCCCAGCAGTGTAACACTTGCCTAGGTACAAGGCAACCTAGGCAGCTGCCTACAGCTGGGGCCAAAGGGAGCTAGAGCCATTGCACGTACCTGCGGCTTCTGGACCTTAAGTCCACAGCCAGTCACTCTGCAATCAAAGCACTCCAGGTGAGTAGCCCCCTCAAAACCCCCTCATCCTGTGAGGCCTGAGCCACAGGAACAGCAGCAGGTAACAAAATAAACACCTCAGGTTTGGTTAGCTTTGTTACTCACATACCAAATTGTCTAAATGACACTGGATGGTAACCTAGCCTCTCTCTACTCCAGTGTTCTCATTCGCACAATGAAGATTTTTTTTTTAGAAGAAGATTTGAAAGGCAGAATGAGAGAATTCCTTCTTCTGCCGGTCCACTCCCCAGATGCTCACAACAGCCAGGGCTAGGCCACGTGGAAGCCAGAACTCCAGCAGCCTCTAGCACACGGACAGCAGGGACACACATCTGCTGCCTCCCTGAGGCATTAGCAGGAAGCTGGCCTGAAGCATGGAGTTAGCTGTGGAGTTGGGGGAACTCAGACCAGACCATCAAATGTGAGATGTCTGAGTCCCACCTAGGGCTCAACCTGCTCCCCAACAAAACCGCCCCTGAAGATACTATCAATCATAATTTATACACAGGGAGACTTACATGGAATGGAAGTGAAAGCCGAAGCATAGTATCTGGGATAGAAGGAGCACTCAGTAAAACACTGAGAAATAAAAAGGGTGCAGTAAAACCGGAAAGACTGGTTAAAACCAGATAGAGGAAGGCCTGGAATATGTTGTCCTCTTAAAGGACAACAAAAGCAGCATTTAAGGGGGTCAGTCGGGGGTGTGAGGGGATCTGGATGTCGTTGCTGCCAGGAACCTCAACTACTGATTGAAAAGCAATAGCCAGTATGTTTCCTGCAGCCTCGCCTTCACAAGCTACCTTATTTATATATGCTTAGGTTAAATGAGACCCTACTATTTTCCAGCCACCCTCGAATTTCACTCCTAATGGCATCCAAATAAGTCAGAGCAGCAGGAAATTGAAGGAAGAGGTCCCGCTCGGGTCTAAAAATAGACTGCCGCTCTCAGAGGCGGGGTGAAGGGCTCACTCGGTTCTGCCCGGACACGTGCTCTCCACGACCTCGCCGAGTCCCTGCCCCGGCACCCGGAGAGCGCGCTCGTGGCGTCCGGCTCCAGGTACTTACCCACCCGGGGCAGGGACCCGCGGTGAAGAACGGGGCGCTCCGGGGTCACGACTTCCCGCCGTCTCTTCCACAGGCCCCCCAGGCCCGAGGTCACGACCCCCAGTTTTGTCCCGGGCCCTGACAGAATCCGCCCTCCCCGCCCTGCTTCTCGTCCCGGACGCTTGGGTCCCCAAGGCCTCCCCGCACGAGGCCCTTACTCACCCACACGTGTCCGCAGCTCCGCGGGGCGAGCCATCCTCGGCAGAGGCCGCAGGGGAAAGGGCAGCCGGGAGCCCAGAGGGCCCCGCCCCGGGGCGGTTGGTGGGCGGGGCCTAGGTGGGCGGAGCCCTGAGCCCCGCCCAGGAAAGGCCGAGTTCGGAAGGGGCGAGCGAGCGGGGAGAGGTAAGCGTTCGCCATGTGGGAGCTAGACACGGCGAGAGAAAAGGCCCAGCTCCCGACAGTGGCTGCAGTTGCGCGTGCCCCTTGGCATTTCTTAGCCGTAGAACGGGTGCTGGGGTTGGAGCCGTACGGGGCGAGCCTCTTGGGGCCGAGCGGGGCCAGGCCTCCTGCCTGCCCTTGCCAGGGCCCCTGGGCGCCGGACCCTCACAGGCCGCACCTTTCCCTGCAGGCCCGACCCAGGCTTTCGCACTTCATGCACAGAAGGCGCTTTTCGTGGCTTTCTGCGGTGGCGTTGCCACGTGCCTCGCGGATCGCCCACCCACACAGGTTGCCTTGGTTGGGCCCTCGATCGCCCCAGAAGGTTTTCCAGTAGGTGAGGCGGTCAGTGTGGCACTGCCTCCCTGAATCCTTAGCTGAGCTGCAGCAGATGAAGAACTCTGGCTTTCTCCTCAGGGGGCACCGTCAGCTCAAGAGGCCATGTCTTAGGTCTGGAGAGACCAAGTGCCAGGTTACCAGAATTAACATTTCTTCCCTTAGCTGAGACATATAATTCTGCCTCGCTAATTAGATCGTGAAACAGAGGCCCACAGGGGCAAGGGCCCCCCCAGCAGCAATTTATAAATGCAGTTTGTAATTCCCTAAATCCTTCCCCAGAGTCTGCCGGCTCTTTTGATGTGTTGTACCTGGCACCATTTCCAGGCAAGCTCCGGGGAATCGACCGTTGCCCTTCCCATCTGCCAACCTGTTGTATTATCTATTTCCTCAAGCCTTTAATAATGGGGGAAAAAACTACTTCCTGTGCACACCGACCCTTGCCGACCTCTCCTGGGAAGCTCAGAATCCCCAAATTGATTCCAGGGAGAGACCCTAGACTATAGGGCCAAAGAGCCACCGGAGGAGAATGGCAAGCACAAACCGTCCCAATTTTGATGGAGTTGGGCACAGTCCCTGGTTGAGAAAAGGCTTACATAAACACAGTAATTTAGAGTCACATGACCGTGCTGGGCTGGTAGGCAGGAGCTCTGCTTTGCAGTGGAACAGGACTGTGGCGGAAGACTGCTGCTGTAGTCAGTGCCCCATCTGGCTGTCACAGTGTGTACCTAAAGGAGGGTGATGAGAGCTATAAAACCGAGCAGATTGGGTGGGTAATTGTCCTGCAGAGCTCTGCTAAAGGAGAGTATTAGTATCTCATATATATTTTTTCCAGACATACAAAGTGGAGAAGGCGGTACTACCCTAAGGATTCATGAGAAGGGAAGATGAGGGATGTGCCTGTGAGCATGTGTGCATGTGGGCCGTCAGAGAAGAGACAGGAAATAATTGCGCACTGGGAGATAGGAAGGCCTGGGGAGAGAGAGACCAATAACCTGGTGATGACTGGATTCTCAGATTAGTCCAGGTACAAGGCAGGCCCTGTGTGGAACACAGGTCACCATCATGAGGAAGGTGGTGAGGTGAGCCATGGTCTCATGTCATGTTGAAAATGTGGTTGCCGGCCGGCGCCGTGGCTCACTAGGCTAATCCTCCGCCTTGCGGCGCCGGCACACTGGGTTCTAGTCCCGGTCGGGGCACCGATCCTGTCCCGGTTGCCCCTCTTCCAGGCCAGCTGTGGCCAGGGAGTGCAGTGGAGGATGGCCCAAGTCCTTGGGCCCTACACCTCATGGGAGACCAGGAGAAGCACCTGGCTCCTGCCTTCAACGCACTTGGAGGGTGAACCAACAGCAAAGGAAGATCTTTCTCTCTGTCTCTCTCTCTCTCACTGTCCACTCTGCCTGTCAAAAAAAAAAAAAAAAAAAAAGAAAAGAAAACGTGGTTGCCTTTTTTAGGTATAGGCTATTCAGTGTCCTGCACGTGGAAGAAAACCTCCATTATTATTTCTTATTTCCTTAGTTAAAAAAAATTAGCGACCAGCATTGTGGTGCAGCGGTTTAAGCTGCTGCTAGTAGTGCTAGCACTCCTTATGGGCACTGATTTGAATCCCAGCTGTTCCACATCCAATCCAACTCTCTGCCAATGTGCCTGGGAAAACAGCAGAAGCGGGCTCAAGTTATTTTGCCCCAGCACCCATTGGGAGACCTTGGTGAAGCTCCTGGCTTCAGCCTGGCCCAGTGCCAGCCATTTGGGGGGTGAACCAGCAAATGGAAGATTTCTCAGTCCTCTCTTATACTCTGCCTTTCAAATACATAAATAAATGTTTAAAAATAAATAAATAAATTCTTTATGGCCAAATTTCTTGACCTCTAACCTTTTAAATTTTGAATTCATTTTGAGGATAGTTATTTGACCCAGCAGTTAAGACCTGCTCAACACCCACATCCCATATCATAGTGCCTGGTTTGAGTCCCTGTTCATCCCCTTGCAATCCAGCTTCCTACTAATGGACACACTGGAAGGCAACAGATAATGATTAAATACTTTGGTCCCTGCCACCCACATGAGAGACTCAAACTGAATCCTGGACTCCTGGCTTTGGCCTTCCTCATCACTGTCTATTGCAGGCATTTGGGGAGTGAATCAGCTGATGGAAGGTCTCTGTGTGTCTCTGTCTTTCTGCTTTTCAAATAAAGGGAAAAGAAAGAAAAATTTAACTTCTTTAAGAAGTTTAATTTGATGGTTTGATTTGTATGGTTTCTATTTATTTATTTATTTGGAAGGCAAAGTTACAGATGGAGAGAGGGAGAGACAGAGAGAGAGATCTTCCATTCTGTGGTTCACTCCCCCAAATGGCCGCATTGGCTGGGGCTGAGCCTGGCTGAAGCCAGGAGTTTCATCTTGGTCTCCCACCTGGGTGCAGGGCCCAAGCACTTGGGCCGTCTTCCGCTGCTTTCCCAGATGCATTAGCAAGGGAGCCTGATTGGTTGTTGAGCACCTGTGACTTGAACCAGTACCCATTAGGGTGGGGGCACTATAGGCAGCAGTTTAACCCATTGCACCACAGTGCCAGCCCCAATTTCTATGGTTTCTAATGTGTAATATCAACTACTTTTTCTACTTTTTTGTTTCTAATTCAAGCAAAGACAAAATTGATGGGAATTAGAACAAAAAAATAAAAGGGGACATTTCTGTGGGGAAAATGCAACCATATGGAAGGCAAAGGATTATGGCAGATCCATTAGCTCTGATTTTGACGTCATAACTCAAAGTCTGTCCCCAGATATCACTTAGTCCCAGGCTTCTTGCCTGCCTTTGACTTTATCCTCCATCTGTCTGTTCCCCTTGAAAATGCTCTTTTCTTCTTCCTGGGTAGGAGTTACCAGTAGCAAAATATTTAATCAATTGTTCAGTTAGCCAATCAGTCAATCAACATTTCCTGAGTATCCGTCACGTGCCAGACTGTTCAGGTGCTGCAGCTAAAGTCAGAGCATCAGAGAGTCCTGTCTGCCTACAGCTGACATCTAGTGGGAAAAAATGACAAATACTTTAAGTATCCTTGGGCAGGAGGCAGGGGACAGGGGGCAGGGGGCAGAAACCTAGCCTGCAGTCAGGCTATAATTCTAGGCCCATCCCAAAGGCTTAGAGTATAGGAGAGACTCCTGCTCCACTCAGTGCTCCTCTTGGTCGATGTAATAGCTATCCCCCTTAGATGGGGCTTTGAAGTTGTCCTTATTTCTCAAGCATAGCTGGGTTGGCAAGGATATAGAGACACTGGAACCCTGCAGGGAATGTAAAATGGTGCACTTGCTTTGGAAAGCAGTGTGGCAGTCTCTCAAAGGATTAAACATTGAGCTCTTTTATGACCCAGCAGTTCCACTCCTAGCCCACACCCAAGAGAAGTGAAAACACATCCACATAGAAACTGTACATGAGTGTTCAGAGCAGCATGATTCAGAACAACGAAAAGGCCAAAAAATAAAATAAAATAAATCAAACCAAACCAAAACAAAAAAATCCAAATGTCCTTTAACTGATGAAACAAAATGTGATATATCCATGGAATGGAATATTATTTGACCACAAAAAGGAATGAAGTGCTGATTCATGCTACAACATGAATGAAACTTAAAAATACTAAGTTAAGGCCGGCGCCGTGGCTCACTAGGCTAATCCTCCGCCTTGCGGTGCCGGCACACCAGGTTCTAGTCCCGGTAGGGGCACCGGATTCTGTCCCGGTTGCCCCTCTTCCAGGCCAGCTCTCTGCTGTGGCCAGGGAGTGCAGTGGAGGATGGCCAAAGTCCTTGGGCCCTGCACCCCATGGGAGACCAGGATAAGTACCTGGCTCCTGCCATTGGATCAGCATGGTGCGCCGGCTGCAGTGCGCCTACCGTGGCGGCCATTGGAGGGTGAACCAACGGCAAAAAGGAAGACCTCTCTCACTGTCCACTCTGCCTGTCAAAAATAAAAAATTAAAAAATTAAAAAAAAAAAACTAAGTTAAAGCAGCCAGCCACAGAGGATCACATATTGCTTGATTCCATTTGAATGTGCAAAGGTTGGCACGTGGTTTGTTCCCAAAGTTCCATGTTTGGTCTCCAGTGTGGTAGCAATGAGGTGGTAAAATCTTTAAGAGATGGAGCCTAGTTAAAGATGGTTAGGTCAGGGTTGGCACTGTGGTGCAATAGGTTAAGCCTGTGGTGCCAGTATCCCATATGGGCACCAATTCGAGCCCCAGCTGCTCTACTTCTGATCCATCTACCTGCTAATGGCCTGGGGAAGCAGCAGTAGAAGATGGCCCAAGTGCCTGGACTCCTGCACCCACATGGGAGAACCAGAAGAAGCTCTTGGCTCCTGGCCTTGGATTGCCCATCTCAGCCATTGTGGCCATTTGCAGAGTGAACCAGCGGATAGAAGACCTTTCTCTCTGTCTCTTCCTCTCTCTTTCTGTAACTTTGCCTCTCAAATAAATAAATATTTTTTTTAAAAGAGATGGTTAGGTCATTGGTGCTACCCTCAGAAGGTATTAATGTAGGGGCAGGTGTTGTGGTGCAGTGAGCTAAGCCACCAATTCAGATGCCCACATCCTAATTTTTTTTAAAAGGTTTATTTATTTCAAAGGCAGAGTTACACACAGAGAGAGAGATAGAGGTCTTCCATCTGCTAGTTCATTCCCCAATTGGCCATAATGGCCGGAGCTGCGCCAGGAGCCAAGAGCTTCTTCTGGGTCTCCCACATGGGTGCAGGGGCCCAAGGACTTGGGCCATCTTCTACTGCTTTCCCAGGCCATAGCAGAGAGCTGGATCGGAAGTGGAGCAGCCAGGTCTCAAACCAGCGCCCATATGGGATTCCCATGCTTCAGACCAGGGCATTAACCTGCTGTGCCACAGCGCCGACCCCACCCACATCCTGTCTTAAAGTGCTTGTTTGAGTCTCAGCTCCTCCACTTTTTTTTTTTTTTAATTTTGTTTATTTTATTTTATTTTATTTTTTTTTTTTGACAGGCAGAGTGGACAGTGAGAGAGAGACAGAGAGAAAGGTCTTCCTTTTGCCGTTGGTTCACCCTCCAATGGCCGCCGCGGTAGCGCGCTGCGGCCGGCTCACCGCGCTGTTCCGATGGCAGGAGCCAGGTGCTTCTCCTGGTCTCCCATGGGGTGCAGGACCCAAGGACTTGGGCCATCCTCCACTGCACTCCCTAGCCACAGCAGAGAGCTGGCCTGGAAGAGGGGCAACCGGGACAGGATCGGTGCCCCGACCGGGACTAGAACCCGGTGTGCCGGCGCCGCAAGGTGGAGGATTAGCCTGTTGAGCCACGGCGCCGGCCTAATTTTGTTTATTTTTGACAGGCAGAGTGGACAGTGAGAAAGAGAGAGACAGAGAGAAAGGTCTTCCTTTTTGCCGTTGGTTCACCCTCTAAAGGCTGCTGCGGCCAGTGCACTGTGGCTGGTGCACTGCGGCTGGCGCACTGCGCTGATCAGAAGCCAGGAGCCAGGTACTTCTCCTGGTCTCCCATATGGGTGCAGGGCCCAAGCACTTGGGCCATCCTCCACTGCACTCCCTGGCCACAGCAGAGAGCTGGCCTGGAAGAGGGGCAACCAGGACTAGAACCCGGTGTGCCGGCGCTGCAAGGTGGAGGATTAGCCTATTGAGCTGCGGCGCCGGCTTCAGCTCCTCCACTTTTAATCCAACTACCTGCTAATGTGCCTGGAAATGCAGGAGGTAGTGGCCCAAGTACTGGGGTCCATGTCACCCACAGGGAAGACTGGATGAAGTTCCAGGCTCCTGACTTCAGCCTGACTCGCTCCTGGCTATTATAAACATTTGAGAGTGAACCTGCAGATGAGAGATCTTTGTCTTTGTCTCTCCCTCTTTCTGTCACTCTGCCTTTCAAGTAAAAAGATAAATGAATCTCCTTTTTTTTCTTTTTTAAAGATAAGAGACTAATATACTTTTTTCAGGTCTCCGGTTAGTTCCCTCAAGAGTGTTTTTTTTTAATAAAAAACTTTTATTTAATAAAAATAAATTTCAAAAGTACAATTTTTGGATTATAGCCATTCTTCCCCCCATACCCACCCTCCCACCCACAAACCATCCCATCTTCTACTCCCTCTCCCATCCCATTCTTCATTAAGATTCTTTTTTAATTATCTTTTTATACAGAAGATCAACTCTATACTGAGTAAAGACTTCAACAGTTTGCACCCACACAGATATACAAAGTATAAAGTACTGTTTGAAGATTAGTTTTACCATTAATTCTCATAGTACAACACATTAAGGACAGAGGTCCTATATGGGGAGCAAGTGCACAGTGACTCCCATTGTTGATTTAACAATTGACAAAGATTTTTTTTTTTTAATTTATTTGACATACAGAGTTAGACAGTGAGAGAGAGACAGAGAGAAAAGTCTTCCTTCCGGTGGTTCACCCCCCAAATGGCTGCTACAGCCAGAGCTACACCAGTCTGAAGCCAGCAACCAGGTGCTTCCTCCTGGTCTCCCATGCGGGTGCAGGGGCCCAAGCACTCGGGCCATCCTCCACTGCCCTCCTGGGCCACAGTAGAGAGCTGTACTGGAAGAGGAGCAACTGGGACTAGAACCCGGTGCCCATATGGGATGCCGGCACCGCAGGCAGGTAGAAGATTAACCAAGTGAGCCACAGCACCGGCCCCAAAGAGTGGGTTTTATAAAAAGAATCCTGCCATGCATTTTCTCCTTCTTGCATGTGTATCCACCACAATGTCATCTGCCAGGGAATCCCCACAGCCCAGCAATATTGGGACCATATTCTTTTATTTTTATTATTGTTTTTCTTCATAACACCATGTTCTTAAATCACCAGAATTGTGACCTAAATAAACTTCTTTTCTTTGTAAAGCACTTAGCCTCAGGTTGTTGTCATAGCAACAGAAAATGGACTAAGACAATATGAAAATCCAGAGTAGGAAAATGTATAGAGACAGAAAGTAGAGAAAGTAGATCAGGGTCGCTGAGGGCTGGATGGGGAGGGGTACAAGGCTAGTCAAAGAGTATGTAGTTATTTTTTATGATTTATTTTTAGATGTTATTTATTTATTTACTTGAAAGAGAAAAAGAGATCTTTCACTCACTGATTCTTTCCTGAGAGCCTGCAACAGACAGAGCTCAGCCAGGATGAAGCCATGAGCCAGATATTCAATCTGGGTCTCCCATATGGGTGGTAAGGACCCAAGTGTTAGAGCTATCATCTGTTACCTTCCAGGGGTGCACATTAGAAGGAAGCTGGAATCAAAAGCAGCGCTGGGATAGATGTGCCAAGCAGTGTCAGCTGCTATGCCTAACTCCCACCCCTGGAGGTTTTTGTTTTTGTTTTTTTTTTTTAAGATTCATTTATTGGGGCTGGCCTTGTGGTGCAACAGGTAAAGCCACTGTCTGTGATACCAGTGGCATCCTGTATGGGCGCTGGTTCGAGTCCTGGCTGCTCTACTTCTGATCCAGCTCCCTGCTAATGGCCTGGGAAAAGCAGGGGAAGATGGCCCAGGTGTCTGGGCCCCTGCCACCCATGTGGGAGACCCAGATGAGTCTCTTGGCTCCTAGCTTTGGCCTGGCCCAGCCTTAGCCATTGCAGCCACCTGGAGAGTTAACCAATGGATAAAAGATCTCTCTCTCTCTCTCTCTCTCTCTCTCTCTCTCTGCAACTCTGACTTTTAAACAAACAAATAAATATTTTTTTAATCTTTTTTTATTTTAAAAGTCATCGTGTGACAGAGAGAAGTCTTCCATCCACTGGTTCTTTCGCTAGATGGTCACAATGGCCAGGGCTGAACTAGGCCCAAGCCAGGAGCCAGGAGGTTCATTTGGGTCTCCCACATGGGAGGCAAGGACTTGGGCCATCTTCCTCTGTTTTTCCCAGGCCATGAGCGGGAAGCTGGGTTGGAAGTGGGGCAGCCAGGATACGAACCAGAGCCCACGTGGGATGCCGGCATTGCAGGTGGCAGCTTAACTTGTCCCCTGGAGTTTCTTTTAGAGGTGATGAAAATGTTCTAAAATTCACTATGGTGATAGTTATGCACATCTGTGAAAATACTAAAAACCATTGAATCATAAATGGGTGAGTTATATGGAATGAAAACGTGAATTGTCCTTCAATAAAGCTGTTAAAGCAGCAACAATGGAAAGCGTCCTTGGGAATCTGAAAAATCTGCACTGCTCATAATTGCAGGCTGCATGGTCATAGCCAGTTTTAAGCACTAGAAAGGATTTATTCTGGGTCCTGTGCCTTTCAGAGCCCTTTCATAGGTCTCTGAAACACTTCATGTCTGTGAGTGAGCAGCACATGCCACTGGAAAGGGCCAGAGTGCAACCCATGCTTTCCCTTCCCAGATGCCTCCCCCGCGACTTGTACAGCGCACCTACTAGGTAGAAGGCAGGTGAGACCTCAAAGAGCCAGAGTATCTTTATTCTCTCTTGATGTTTTTTATTTTTATTTTTTTTTAAGGTTTAATCATTTGAAAGGCAGAAAGAGAGGGAAAGAGAGGGAAAGAGATCTTTCATCTGTTGTCCCCCCCCCCACTCCCCCCCCCCCCCCCCCATGGATGCAACAGCCAGGGCTGGGCCAAGCTGAAGCCAGGAGCTGGGAACTTGATCCGGATCTCACATGTCGGGGGCAGAGACTCAAGCACTTGAGCCCTAATCTGCTGTTTTCCAGCCATATTAACAGAGACCTGGATCAGAAGCAGAGCAGCCAGGACTTGAACCAGCCCACCAGTATGGTTGTCCCAAGCAGTGGCTTAACCTGCCTGCACCACAATGGTAGTCCCCTTCCAGATGTTCACAATTAAATTATTAATGTAATGCCCACTAATGTAAATAAATAAAGCTCTTTAGATAATAGGCAATTTGGAATAAAGAATAGTGGCAAGGCAGCCTGGGATTCTGAGCTCTCTACTTAGCATATAGGGAAGATCATGGTGACATCAGCTAAAGCAAGACCAATTCTCAGTCCTTGGAGTTGGGCAAGTTCCAGGATTTGGCTCCCTCCTCACATGCCTCCAATCACCCCCTCATTTTCTTGCTAGACTCAATTTGTTAGTCTATTTTCATGCCCCTCATTTTCCCACCAACCCCACCCCCACAATGGCCAATTTGGCCCTCCAATACTGAAACCATTTGCCGGAAATTCATTAAACTGAACACATGGGAAATTACAGAGGAGATTTCACTTGTCACTTAGGCTCAAATATAGAAAGTAATTTTAAAAGGACAGTGGTGAGAGGTTATTTTTATCTTGCTTGTTTGTGCTGAGTTTTCTTATCTTGCTGTCTTTCATTCTTTTCTCTTCTTCCTTGCTTCTTTAAACTAAATGCTGGCTTTTTAAGTCATCATCCCAGGTTCTCTTATTTTGCTTTTAAGAGTCTGTTTGTGACTTTGTCATTTGTTCATTTAATAAATACTGAGTATTGGCCAGCGCCACGGCTCAATAGGCTAATCCTCCACCTGTGGCGCCGGCACCCCGGGTTCTAGTCCCAGTCAGGGCGCCGGATTCTGTCCCGGTTGCTCCTCTTCCAGGCCAGCTCTCTGCTGTGGCCTGGTGGAGGATGGCCCAAGTTCTTGGGCCCTGCACCCGCATGGGAGACCAGGAGAAGCACCTGGCTCCTGCCTTCAGATCAGCGTGATGCGCCGGCCTCAGCGCGGCAGCCATTAGAGGGTGAACCAACAGCAAAGGAAGACCTTTCTGTCTCTCTCTCTCACTGTCCACTCTGCCTGTCAATAAATAAATAAATAAATAAATACTGAGTATCTACCATTAAGGAGGCCCTGGGCCAGGTACTAGGAAGGATACAGTGATGAGTAAGACATAGTCCTCACTGTAATGGGGACTACGTTCTGATAGGGGAGGTGGACAATAGGCAGAGTGAGTTCAGGGTTGGTCATGGGAAAGCCGTGAGGGAATTACTTGTACTCTTCTTCCCCCCTCCCTCCTTCCCTCGCTCCCTCCCTCCTCCCTCCCTTCCTTCCTTCCTTCCTTCCTAAAGATTAATCATTTTTTTGAAAGGTAGAGTTATAGAGACAGAGTGAGAAACAGAAAATGCATCTGCTGGTTCACACCCCAAATGGCC
Source organism: Lepus europaeus (assembly GCF_033115175.1). Lineage (NCBI taxonomy): Eukaryota > Metazoa > Chordata > Mammalia > Lagomorpha > Leporidae > Lepus > Lepus europaeus. The sequence continues at coordinate 140,522,762 of NC_084830.1, forward strand.
ATAACTGCTGGGGCTGGGACAGACTGAAGCCAGGAGCCAGGAGCATCTTCCAGGTTTCCCACATGGGTGCAGGGACACAGTTGACCCATTTTCTGCTGCTTTCCCAAGCGCATTAGCAGAGAGCTGCATCAGAAGTGGAGCAGCCAGGACTTGAACCAGTGCCCATATTGGATGTGGATGTTGCAGGTGGTGGCTTAACTAGCTATGCTACAATGCTGGCCGCATTTGTACTTTTCTGGTGCTAAACTTGCCGTCCAGTAAATAGGCATGTGAAAATAGCCAGAACCCCAGCATGTTCATTAGAAAATAAGCCAAATATCGCATAAGGAAACCAAAGACATGGGTTTCTGTGTCATGTATACAAACCCTCTGGGTAGAGAGAACATGGATTTTGGAGTCAGATGGGGATCTGATTGTAACTCCACCACTTACATATTAGTTGTTCACTTTTAGATAAAAGAGCTCTTGGCTGGCGCCATGGCTTAACGGGCTAATCCTCCGCCTTGCGGCGCCGGCACACCGGGTTCTAGTCCCGGTCGGGGTGCCGGATTCTATCCTGGTTGCCCCTCTTCCAGGCCAGCTCTCTGCTATGGCCCGGGAAGGCAGTGGAGGATGGCCCAAGTCCTTGGGCCCTGCACCCGCATGGGAGACCAGGAGAAGCACCTGGCTCCTGGCTTTGGATCAGCGCGATGCACCGGCCGCAGCGGCCATTGGAGGGTGAACCAATGGCAAAAAGGAAGACCTTTCTCTCTGTCTCTCTCTCTCACTATCCACTCTACCTGTCAAAATATATATATATATATATATATATATAAAACCAAAAAACTCTAGACTTCACTTCTCTCAGTTATGAAAATGGGGATTGTAATCTCTACATTTGAGGGTTGTTGTATGGATTAAATGAGATATCAAGTGTAAGGGACCAGGGAGGTATCTGGTGTATCACTTATTACTTCCCTATCCTAATTTTGAATCCTACAGTTAAAAATAAACACAGAGGGGTGGGCATTCCTACTGCCTACGACGTGTGTGTCTCATATCTGAGTTCTGCTTTGAATTCCAACTGTTCCACTTCTGATCCAGTTTCCAGCAGATGATGGCTCAAGTACTTGAATTCCTGCCACCCCTGTGGGAGACCCTGATAGTGTTCCTGGCTCCCAGCTTTAGTCCTGGCTGTTGTAGGCATTTGGGGAGTGAACCAATAAATGAGAGGTCAGCGCCTCTCCCTCTCCCTCTTTCTGTGTCAATCTGCTTTCCAAATGGATACATAAATAAATCTTTAAAAAAATAAACAAAAACATGGAGCAGGCTTTTGGTTTAGTGGTTGAGATGCCAGTTAAGACATCAGTATCCCCTGTCTAAGTGCCTGAGTTCCATCCTTGGCTCCAGGTCCTGACTCCAGCTTCCTGCTAGTGCAGACCCTGCGAGGTGGTGGTAATGGTTTACATGCTGGGGTCCGTGCCACCCCATGGGAGGCTGGATTGAGTTTTAGGCTCCTGGCTTCAGGCTTGGTCATTGCAGACATTTGGGTAGTGAGCCAGCAGATGGGAGCTCTTTGTCTTTTTGTTTCTCAAATTAATAAAAATAAAAACAGGAATAAGTTTAGCCTAATGTCTAAGACCCTGGTTAAGATGCCCATGTTCTACATGGGTGTGCCTGGGTTTGCTGTGGGGCGCCAGCTTCTGACTCCAGCTTCCTGCTAATACAGACCATAGAATGCAGCAGTGATGGCGCAACTAATTGGGTTCCTGCCGCACATGTGGGAGACTTGAATTGAGTTTCTGCCTCCAAGCAGACATCTAGGGAATGAACCAGTGGGTGGAATGCTCTCTCTCGTCTCTCTCTCTTTCTCTCTCTGTTTCTTTCAAGTAAATAAAAGATTTAAAAACCTTCCATGAATAAAGAGAAAGAAACCTAGTCTCCCAACTGATTGAAAATAAGATTTCTCTGGGGTCGGCATTGTGGTGCAGTGTTGGGCTGCCTCCTGGGACCCCAGTGTCCCTTATGAGTGCCACAGGTTCAAGTCTTAGCTGCTGCACTTCCAGTCCAGCTCCCCAATAATGGTTCTGGGAAGGCAGCGTGTGCTTTGGCTCATGCCCCAGACTTGGGAAACCTGGATTGAGTTCCACACTTTGGCTGGGGCATTTGGGGAGAGAACAAGCAAATAGAAGATCTCTCTGTCTCCCTCTCTCTTTTACTCTGCCTTTCAAATAAATAAAACAAATATTAAAAAAAAAAGAAAATATGGTTTCTCAAATGATGCTCACCAATCATACATAAGCCCTAAGAGATGGACAGTTACCATATTGGTTGCATGCATTATGCATACAGCTTATGACAGTCAGATCACATCCTTCCTCTGGGTGTGATCTGTAAAATGACAGTGAAAAATGAAAGCATAGGAAAAAGACAAGTAGATATAACAAAGGACTTCCTCACTATGAGGGCTGGACATGAGAGTGGATGCCAGAGAGAGCTACAAAATCTCCTTTCCTGAGACTATGTGTTTGGACTGTGCCAGTACTGGCCTGCCTGGAGGTCAAGGATGCACCCGCCTGCTGCTTCCTGTCCCACGCAGCCCAAGGAATCCTTGCAGCAGGAATGGCTGTTTCTATTCCCTTTTCTAGCCAGACGTGCTCTGCAGAGAGAATTGCTGCCAAGAAAGCTTCTTGCTCCCGGGGAAAGGAAAAAATGACAGCTGCCATTTCAGGCGCTTCAGAAGTGCGCTAAGTAAGACGCTGCTGATTGGGTTTATCCGATTCCTCCTCCCTGGTAATAGAAGAAATCTCTTCAATCAGAGTTTCGTTGAAGCTGCAAAGGAAGCCTGAGCATCAGCCGTGGAAATGGCAACACTCAAAGGACTATGCAGCCTCAGCGAGCAGCACCAGGACCACTGCCCTGGGCTGCAGCTGCAGGGAATTTCTGGTTTCCTTTGTTCTCCTGTTCCTAGCACAGGGTATCGGTTTGCTTGTCTCTCTCCCCCTTGACCATCATTTTTCTTTCTGCTTCCTTCTCTGTTCCTGTGTTCTCATGTTCCTTCCCTCCTCTCTTGTACCTCCTCATCTTCCATTTTTGTTTTTTCTTCCTCTCTGTCCTTCCGATTACCATTTTACCTGCTGGGCTCTTATTGCACACTCCACTGGGTATCCATTCCAAGAACTTGAGCCTTCCTTCTTGGTCTAAAGTGGCAATATAATTTGATAATATAAATGACCAGATTACATGAACTGTGAATGTCCACAGGGTTAGCATGTTTGAACCCACATTTCCAAAACTTCTTGCGTCTCTATTTTTTTTTTTTTTTTTGACAGGCAGAGTGGACAGTGAGAGAGAGAGACAGAGAGAAAGGTCTTCCTTTTGCCGTTGGTTCACCCTCCAATGGCAGCCGCGGTAGGCGCACTGCGGCCAGCGCAGCGCACTGATCCGATGGCAGGAGCCAGGTACTTATCCTGGTCTCCCATGGGGTGCAGGACCCAAGGACTTGGGCCATCCTCCACTGCACTCCCTGGCCACAGCAGAGAGCTGGCCTGGAAGAGGAGCAACCGGGACAGGATCGGTGCCCCGACCGGGTCTAGAACCCGGTGTGCCGGCGCCGCAAGGCGGAGGATTAGCCTAGTGAGCCGCGGCGCTGGCTTTGCGTCTCTATTTTCTCCCTTCATATAGCTTGTCCTGGGACAACTGGTCTTTGGGAACACATTTTAGGAAACATTTATGTCATGTATTACACTTTTCTTACGTGCTGTAACATCTATTATTTTTAAAAAAGATTTCTTTTTATTTATTTGAAAGACAGAGTTACACAGAGAGGTAGAACCAGAGAAAGAGAGATAGGTCGTCTTCCATCCTCTGGTTCACTCCCCAGATGACTGCAATGGCCAGAGCTGAGCTGATCCGAAGCCAGGAGCTAAGAGCTTCTTCTGGGTCTCCCACTTGGGTGCAGGGGCCCAAAGACTTGGACCATCTTCTGCTGCTTTCCCATGCCATAGCAAAGAGCTGGATCAGAAGTGCAGCAGCCGGGTCTCGAACCTGTGCCCATATGAGACGCTGGCTCTGCAGTCTGTGGCTTTAACCCACTGCACCACAGCGCTGGCCCTAGCATTTATTATTTCATTTGATTCCTCACAGCTATTCTATGATGGGACAGGGAAGTTACGTTATTCCCACTTCACAGACAAATAAAATGGAGGCACAGAGAGGCCACACCATGGTCACATGATGAGCCAGCAAGCAACAAATCCAGATCTCATGTATGGCTTTAGTCTCTGCACTGCCTTGCACTGCATTTGTTTATAACATATATGTGCCCTTCTAGAATGTGACACATGATAAGTGAAATGGAATTAAGAAGTCATACTATAATTGGTGAATTATGACATTCATTTTTTGAAGATTTATTTCTTTGAAGGACAGGGTGTTGGAGAGAGGGAGAGTCAGAGACAGAGATGTCCCATCTACTGGTTCTCTCATTGTATAACTGCAACAGCCATATCTGGGCCAGGCTAAAGCCAGGGGACAGGAACTCCATCTTGGTTTCCCATGTAGGTGGCAGAGGTCCAAGTTCTTGAGCCATCTTCTGCTGCCTTTCCAGGCACGTTAGCAGGGAGACGGATTGGAAGTGGAGCAGGCGGCACTTGAATAGCACTCCATTATGGGATGTCAGCATTACAGGCAGCAGCTTAACCTGCTGCACCACAACAATGATCCCATGACATTAATTTTTTCCCATTCAACTAAGTATGCACTAATCACTAGTCAAGGTGATTAGTCAAGGTGGGGTTAGAACAGTGACAAAAATAGACAAAAACACACGTTCTTACCTTCCTGGAGTTTACATTCTAGTGAGGGGACATAGAAGTTACAAAATAAATGCGTCAAATATTTTATTATATATATGCTTCCTAACCCTGAGGGCGAAAGCTAGAAATAAAGTAAGGCACGGGGTAGGAAGATGGGGGGTGGGGGGGCTGCAATTTAAGGGCTGGAAGGAGTCAGGAAAGGCCATACTGAAAAGGTGACATTTGAGTAAAGACCTGAAGGAGATTAGGGAGTGACCATGCAGAGATTTGGGGAGTGGGTGGGTGTTCCAGCAGAGAGAAAAGTCCATTCCAAGGGCCTGAGGCAGAAATGACCCAAGGGTGAAGCTGACTGGGGAGGAGGCCGGGTAGCAGGAGAGGAGGTTGGAGAGATTGAGGGGCGGGAATGCAGATACTAATCTTGTAAGGAAATGAGCTGACAGGGCTGGTGATGTGCCATGATGTAATAGTACCCTAGGACAGGGCTGTTAGGTTGCTACAACACAAATTACCCCGAACTTTAAGAGCCTGAAACAACACCTGTTTATGTCACACAGTTTGTGTGGGGCGAGATCTGGGAGCAGCTGAGCCGAGCTGGCTCGGGTCGCTCCTGAGGTTACGGTGCAGCTGTCCACGAGGGCTGCAGTCCACTGAAGCCTTGGCTGCGGCTGGAGATGATTCGCATGGCTGCTGACAAAGGCCTCAGTTCTCCCACATGAGCCTCTCCATAGGGCCGATCACAACACGGCCACTGGTTTCCCCAGGAGTGATCCCAGAGACATAGAGAGTAGCCTTAAAGGAAGCTATGGCTTCATTATGGAAACTGCGTATGATTGCTTCTTTTATTTTTTTTTTAAAGATTTATGTATTTATTTGAAAGTCAGAGTTACACAGAGAGAGGAGAGGCAGAGGGAGAGAGGGAGTTCTTCCATCTGCTGGTTCACTCCCGAATTGGCCACAGTTGCCAGAGCTGTGCTGATCCAAAGCCGGGAGCCAGGAGTTTCTTCTGGGTCTCCCACTTGGGTGCAAGGGCCCAAGAACTTGGGCCATCTTGTACTGCTTTCCCAGGCCATAGCAGAGAGCTGGATCAAAAGTGGAGCATCTGAGACTCGAACCGATGCCCATATTGGGATGCTGGCACTTCAGGCCAGGGCATTAACCCGCTGTGCCACAGCGCCAGCCCCTGATTGCTTCTTTTAATTTTTATTATTTATTTTTAATTAATTTGAAAGGCAGAGAGAGACAAAGAGAGAGAAAGATCTTCCATCCGCTGATTTACTCTCCAAACGCCCACAACAATCAGGGCTCAGCCAAGACAAAACCAAGAGCACAGAATGCAATCTGGGTTCCCCATTTGGGTAGCAGGGAGACAAGTACTTGAGCCACCATCTGCTACCCCAGGGTTTGCATTAACAGGAAGCTGGAAGGGAAGTGGAGAAGCCAGGACTCAAACCCAGCACTCCAGTGTGGGATGCAGGCATGTCAGTGTCTCAGTCACTGCACCAGATACTTGTCCCTGTACAAGATTACTCTGCCATATTCTGTTGTTGACACAGATCGTCCCTGGTACCAGGTGGGAGGGGACCACCAGTGCATAAACACCAACAGACTGGGATCATCTTGGAGGATGGCTACCACAACTGGTTTGCAGAAAATTCCCTCAGACTACTCATTTCTTCAAGATGTATCAACGAATTTGTGGTCCCTAAAACAGTGGCAGTCACACCCCTCTGTGGGATGAGCCTCAACAGAGTCAACACAGAAACCTGCCAAGAGTTTCAAGGTGTCATTTCAATTCTGCATGAGCATGCTTATTGCTTGTGTCTTCAAAGACCCACTTCCTCTCACAATTGCCTCATTATTTCATTTGCCCAAGTAATTCAACTTGGAATACTCCGTTAAACTTTTCGGAAAAAAAAAAAAAAAAAAAAAAAAAAAAAGCTTCTGGGTCAGTGCTGTGGTGTAGTCTCTGTCTGGGACACCAGCAACCCATTTGGGCTCTTGTTCAAGTCCTGGCTGCTTCACTTCTGATCCAGCTCCCCACTAATGGCCTGGGAGAGCAGCAGAAAATGGCCCAAGGGTTTGGGCCCTTGCATCTATGTGGGACACCCAAGTGAAGCTCCTGCCTCCTGGCTTGGGCCTGGCCCAGCCTTAGGCATTGCAGCCACCTGGGGAGTGAACCAGTGGATGGAAGATCTCTCTCTCTCCCTCTCGCTCTGTAATTCTGACTTACAAACTAATAAATAAACCTGTTAAGAAAATCCTTTGATGAAAGCTGTCGCACCCCAAAGGTAGGCTGGGACTGTTCTAGGTAATTTTACCCTGAGATGACACTGGTCTTTTATGGAGGGCAGAACCGACCCACCCACGCCTCCAGCATCCCTGGGTAGCTTCCCCATGGCACACAGGCATCATCTTAGAAGAATGACTGATGACAGCACACAGAGCATTCACTCCATCCCCAAGGACCAGTATGGAGTTTGTCCAGAAACAAAGACTTGGTTCTCCTGAGACCCGGGGTGTCCTCCTGCCCAGCCTGGCTCGGCCAGTTTCAGAAGTGAGCAGCAGATGGCATTGCAGCCTCAGGAGCGAGCAGCTGAGGCTGCTGGCAAAAGCAGCGGCTCCTGCTGGCTTGGCACCTGGGGGCTCCTGCAGCGGGGGCCCCTGCCTCCCCAGCTCCCAGCTCAGGGACATTTCGGCTCTGTGCCTGCAGCATAGGGTACTGTGTGGCCAATAGCTCAGAGAGCAGGGCCCGACGGCCCCCAGTCAGGCAACAGATGGTGAACACTGGGTCTTTTCTATGATCGTTTCTGAAAATGATAAATGTCAGTAGCTGCTGTTCTCAGGGAGACTGTTCTTCCATCATTGTCTGCTCCTTGTCTGTGAGCGTCCCCACACAGAAAGTCCTGGTTTGGGGGCTGGCAGCTCCCTGGCAGAAGCCTCCTGGCATGGCCAGAAGGGAGCAGAGAAAACCTGATGCATCCATGGGTTCTAAAAAGCAATCAAGGGAATCGCAAGCGTTCAGAATCGAATCCTTTTTCTTCCTCAGGACCCAGAGGAGGAGCTACACCCTAGAGATGCCTGCCAGTGATGAAGGCAGGGCTCAGTCCTGAAGGCCTCTGTCTCTGCCCTAGGTTTCTGATCTCCTCCTTCTCCTCCTCGATTTCCTCTTCCCTCTCTGTGTTTATTTCTTTCCTGTGTTCCGGGCTAGTGAAGAAAGCATTACCAACTGCCTTGGCAAAGTGGCCATGGGCACGGAGCTGCAACAGCAGGGTGTGTCCTAAGCAGCTGAGATCCTCTCCACTGAGCTCCCCCTTCTGCCCTCTTGGGTACCCCCTCCCTGCTGCTGCTTGATTGCTAGTCCCAAGGGGACCTGGACATGGGGAGGTCCAGAGGTCACCAAGACAACCTACAGACAACCTACCCTCCTTCCGCAGAGCCTGTGTTCTGCTTGTAGCTCAGGACAGGGGAGACCCATGGGCTTCCCAGTAGGACTAAGATCCACTGAGCCTCCTGTTTGCTGAGCACCCACTATATACCCCTAGGATGTGAGCTTGAGGGCAGGGCCCTCTCTACTTTGTTTATGCTGTACCCATAGGATCTAGTACATAGCACATACTTAATCACTGTTAAAAAAAAAAAAAAAAAGAGTGGATGGAGCAGGCATTTGGCCCAGTGGCTAAAATACCCACATCCTCTATTGGAGTGCATGTGTTCAATGCCTTCCTCTGGCTCCTGACTAGCTTCCTGCTACTACAAACCCTGGGAGGCAATGATGATGGTGCAAGTGGAAGACCTGGGTACAGTTCATGGCTCCCCAGCTTCAGCTGGTTGGCATTTGGGGAGCAAACCAGTAAATGGGGACTGTTTCTCTCTGCCACTCAAATAAATAATTAAAACAAAAACAAGTAGATAGATGGAAGGAATTAGGCTAAACTCTGAATTGGGCACTGTGGCCACAAGTATGAAAAGTGCAATCCCAGTTCATTAAGAGAGAGGAGCACCCAGACAAGCAATCACTCACAATCCTGAATAGGAGCTGCGAGGATGGTGGTGGTAGGAGCTGCAGTGGTGCCTGAGTCTCACTGCAGAGACAGGAAAGGCTTTATTCACTCCTCAATTCAAGGATTGCTCACGGAGAGCCTACTAGATGCTGGGCTATGGCAGGGAATAAGGTAGGTCCTTGCCCTCAGGGGGCTCCCAGTTGTTGGCATCATATAAACAAACAAATAGGCAGTAACTACCAGGGCATGTGTCTTCATGGGGGAAATGCTGGGTAGGAGGGCAAAAAGCATCCAGCCTAGGCTGGGGGATTCTGGAAGGCTTTATGGTGCCATGAGTTCAGGCTAAGACCACTTGAGAGGTCCATAGAAATTAGGTGGAGAAAAAGAGGGAAAAAGAGTTCCAGGCCAAGGAAAATATGCGAAGGTGAGAGATCCTGGCAAGTTTCAAGGAAATGAGCAAATGTGTCAAGAATGCTGGCTGGAGTTACAGCAGGGTAGTGGGTGGGTGGGAAGACAGGAATCAAGAGAAGTAGGTGGGAATGGGGTGGGAGAGCTCAAAGCCAGGTCAAGGAGAATGGCTTACCTTTAGGGCCTGGGGACACATTTAAGAGTTTTAAGAAAGGTGTTGATGAGGTCAAGTTTCTAATTAGAGAGATTACTCTGGGTACAGTGTGGAAAATGGAGGGGGCAGGGCCGGAGTGGTATCCTAGAGACCAGTTAAGGAGTCTGGGCAAGAAGTGATGTTCTTTGTGATGATGATGTCATGGGGGAAGATGTCATGTTTGGGTTGAAATTGAGAACAGTTAGGAATTTTCCAGGTAGGGTGGATGCTGGTGTTCAGAGGAAGCAATTGTACATGAGTTTGCAGGAGCTTGGCGTGATTTGGGAAGCACATGTGTTTAGGTATTTTCAGTTTGGGAAAGGACACAGGGATAGGAATGGGCGATGAGGCAGCATGAAGCAAAGCTTTGCTGAAGAGCTTTGGGAGCCTAGGTTGTTACTAACCCCCTTTTAGTGGAGCTGGGAAGGAGCTGAGAGGTTTGACCACCTCTTGCAGTTACCCAGATTATCTGCAGGGGTTCCAGAAGGCTACAGTCCATTTGGGAATTTTGCAGAGCAAATGCATTACCCAGAATCCAGAAGACAAGACCAAACAGTGTCCAAGGAAGTAAGCAGGTGAACCAAGAAAGGGGGGCAGGAGATTGCCCAGCACAGAGAAGTGAGATGAGTCCCAGGGATTCAGAATCACCCAGTCCCTGACTTACACTTGCCCCTTCTGCTTCTATGCCCCAAAGACATCACACAGACATCTATAACTGTTTTTTCTCTAAAGAAGAGACTTAGAAATGAGTAGAGAGCGTGGGCCAACCAGCGTAATGGTTAAGAAACTGGGCTCTGCTTCTTACTGGATTTGTGACTTAGGAGAAATAACAGAATCATTTTCCTCACCTGTCAGTGCTGTAAGGTTGAAATGAGGTAATGTGAACAGACAGCTTACATGGGGAAGATTCTCAAAAAGTCTTTGGTGTTACAAAGATTTTGATATAAGCCAAACAGGGCTTGGAATATAGGGCAAGGAGTTAGGAAAGGATAAGAAAGGCGGGCTCAGGAAAAGAGGACTGAGCTCCATGTGTGCAGAATTCTTCAATGGTTTCCAAGGCAAATGACATGCAGGTATCTCCCCACAGTCATATGCTGCAAGCCTACTTCACAATGTAACAGTGTTGGAAGGCGGTGCCTGATAACAGGTGATTATGTCTTGAGGGCTCTGCCCTTAGGAATGGATTACTGTCCTTATTTTAGGGGTAGGTAAATTGTCGAGAGAGTGGAGGAGCATTGTCGTGCAGCAGGTTAAGCTGCCACTTGGGACATCTGCATCCCATATTGGAATGTCTGGGATAGAATCCTGCCTCGACTTCCCATTCAGTATTCTTGCTAATAATGCATCCTGGAAGGCAGCAGATAATGGCTCAAGCACCTGTACCCCTTCCACCCACGTGGGAAGCCCAGCTGGAGTTCCTGGCTCCTGGCTTTAGCCTGGTCCAGATTTTGCTATTGCAGGCATTTGAGGGAGTGAACCAGCAGATGGAAGATCTCTTTCTCTCTCTTTCTCTCAGTGTGTGTGGGTGTCTGTCTCTGTTTCCTTCTCTCTGTCACTTAAATTAAAAAGGAAAAAGCAGGCACATCCTCTTCTTGCTCTCATGTTTCCTTGCCCTTCACCTTCTTGCAGGGATGATGAAGCAAGAAGGCCTCCCAGATGCTGGCCTCTCAGCTGTGGACTTCCCAGCCTCTGGAACTGTAGGAAATGAATTTCAATCCTTTATCAGTTGATTACCTGGTGTCAGTTATTCTGCTATAGCAACACAAAATGGACGAAGACAACCACCAAGACTGGCCCCTGTCAGCCTATCCTGCCTTATCTCCTAGTGCTCCCACCCTCACTTTACCCCACCGCTTCGGATTTCCAGAACAAACCAGATTCTTCAAGCCTTTGCCCAAGTTGTTCTATTGGAGAGAAAATGGCCTCTCAAGCCCATCTTCACACCAAATACCAGAAAGCTGTCAGAGACCTGGAGCACCACTGGGAAGGGACCCAGTACATGCGTATTGTGAGAGGAGGATGGTGTACTAAGAAAGAACAGGAGGAAGTTAATATGGCAAAATAAATGACAAAGTGCTTGGGGGAGACAGAGGGCAGGTGAGCTGAGGGGTATGTTTCTCTTGACAGTGGCACTAAGACTGGGTGAGAAGGGGGATTATTATTATTATTATTTTAAGATGTATTTATTTGAAAGGCAGAGTGACAGAGAAAGAGAGGGAGAGAGAGAGACACAGACAGAGACAGAGATATCTTCCATCTGCTGGTTCATTCCCCAAATGCCCACAACTGCCAGGGCTGGGCCAGGCTGAAGCCAGATTCCAGGATCTCCAACTGGGTTTCCCATGAGGTTGGCAGCGATCCAAGCACTTGGGCCATCATCTACTGCCTCCCAGGTGTATTAGCAGGAATGCTGGATTGGAACCCTGGAGTAGACAGCACTCAAACCGGGCATGCTGATATGGGATGCGGGTATCCCAAGTGGCAGCTTACCCCGCTGGGCCACAGTGTAGGTCCTGAAAAGGGGAATTTTCAAGGGAGCCCCAGTGTATCCCTGAACTTCCAATCCTTCTCTTGTTTCCTCCTGACCTCCTTCCGTCAGGGCCCCAGGTCTCCCGGAGGGCATTGTAAGCCTGAGATTATTGCTTGGGGACCACCTGTTCCTGTTATAGGCTCAGCACAATCTTGTGTTAGTGCCTCAAACACGTGAAGAAGATTGTGGAAGCCGGAGGACGGTACAACTAACCCAGCCCAGGTGAGCCTGGGAAGGCTTCTTAGAGGAGGGAAGCTGAGCCTTGGCCAAGGCTTAGAGGATCAAATAGGAAAGATTTTCAGACTATGACAACATGAACGGGGGCAGCTCCCTGTGATGATCGAGGAGGTTCTTCAGCCCCTCTTCTTCCCCAGCCCCAGTGCTGAGTTCTCCTTAGCACTCCTCCCAGCCCATCCTTAGACACAGTGACTGTTCAAGCTGAAAGAAATCTTAGTGATCTTGCAGATTATCCCCATCTGTGAGCTTTACAGTTGTGGAGACAGAGACCCAGAGGGACAGAGACTTGCCTCAGTGGGTGAGGAACTGAGACCCAGAGCCCAGGGTTTCAGACTTCCCAGGGCCACAGTGCCTCACCACGGAGTCTAGGTCTTTCCTTCCCAGCTGATGACAGGGAAGGGGTTTTCGTGTCTGTAACTCTGTTAACCACTGCTACCTCCCCTATCCTTTACTCGCAGTTACCATCTGTCAGGCACAGTTCTAGCTATTGGGGACCCAAATAAATCGAAGTCTTCATTCTCATGTAGCTCACATTCTAGTGTGGAGACAGAAGTTAAAATAACCAAGCTCATAGCATGTCAAGTGTTAAGAGCTATAAATAAAATGAAGGTCAGCAAAGGGAATCGGATGTGATCATAAGGAGTCTGTTTGAGATAGAGGGAATCTATTGCTGCATAATAAATTAAGCAAGAACAGAAAGGCTTAAAGTAACCATAAATACTTCTTCTTTTTTTTTTTTTTTTGACAGGCAGAGTGGACAGTGAGAGAGAGAGAGAGACAGAGAGAAAGGTCTTCCTTTTTGCCGTTGGTTTACCCTCTGATGGCCGCCGCTGGCGGCGCGCTGTGGCCGGCGCTTCGCACTGATCCGAAGGCAGGAGCCAGGTGCTTCTCCTGGTCCCCCATGGGGTGCAGGGCCCAAGGACTTGGGCCATCCTCCACTGCCTTCCCAGGCCATAGCAGAGAGCTGGCCTGGAAGAGGGGCAACCGGGACAGAATCCGGTGCCCTGACCGAGACTAGAACCTGGGGTGCCGGTGCCGCAAGGGGGAGGATTAGCCTATTGAGCCACGGCACCAGCCCATAAATACTTCTTATCTCCAAGTTTCTGAGGGTCAGGAATTTGGGAATGGCTTAGCTGGGTGGTTCTGATATGAGGTTCCTCTTGACATAGCAATCAAGGTGTCAGCCAGGACTGCAGGCTAGAGGCTTGGCTAAGACCGGAGGGTCTGCTTCCAGGACTGCACACTCACCTGTCTTTGTGCCAGAGGCCTGGGCTGCTCACTACGTGATCTTCTCCATAGAAATGTTTGAATGCCTTTATAACACAGCAGTGTGTGATCCGAGGAAGAGAGCAAGGAGGAAGACGCTGCCTTTTTTACTTTAACTTTTAGAATAATTTTAGATTTACAGACGAGTTGCAAAGATAGTATAGAGTTCCCACATTCCCAAGTATATTTCACTCAGCTTTCTCTAAAGTTAATATCTTACATAACCATGGTACATTTGTCAAAACTAAGAAGTTAACACTGGTGCATGACTATTAACATACTTTTTGCAGATTTCACCAGGTTTTCATCAATGCCCTTTTTCTGTTCCAGGATCCATCCAGGACATTGTGTTTAGTGCTCGTGTTCCCTAGTCTGCTTCCATCTGGGACAGTCTGTTTTAATTTTTTATGACCTTGACAACGTTGAAGAACAGGTAATTTTGTATAATGTCTCTCAATTTGTATAATGTTTTCTCCTGATCAGACTGGGTTAGTCAGTGTCTTCTATGACCTTGCGCTACAAGTCACACACCATTACTTCTACTGTGTTCTATTCTTTAGAAAGGAGTCACAAAGTCCAGACAACAATCAGTGGGAAGGCAATTAGTTTCCTCTCTGTCTCTCTCTTATTTGAGAAGCAGAGAGACAGCAAGAGAAAAATAGCTCCCGTCTACTGGTTCACTCCCTAGATGCCCACAATAGCCATGACTGGTCTGGGCTGAACCCAAGAACCAGGAACTCAGTCTAGGTCTCCCACAAGGGTAGTAAGAATACAATTACTTGAGCCACCACCACTGCCTTCCAGCGTTTGCATTAACAAGAAGCTGGAATCAGGAGTCAGACCTGGAAATTGAATCCAGGCATTCCTATGTGGGATGCAGGCACCTTAACCACTAGGCTAAACATCCACTCCCATGACATGACTTTGAAGGATCACTCTGGCTGCTGTTTGAGTAGATTGTAAGTGGCAAGGGTGAGTGTCCGATGAACTCAGGAATCTTCCAGAAGGGGGCTCTTTCCTTAGGGAGAGTGCTGCTGGTCTGTCTCATTTGATGCCTAGCTCAGGGGCCAACATGAGGATTAGATGAGATAACACATCTAGGGTGCCTGGCACACTACAGATGCTGAGCATAGCCATCTTGAGGAGCAGCATCGCCAAGAGGAGAAGGAGTTCTGGGGGTCTGGACAGCGCCCTTTCATAGCTGGTACGAGGCGTGGCTCTGGGGAGACAGGGAAGAGGAAACTCAGTTCTTGATTGTGAGCAGCTCAGAGCGATGGACTGGACAGTCAAGCAGGAAATAACCGCAACACGACTTGGCCAAATCTTGCCACTTGTTTGGCACAGGGGACTCGAAAAGGGTCCTGGGAGGAAAGCCTAGAAAAGTGCCAAAGAGGAGACTTCCAGGGTTATCTAGAGAAGAGAACAAAGGATTTCCAGGCAGAAAGAGCAGCATGTGCACAGAGGATGGCACATCTCTGTGCCCACTTGAACGGCAGCCATCTTGCCCGGAGGCTCAGAGGTGGCAGCTGAGCCAGCCTTCAAACTCAGAGCTGGGCCTCGAGGCTCACCTCTCAGGCACTTCAACATGTGGCTGATCCCATGGGGACGTGCACTTAACCCAGGGTCTTACCCCCCCTGCTATGCAAGACACCGAGCAGTTTTCAAGACCCTGAAGAATGAGCCGGGGGCAGGATGTTTATCCCCTGATTTATGTTTAGTGCAAGTGACAGGAGGTAGCACATGACAGAGGGGGAGGGGACAGCTCTTTGTCAGGCTATTGGGCTGCTGCGGCCAAGGCTTCGTTTGGTGAGGCTTCTCTGGGCGAGGATGTGGGAGGGTCAGTGCCGTGGTCCTGACACTGCTCCCCCAGCAGGCTCACAGCACTGACTCAAGACAATCCGCCAGAACTCGGCCCACTTTACGGATGGAGCAAAGCACCCTCTGCGGGGAGAAGGCTTTCACCCAGGTCTGAACTTCCTCTCGGCCTCAGAAATCACCAACTACAATTCAGCTGGGCGAGCTTTTTCTCCCATGAGGCATGGAAAAGAGAAACAAAGAAGTTCGGGGAGCAAAAAGGACAAGAATGCGAATGAGACAGAAGAACTGAGGAGGACACAGAGGATGCAGAACGCATCCGGGGACAGGAAAGGGCAGGACGTCTCAGGGAGGTTTGAAAAAAAAAGAAAAGAAAAAGAGAAAAGAAAGCAGCTGGAGATGAGCTAGGAGAGAGGCTCTTTTCCCTAAATAAATGCCAGCTGATAATCGTCCCCTGTGTTTCTACAGAGTGATCCTGCTCCAGCAGCACCTACCCTCACTTCACCCTCACCGGCACCCGGAGAGGGAGGCACTTCCTTCATTCTTCCAGCAAATATTTATTAAGCGCCTACTTTGGGTCAGAAGCTGTTCAAGGTGCTAAGGGTACAGCTGTGAACAGGCAACAAGCATGTAAGGTGAGTTAATAAGTCTCTTTTAAATAGCAGCACAGGCGGTGAGGGAAATATAACAGAATAACAGGACTGGGTGTGTCGGGGAGGTTGCCCCGATCAGGGCATTCTCACCTGTGCAAGTGAGGAGTAACGGGACCTTCCTTACCGGGCTGCCATGGGATCCCAGGGCTTAACGCACGGGATGCTTACAGAGCAAGCTCTCTTCACTATTACCCTGGTGCTGGCAGGGCCTGTTGATCTTGGGAAGTTTGATGTTTTTCTTTGGGTTGTGTGCTTTTTTTATTTTATTTTTTTTAAAGGTTCATTTTATTTATTGGAAAGGCAGAGTTACAGAGAGAAAGTGGCGAGGGGAGAAAGAGAGAGATTGATTTTCTAATCTGGTTTACTCCCCCAAATGGTTGCAACAGCCAGGGCTAGGCCAGGCCACAGCCAAGAGCCAGGAGCTTCTTCTGGGACTCCCATGTGCGTGCAGGGGTGGAAGCACTTGGGCCAATTTCTGCTGCTTTCCCAGGTGCATTAGCAGGAAGCTGGATTGGAAGTGGAGCAGCCAGGACTTGAACTGTCATCCATAGGGGATGCCAGCATTGCAGGCAGTGGCTTAACTTGCTGTGCCACAGTGCCAGTCCCAGGAATGTGCACTCGTTGAAGGAAAGGACCACTGTCTGTCTTGCTTACTGCTGTGTAGATGACCACATAGCCCCATGTCTGACATACAATCTGTACAGGTTTGTTGGGTAAGTGAATTCCCATTTTACCAAGAGAGGAAGCAAGCTGAGAGTTTAGAGATGGAAACCGTGCAGTGAAATTGGTGGCAGAGCCCATGCCTCTGAAAGGTCCCCCGGAAACAGGTGGATGACAGCAGTGGGACAAGATCCAGACAGGCCCTGGTACCACCTCAAATCGGGCATAAAAGGAGCTCTAGGCCTGGAACTCTTCCTTCTTTTTCCAACCTCTTGCGACCAAGAACAAAGGAGAGGGCACGGTACCCACCTCCAGACTGTTCCTCACCATCCTCCAGTGGCCCCCACTGGTCCTGCAGAGCCGCTCACTCCACACCATCGTCTCAGTAGGTAACCCTGGCTGCCCAGCAGCCGATGCTGCCTTCTTCCTTTGCTTTCTTTGCCGCCTTTCCCCGTCTCTTCTCTTCTCTTCCCTCCTCTTCGGGCTCTCTGATCTTGATTCCTCCCCCTTGCCTTTCTCTCCCCCCTTCACAGAGCAGTAGCCTTGCTCTTTGCTCCCTCAACTGAAGGGCAGCCGAGCAGTAAAACAAAGCGCTGTCAGCAGAAGTACATTTCCACTGTATTCAGCCCCACGCAGAGGAGATTTATCAGGGTCCCTCACCACACACTGCTATGTAAATGTTGTAATCCAGTGGAAGTGGGAGATCGGAAGAGTCTGAGGGAAAAGTCACCATAAAATCTCTCAATCACCGAGGGCCTGGGCTTCCTGAACTCCCTTGCTGCCTTGCCCACCTCCTGTCTCCCCTCTGGGGGAGGCTTGGCAGGTGGGGACAGCTGACAGAAGATGCTTTCTTTCTACCTCCTTGGGTGCTTGCAGGTCATCTGCAGGAGCAAATGTTTGAGAAATTATCAAGTGCTACATAATCCAAGGGCATTATTTCTATTGCTATGTGGGCTGTCTCTGTGTCTGTTTGGCCTGATGGATGCTGGGTCTGTCTGAAACCAGGGCTGACCCCACTCTTGGGTGTCCGTAGCATCCTTTGCTCGCCTGCATCTTTGAGCAATGCCTTCCTGTTTCTTTTATTTTTTTAACAAGTTTTTTTTTTTTTTTTTGACAGTGAGAGAGAGAGACAGAGAGAAAGGTCTTCCTTTTGCCGTTGGTTCACCCCCCAAATGGCCACTATGCCCGGCGCACTGCACTGATCTGAAGCCAGGAGCCAGGTGCTTTTTCCTGGTCTCCCATGTGGGTGCAGGGCCCAAGCACTTGGGCCACTGCATTCCCGGGCCACAGCAGAGAGCTGGACTGGAAGAGGAGCAACCGGGACAGAACCGGCGCCCCAACTGGGACTAGAACCTGGAGTGCCGGCGCCGAAGGCAGAGGATTAGCCTAGTGAGCCACAGCACTGGCCTCTTTTTTTTTTTTTTTTTTTTTAAACAGGCAGAATTAGACAGTGAGAGAGAGAGCGAGAACGAGAGAGAGAGAGAGAGAAAGGTCTTCCCTTTTTTCTGTTGGTTCACCCCCCAAGTGGCTGCTCCAGCTGGTGTGCTGCGCCGATCTGAAGCCAGGAGCCAGGTGCTTCCTCCTGGTCTCCCATGTGGGTGCAGGGGCCCAAGGACCTGGGCCATCCTCCACTGCACTCCCTGGCCATAGCAGAGAGCTGGACTGGAAGAGGAGCAACCGGGACTAGAACCCCGGGGTGCTGGTGCCGCAGGAGGATTAGCCTAGTGAGCCGCAGTGCAGACCCCGTTTGTTTCTTTCTACATAGCTCTTGGCATCCCACAATTAGAAGACTGTTTGTCCTCCAACTTGAATAGGAAGGTAAGCTGTTGAAGGGGATGAGGATCTTCGGAGAAACTCTCCACATTCCCACCTGACTAGAATCAAGGGTGGGCTAGATGCACAGAGGGATGGGGAACTAGAAGGGAGACCGGACCCCAGGCAAGCTGTCCTGGGGGCTTCAGAATTGCACGTGCCATTCTCAGTTACTTAGGCCTAGGTGCACAAAGACTGCTACAGAGCCCTTGGTTTCTAAAACAGCGCTGTAAGACTGGTAGTTAAAAGCTCTAACTCTGCTACTTTCCAAAGGAGCTTCCTCTCATTTTTTACTTGCGAAATGCCAGTGATAATGGTATCTGCTTGTTGTGAGAAATAAATGAGGCAAAGCTTGTGAAGAGGTAGCATGTACTAAAACAATTTTCTTGTTGTTTTAAGTGGCAATCAGAATGCTTTGGTTGCGGGCCTACCTGTCAAAGCCGTGGCCATGGAAATACAGACCCTGCCTCGTCACTGTCCCCAGCGAAGGGGCCCCAGGTCTGAGTTGTGTCTGCTTCTCTTGGGATCAAGCTGTCTACACTCAGCAGTCCCTGGGAGATGGAGCTGAGGATTGGAGGAGGCGATAGAAAGGCAAGAAGAGTTTTGGGGGAGGTGGGTGTCTCCATGAAGAAATGTCAAGAGTCAGAGCTGGAAGTGAGGGAGGTGGCGGGGGTGGAGGGAGGAGGGAAGAACAGAGGATGTCTCTGAGCTGCCAGAATCCGGATGGGGCTGCAGCTCGGGGGCCCTGCCACTTCCTGCCACCCCCGGTCTTGGGAATGAGTCACCAGAGGGAGGAGTGATGGAGGCGTCATGCGCTGCCCACGGAGCATCGGGTTCTGTTCCCCAAAAGAGGACTAGTGGGAGGGAGAAGGAGATTCAGAGCTTAGGGCCGCCGGGAACTCGGTGTAAGGGGAGCGAGGAGGAGCTCCGAAGACCCACTTACTTACCCAGGGAGCTAGGCCCCGTCCTGCGGCAGCTTTGCTCTCTGCCCTGTCCATAAAACATCAGTTGTTCTTCTGGCTTCAGCCTCTGTTGGGCCACTTTTTTCCAGAGAGAGATGTTTCACATTCTTCTGGTCAACTCTGAAAAGGCCCTTGGGGGGCCTTTGGCCTGATGGTTGACATGCTGGTTAAGATGCTCGTGTCCTCGGGAGGCGCTGTGGTGTAGTGGGCTCAGTCTCCATCTGCAGCATGCATTCTAGTCCTGGCTGCTCCTCTTCTGATCCAGCTCTCTGCTATGGCCTGGGAAAGCAGTAGAAGATGGCCTAAGTCCTTGGGCCCCTGCACCCACATGGGAGACCTGGAAGAAGCTCCAGGCTCCTGGCTTCAGATTGGTCCAGCTTCGGCCATTGCAGCCATCTGGGGAGTGAACCAGTGGATGGAAGACCTTTTTCTTTGTTGCTACCTCTCTCTGTAACTCTACCTCTCAAATAAATAAAGTCTTTTTAAAAAAGGATGTTTGGGCCGGCGCCGCGGTTAAATAGGCTAATCCTCTGCCTGTGGCACTGGCACACTGGGTTCTAGTCCTGGTCAGGGCGCCGGATTCTGTCCCGGTAGCTCCTCTTCCTGTCCAGCTCTCTGCTGTGGCCCGGGAGTGCAGTGGAGGATGGCCCAAGTCCTTGGGCCCTGTACCTGCATGGGAGACCAGGAGAAGCACTTGGCTCCTGGCTTTGGATCAGCGAGGTGCGCCAGCTGCAGCAGCCATTGGGGGGTGAACCAAAGGAAAAGGAAGACCTTTCTCTCTCTCTCTCTCTCTCTCTCACTGTCCACTCTTCCTGTCAAAAAAAAAAAAAAAAAAGAAAAGAAAAGATGTTTGTATCCCATATCAGAGTGCCTGGGTTCAATTCTTGACTCTTTATTCCGGCTTCTTGCTAGTGTAGACCCTGCTAGGAGGCCAGTGGTGACTTTGATAATTGGGTCCCTGCCACTCACTTGGGAGACCCAGACTGAGTTCCAGTTTCCTGGTTGTTTAGGTGCTTGGGGTACAAACCAGTAGATGGACAGTGTCTCTGCTTGTCTGTCTGCCTCTTTAATAAAGAAATAATAGATGAAAACTAAATGAATCAATAAATGAATCTTCTCTCCATTAAAAGATTTTCCCTCTGCCTCTGGGCAATCTATCTGATCCCTCAGTCTTCCATCTCCTCAAAGTCAGTGTCATCTTGCTATCTCTAGAGCCCAGGCAAGTGTTAGGCAAAAATGTACAGATGTGGCCTGGGCCCAGAAATACAGCTTTTTCTTCCTCTCTCTTTCTTTAGTCACTGCTGTTCTGCTTTATGGTCTCTATTTAGTAAGCATCTACTATGTGCCCAGTGTCCTCACACATTAGTTTCTTTATTTTAGAGACGAGAAAATGAGCTCAACGAGGTTAAGGAATATGTTCCAGGTGACACAGTCAGCCGGTGGCGGAACTGAGATTTGCCAGGAAAGCATTCACTTTTTCTGTTATTCTTCTTTTAAGAATCTTTTAATTACTGTTTTAAAGATAACAATCAGAACTCTTAGTTGTAAGAATTTGACAAAGAATTTGTAGTTAATCTGTTTTATTGAGATGTAATTTGTATACTATACAATTCATTCATTTACAGTAGACAAGGTGATGGTTGCAGTCAATCCTAGAACCTTATCATCCCACAGGAAAGCTCCACACCTATTTGAAGTCATTCCTGTTCCCCTCCAACTTTCTCAACTCTGCGTGACCTCTGGTCTACTTTCTGTCTCATAGATTTGCCTTGTCTGGATATTTCATATAAATGGAATCATTCACAAAAAGCTACATTACTGTTAGTGTGTTCTTCTCCAGGTGTATCCGCATTGTAGCATAAACCCATCCTTCATTTCTTTTAATTGCTGAATAATACTCTTTTTGTAAATTTTATTTTTTGATATTTATTTGTAAAGCAGAGTTAAATATAGAGAGAGATCTTCCATTCTCTTGTTCACCGCCCAAATGGCTACATCAGCCAGGGCTGGGCCAGGCTGAAGTTAGGAGTTTCTTCCAGGTCTCCCACATGGGTGTGGAGGCCCAAGGTCTTGGGCCATCTGCCTCTGCTTTCCCAGGCTACTAGCAGGGAGCTGAATGGCAAGTGGAGCAGCCAGGATATGAACTCGTGCCCATATAGAATGCTGGCACTACAGGTTGTGATTTAACCTGCTGTACCACAGCACCAGATCCAAATTGCTGAATAATATTGTTTATGTGTATCAGTTGATGGACATGTTAATTGTTTTCACTTTTTGGCTATGATCAATAATGTTGCTATGAACATTTGTGTATAAAGTTTTACATGAATGTGTCTTTCCATTTACTTGAACATATATTGGAGTTAGGAATTGAGGCCTTTTGTTTTCCAAAGCAGCTGTAGCATTTTGCAATACCCCAGCAGTGTCTGAAGGTTCCAATATCTCCACATCCTCTCTAACGCTTGTTTTGATATTTTTGTTACAGTCATCCTTGTGGTATGAAGTAGTATCTCACTGTGGTTTTGTTTTTAATTTCCCTGATGGCTAATGATGTTGATTGTCTTTTTATGTGCTTATGGTATGCAGATCTTCATCAGTGAAATGTCTATTCAGATTGCTTACTCACTTTTAAATTGGGTTACTTATCATTTCATTTTTTAAGGTTTTTAAAATTTGAAAGGCAAAGTTAGAGAGAGGGATCTTCTATCTGCTGGTTTACCCCCCAAATGGCCAGGAGCCAGGAGCTCCATCTAGGTCTCTTACGTGGATGCAGGGGCCCAAGCACTTGGGCCATCTTCTGCTGCTTTCCCAGACACATTAGCAGGGAGCTAGGTGGGAAACAGGGCAACCAGGACTCAAACCAGGACTTACATGGGATGCCAGCATTGCAGGAGGCGGCTTACCTCACTGCATCACAACATCAGCCCCCTATTATTTATTATTGAGGTTTTTTTTTGTTTGTTTTTTGTTTATTTTTTCTGCTCGTTTTGTTTGTTTGTTTTTCCTTTCCAGCTGTTTTTGCCGTTAAGTTTTTCCCTTTTCTTTCTTTCTTTCTTTTTCTTTTTCTTTTCTTTTCTTTTTTTTTTTTTTTTTTTTGACAGGCAGAGTGGGCAGTGAGAGAGAGACAGAGAGTAAGGTCTTCCTTTTGCCATTGGTTCACCCTCCAATGGCCGCCGCGGCCGGCATGCTGCGGCCAGTGCACCGCGCTGATCCGAAGCCAGGAGCCAGGTGCTTCTCCTGGTCCCCCATGGGGTGCAGGGCCCAAGGACTTGGGCCATCCTCCACTGCACTCCCTGGCCACAGCAGAGAGCTGGCCTGGAAGAGGGGCAACCGGGACAGAATCCGGCGCCCGGACTGGGACTAGAACCCGGTGTGCCGGCGCCGCTAGGTGGAGGATTAGCCTGTTGCGCCACAGTGCCGGCCAGAGTTTTTTTTTTTTTTTTTTTTTTAATATATTCTAGATTCAAGTCCATTATTATATTTGTGATTTGCAAATATCTCTCATTCCTTGAGTTATCTTATTGGTATCCTTTGAAGCACACAAAATTTTTTTTAAAAGATTTATTTACTTGAGAGTCAAATTGACAGAGGGAAGGGGAGGCACACACACACACACACACAAAGGTCTTCCATCTGGTAGTTTATTCCCCAAATGCCCACAACAGTTGGGGCTGGGCCAGGCTGCAGTCAGCAGCCAGGAACTCCATCTGAGTCTTCCACATGGGTGGAGCCCACACACTAGAGCTATCTTCTGTTGACTCCCAGCATTTTATCAGGAAGCTGGATCAAAGCTCAGAGTAGCCGGGACTTGAACCAGGTACTTCAATATGGGATGAGGGCATCCCAATGGTGGCATAACCTACGTCACCACAACACCTGCCTGTTTTTTTATTTTGATGGCATATATATTACCTTTCTTCCGCCTTTGTCTCTTGTGCTTTTGTTGTCAAACCTAGGAAGGTTTTGCCTGATCCAAAGTCAAAAAGACTGTTTTTTAAAAGATTTATTTATTTGAAAGGCTGACTTTCAGAGAGAGAAAGCTCTTCCATCTGGTGGTTCATTCCACAAATGGCTGCAACAGCTGGAGCTGAGTTGACCCGAAGCCAGGAGCTTCTTCTCAGTCTCCCATGTGGGTGCAGGGGTCCCAAGGACTTGGGCCATCTTTCACTGCTTTCCTAAGGTATAGCAGGGAGATGGGTTGGAAGTGGAACAGTTGGGACTTGAACTGGTGCCCATATGGGATGCTGGCACTGCAGGTGGAGGCTTAACTACAGTGCTGGGCCCCAAAATGTGTCTTTCTTCAGGGAGTTTTATAGTTTTAACTCTTTTTTTTTTTTTTTTTTTTTGACAGGCAGAGTTAGACATTCAGAGACAGAGAGAAAGGTCTTCCTTCCATTGGTTCACCCCAAAATGGCCGCCACGGCCGGCGTGCTGTGCCGATCCAAAGCCAGGAGCCAGATGCTTCCTCCTGGTCTCCCACGCGGGTGCAGGGCCCAAGCACTTGGGCCATCCTCCACTGCCTTCCCGGGCCACAGCAGAGAGCTGGACTGGAAGAGGAGCAACCAGGACAGAATCTAGTGCCCCGACTGGGACTAGAACCCAGGGTGCTGGCGCCACAGGCGGAGGATTAGCCAAGTGAGCTGCGGTGCCAGCCAGTTTTATGCTTTCAATTTTGAGTTCTTTTTTGTATATTATGTAAGAAAGAGTTAGAAGGTAATATTTTTGCATGTAGATATCTAGTTGTCTAGCATCATTTATTGAAAAGATTGTTCTTTTAGCACTGAATTATCTTGGCAGCTTTGTTGAAAACCAATTGGCTATAAACGTGAGGGTTTACTCTGGAATCTCAAATATATTCCATTGTTGCACTTGAAAGAATTAACAGAAGGGGGGAGGGGGAAGGGAAGGAGGAGGGAGAATCTTTCATCCACTGGTTCATTCCCCAAATGGCCACAACAGCCAGGACTTGGCCATGTCGAAGTCAGGAGCCAGAAACTCAGTTGTGATCTCCCAAATGGGTGTCAGGGACTCAAGTACTTGGGCCATCACCTGTTGCATTCCAGGGTGTGCATTAGCAGGAAGCTGGAGTTGACCCTGGAGTTGAGACTCAAACTGAAGCTCTCTAGTGTGATGCCCAAGTATCCCAAGTGGCATCTTAACTGCTATGCTAAACTCCCAACCAATTTGTAGGATTTAATGAAGGCTCCTTGTTGAAAAGCCCTATGTTGGGGGCTAGCGCTGTGGCGCAGTGGGTTAGAGCCCTGGGTTGAAGTGCTGGCATCCCATATGGGCGCCGGTTCTAGTCCTGGCTGCTCCTCTTCCCATCCAGCTCTCTGCTATGGTCTGGGAAAGCAGTAGAAGGTGGCCCAAGTCCTTGGGCCCCTGCACCCACGTGGGAGATCCAGAAGAAGCTCCTGGCTGCAGATCAGCGCAGCTCCAACTGTTATGGCCAATTGGGGAGTGAACCAGTGGATGGAAGACATCTCTCTTTCTCTCTCTGCCTCTCCTCTCTCTGTGTAATTCTGACTTTCAAATAATTAAATATTTCTGCAGTGGAATTGTTAGCTCTTCTTGTTTAACTGTCAGATAATTTGGCCTGCCCTAAGGCCTCTGTCCTGGGGAGTCTGGTATACGGGGGTAGGGGATGTACACGGATCTTCAGGGCGCCCAGCCTTATGCAGGGTGGGGAATGGGGCTGCAAGCCTTTTAGAGCCTCATGATGTAGTGAGCTCAGCTGGGCCCAAAGGGTCTCGCTATGATCTCACCTTCTGCATCCCAGCCAGACTGTCTTTCTGGTTAAAAGCTGATGAGAGAATGAGGCTGTGGGAGGGGGGATCTGGCTGGTGGAGAATCCAGCTTAACTCCTAGTGGATGGAGAGAGGATGATTGAAATTGCTCATTTAGCGAACGATTTAGCCAGCTGTAGAAAATCCTATTAAGTGACAATTCTTATCTCAGTCCCTTGCTCTTGGGAAGGGCAGCTCTGTGCTTTGTGGAGACCACAGCACAGTTGTCTGAATCCGGTCAAACAATCATCACCAATAAGAAGCTAAAACCCAGAGACAGGCAAATTTCACCAGGTCTCCCTGCCTCTTCCTTCTCTTCACACTGACCCCCATATCATCTGTCAATTATCTGGTCAGTTGAGCCTTTTCTCTACCCCTTGTAATATAAATAGCAGGCATTTTATGGGTCCCCATTAAGCAATGTGATCAGCATCAATTACCTAATGAGACTCTAGAAAGTCCTGATTTAAAATCCTGTCCTCAATTGTGACTGGGCTTTGTCGGGTGCCAACGTGATAATTGCAGTGACATCTAAACTAATTGCTCACCAGATGTGGGGCCTGTGCTCCCTAGATTTGGCCTGGGGAAAATTCAACCTCCAGCAAGGGGGCTGATCTCTGTACTTTGTCCTGGGCGAAGTTTCTCCCATGTGCTCTGAAGGCAGCAGGGAGCCGGTTGTGGGTGAGGGGCTGCCCGGCTCTACTTTGCAGCCTCAGGACCACTTGGCATGGGAGGAGGGATGAGCCTGGAGGAAGGTGCAGGGATCTGGGAGCTGAGCTTTGTCTGTTTTGTTCTCTGCTATTTCCATGGTGTCTGTAGACTACCTGGTAAGGGCTCTGTAAGTACACAGTGAAGGCAGCATTGAATCCTAGGATGCTTCCTTCAGCCAGCAAGCCCTTCTTTCACTACCCCCTGCCCCCAGAGACTAAACAACAATTGTTTTTGTTCTTTTTTTGAAAAATGTTTATGGCTAGTTCAGATGTTTTCAGAAGATAAGGAGTAAGTTTTGTTTTTTTGCTTTTTAAAAGCTGTACTTTTCATCAATTCCATTTTCCCATCAACTTCTTTTTAAATTAAAAAAAAAAAATTGTTTTTTGGTTTAAGGGTAGAGAGACAGAGAGACAGGGACAGACAGAGTTGCCAAAGCTAGGAACCCGGAACTTGATCCAGTTCTTTCATGTGGGTACAGGGACCCACATACTTGAGCCATCATTGCCTCCTCCTAGTGTTTGCATCAGCAGGAAGCTGGAATTTGAAGCAGGGCTTGGACTTGAATCCAGGGATTCCAATAGGGGCCACAGATGTCCCAGGCAGCATTTTAGTGCTTAGCTCCTATGCCAAATGCCCACCCTAAGAGGAGATTTTGTGTTTGCTGCTACTGATTCTTCTAGCCTGAAGATTCAAGAATTGCCCTGTTTGGGTTGATGGCTTGAGGTACAAGTGTTTGATCCTGACAATCTGGAGGGTTTCTTCTTTAAATATCCTGCTCTCCTCTGCCAGACGGCCTGGTTAAGGATTGTATTCTGGCTTGTTTCCAGGGCAACAGAGATGGTCCCTTGCTTTCCTCACTTTCTTAGCCCCTCCCTTGGATAAGAAGCAACTTAAAGCCACTTACCAGATCTGTGCATTTTCACTCGCTGCTCCGTGTTTCGGCGGCATTTGCCCCAGGAGATCACATCCTTCCTTTGGGAACACTTGGTGCTGGGGTCACCAGCACTCTCCTGGCCTTCTGTTTTCCTAGCAGCTCCTTCCGCTGTCTTCATACCCTCTGCATGTTCAAGGCCCCAGGGATCTGTCTTCTATCCACATTCATTAGTGAGTGATTTTCCCCAGCATCGATCTCTAGATTCTTTTTAAACTGACAATGCGTGGTTTCCATCTCTAGCTTGGCCCTCCCTTCTGAGCCCCAGACTCAGCCACCGCGTACCTACCTGACTTCTCCACTTGCATGTCTGATAGGAATCTCAACTTGATACTTCAGAGAGAGTTCTTCATTCCTTGCCCCTCCTTGCTTGCCATTCCTTGCACTCTCTTAGGACTCAACATTCTCCAAGGGGAGAGAGTTGTCTGTTTGCTGAAGTTGAATAACTAAGGGACATTCTTGCCTCCTTTATTTGGCTCAGTCTATATTTAACCTATCAGCTAGCTAGATCTGTGAGCTGTATCTTTTTGTTAAAAGAAAAATTCCTTTGCAGTGCCAGTGTCATGGCATAGTGAGTTAAACCGCCACCTGTAATGCTGGCATCTCTTACAGGCCCAAGTTCATGTCTAATCCAGTGCCCTGCTAATGCGCCTGAGAAGGGAGCTGAGGATGGCCCAAGTGCTTGGGTTCCTGCACCCACATGGGAGACCTGGGTGAAGCTACTGGCCCCTAGCTTTGGCCTGGCCCAGCTTTGGCCATTGCAGCCATATGGGGCATGAACCAGTGAAAGAAAGATACTTTCTTTTCCTCTCTCTCTCTCTGGAACCTGCCTTTCAAATAAATAAATAAGTAAATCCTTAATTTTTAAAAAATTTAACTAAGATTTATTTATTTATTTGAAGGGCAGATACAGAGATGGAAGTGAGGAGAGAGAGAGAGAGAGAGATCAGTTTTCCTTGCACTGGTTCACACCCCAAATGGCTGCAATGGTCAAGGCTGGGCCAGGCCAAAGCCAGGAGCTAGGAGCTTCTTCTGGGTCTCCCACATGGGTGGCAGGGGCCCTGGTACTTGGACCATCCTCCACTGCTTTCCTAGGCACATTAGCAGGGAGCTGGACCAAAAGTGGAGCAGCTGGGACTCTGTGCCCGTAGGGGATACCGGCATTATAGGTGGTAGCTGTAACTGCACTTAGGTAAGCTGGCATTTCTACCAAAGCTAAACAAATAGCTTCTCTATTGGGTAGCAATTGGGCTCCCAGATGAATGCTCAAGATAAATGAGTATGTATGTCTACAAAAATACATGTATAGGAATGTACATAGAAACTTTATTCATGATTGCCCTAACATAGAAATAACCTAATTGTAGGCCAGTAAGAGAATGGCTAAACAAATGGTTGTATGTCCACTTGGTGGAATCCTATGCAACAATGAAAAGGAATGAAATGTGAATGTATTTAAGCTGATGTGGAACTATTGGCCTCCAGAACTGTGAGAGGATAAATTTTTGTTTTTTTTTTGTTTTTTTTTTTTTTTTGACAGGCAGAGTGGACAGTGAGAGAGAGAGACAGAGAGAAAGGTCTTCCTTTTGCCGTTGGTTCACCCTCCAATGGCCGCCGCGGTAGCGCGCTGCGGCTGGCGCACCGCGCTGTTCCGATGGCAGGAGCCAGGTGCTTCTCCTGGTCTCCCATGGGGTGCAGGACCCAAGGACTTGGGCCATCCTCCACTGCACTCCCTAGCCACAGCAGAGAGCTGGCCTGGAAGAGGGGCAACCGGGACAGGATCGGTGCCCCAACCGGGACTAGAACCCGGTGTGCCGGCGCCGCAAGGCGGAGGATTAGCCTGTTGAGCCACGGCGCCGGCCAATTTTTGTTATTTTAAGTCACCAAAGATTTGTTCTGGCCATCCTATAAACCTTTACTCACTATGGCTTAAAGGTATCGCATGATGGCTGTAGAACTTCAGGGTTTTTTTTGTTTTGTTTTGTTTTTCCATTTTACAAAGATTTATTTATTTATTTAAAAGTCATAGTTAGAGAGAAGGAGAGACACAGAGAGATCTTCCATCTGTTTGTTCACTCCCTAAATGGCTGCAATGGCTGGGGCGGGACCAGGACAAAGCCTGGAGCCAGGATCAAGGAACTTCTTCCGGGTCTCCTATTTGTGTGGCAGGGGCTGAAGCACTTGGGCCATCTTCATCTGCATTTCCAGGTGCATTAGCAGGGAGCTGGATCAGAAGCAGAGCAGCTGGGACTCCAGCCAGCGCCCATTTGGAATGACAGCACTGCAAAAGGCGGCTTCACCTGCTACGCCACAGTGCCGGCCCCCAGTTTTAGTTTTGTAAAATGAAGAGTCTTGGAAATTGATTGCACATTAACTTGAATGTACTTAATGCTACTGAACTATACTCAAAAACTAACTTAAAACCCGTTAAGACGGTAAATTATATAGCAGATGTATTTTTTCAGAATTCAAAAGTAAAATAAAGGCTCCCGTGACCTGGCCCCTGTCTGTTTCTCCCAGTGGCTTTGCCACTGACTTCACTCCAGGCTCACAGACCTTGATCATACAAAACAGGCGCTAGTCTCTGGGTCTTTGCGTCTGGCCAGCTCTTTGCCTTCATCTGCGTGGCTCACCCCTCACCTCATCCAGGCTCTGTCCTTGTGTTACTTTTGAGAGGTCTTCCAAGGTCTCCGTATCCAAAACAGGGACCATTCGATCACTAACTGTCCTGTCCTCTGCTTTGTTTCTTCAAAGCTCCTTTTGAAGAATCAACTTCCTGTTTTAGGATAGTTTTAGGTTTACAGAAAAGCTGCGAACATGGTACAGAGATCCCGTGTGCTGCACACCTTGGTTCCTCATTTCTCCATCTGTTATCAACACCAACCTTATACCAGGAAGGTACATTTGCCACAAATACCTAGCCAGTGTTTGACACAATGTTATTAAACCTTACGCTTTATTCAGATTTTTTAAAATTTGGGTCTTCTTAGTTTTTGCCTAAGTTCCCTTTCCTTTTTCTCTCATTTTTTTAAGTTGTGTTTTTTTTTTTTTTAATCTATTGAGAGGCAGAGAGACAGAGAGAGAGAGAGCTCTCATCTGATAGTTCATTCCCCAAATGCCTGCAACAGCTGGGACTGGACTAGGCTGGAGTCAGGAGTTGGGAATTCATTCCAGGTCTCCCATATGGCCAAACTACTTGAGCCATCCCTGCTGCCTCCTAGAGTCTACATTAGCAGGAACCTAGAATCAGGAGCTGGAGCTGGGAATCAGACCCAAGCGCTCTGATGTGGGACGCAGGCATCTTAACTGGCAGCCCAAAGACCTGCCCCGTGATGTCCTTTTGCTGTTCCTGAGCAGCACATTGCCTCCAATTACAGTTATCTCCACAGGCTCCTCTTGCCTATGACACTCTCTCAGGCTTTCTTTGTTTTTATTGACTTTTTTTAAAGATTTATTTGAAACACAAGGTGTCAGAGAGGGAGAGAGAGAGAAATCTTGCATCCATTGATTCACTCCCCAGATGGCTACAATCACTGGCTGTGGTTGGACCAGACCCAAGCCAGGAGCCAGGAACTCCATCTGGGTCTCCCATGTGGATATAGGGGCCTGAGCGCTTGGGCCATCCCCTACTGCTTTCCTGGATGCATTAGTGGGGAGCTGGATTAGACATGGAGCACCTGGGATTTGAACTGGTGCTCATATGGGATGCCGGAGTTGTAAGGGCTTAACCCACTGTGCCGCAGCACTGTCACTGAAGCTTACTTCGTTTTTATGACCTTTATTAACACTTTTAACGAGTGTAGATCACATGTTTTGTAGAATGTTCCCTAACTGGGATTGTCTAAGCTTTTCTCATCATTAGACTAGATTCATGTGTTTGGGGGAGGAAGACCACAAAATAAATAGCCTTGTCATCATCAGTTAGCATGACTCAGCGCTGCTGCAGTAACCATCTCCTGTCTGTGTTGAAGATTGCCCTGTGTCTCCATTGTGAAGTGGTTCCTCTCTCTCCCTATACTCTTTGAAAGAAAGTCACTGTGTGAAGGCCACCCTTAGGGTGTTCTACAAGGACAATTTGTGTTTTCTGTCCTGTTTATTTGCTTGTTCAGTCAATTATTTTACATCAGTATGGACTGAGGGATGTTTGTTTTGTACTTTGGGTTTTAATCCAATAACATTTTGTTTCACTGCTCAAATTGTTCCAGTTTTGTTCACTGGGAGTTCTTTCAGTTGGTTCCTGTGTCCCTGTGATGTACCCCAGTGTGGGTTTTTGTTTGAGCCTTTCTTTCTTTCCAGCATTACAAAATTCTCCAGGCTCATATTATATATTTCCTGCCCCAACCTTCGAATCAGCCATTTCTCCAATGATCCCTGGTTCCTTTTATTGCAATGAAATTGCACTACCTGAAATTATATTATGTCTTTGCATTCTCTCTGTACCTCCTACTAGAACATTAGGTCCTAAAATCAGGAACTTTTCTGATTGTTTCACTGCTATATCAGCATCTCTATTACCTAGGATCATGCTTGGCACGTAGGAAGATATCAGCCAAAGTTTAATGAATGAATGAAAAAGTGAAAAAGGCCAAGTATTGTGCCCTTTTCATACATGCATTCCTCACGGTGTTATGATATTCGTAAGAATCTGAATAGTTATATAGATAGATGTATGTAAATACGTGGATGGATGAATGGACTAATGAATAAATGGGTGATCAAACAGATGGATAGATTATTGGTTGTATGAATGAATGGAGAAGCAGATGGATGGAAGTTGGTGCCACTACTCTGCATTCTAGTTATTCATGAGAGAAACTGGGTGGTGAGGGCCCTCATTCTTGATTCCTTCCACACTTTCGCCTCCCACATGCAATCATCCACAAAGTCCTGCCAATTTTACATTCCCAAATAATTCTCAAAACTGCTCCCTGTTCTTCATTTCAGCTGCTATTGCCCTAGTGCAGATTTTCCTCTTCTCTCGCCTGGGTAACGGCCACATCCTCCTACCTTCTCTCTGTCTTCAGCCTTGTCCCCAGGTTCCCACCAGAAGGATCATTATAAAATACAACTATGCCTTTGTTAGTCTCCTGCTTAAGCCCTCAGGGGAGAGGCGGGGCTCCTCAGCATGCCCGGTAGTGCCTGTGGTGACTGGCACCTGGGCCCCTCTCTAACCTCATCTCTGCCATTCTCTACCTTGCACTGATTCGTATGCCTCAGAAATAACAAACTGCTTGCAGTCCCACTTGGGACCCTGCTGCTCCTCTGCTTTGTCCTTTGCTAGTACCAGTCCCCCTGCCTGGAATGCCTTTCACTCTACTGTAGCTCAGATGTCTCCCTTGCTTCACTTACTTTGCTGTTAGGGTAATACTAGTGTAGTGCACAGCTCGAGGCAAGTTGTGCAAGACACAGACACCTTAAATGTACCCTGAGTGTCTCACTTGATTGACTCTAGTCCTGACCCTAGACTCATCTCCTGGTTTGGGAGCTTCCTGTGGGCCAGAGCTTTGCCTTTCATTCTGGTAATCTTTAGCAAATGGCTGCTGCCTAGTGGGTCCCCAGTGAACGGAAAACAAGGAGGGAGGAAGCAGGGATGAGAGGCCCACTGCCGCAGCCTTTAAATCTAGACTGTTGGGGCTGGTGCTGTGGTGTAGCAGGTAGGACTGCTGTCTGCAGTGCCAGCATCCCATGTGGGCACTGGTTCCAGTCCTGGCTGCTCCACTTCTCATCCAGCTCTCTACTATGACCCGGGAAAGCAGTAGAAGATGGCCCAAGTCCTTGGGCCCCTGCACCCACGTGGGAGACCCAAAAGAAGCTCCTGGCTCCTGGCTTTGGATTGACACAGCTCTGGCTATTGCGGCTAATTGGGGAATGAACCAGCAAATGGAAGACCTATCTCTCTCGCTGTATCTCCTTCTCTTTGTGTAACTCTTTCAAATAAATACATCTTTAAAAAAAAATCTGGACTATCTTTGCAGCAATGGGAAACTGAATGAATTAGTTTTTTTTATTTTTATTATTTTACTTTTTTAATTTTTTTTTATTTTTTGACAGGCAGAGTGGACAGTGAGAGAGAGACAGAGAGAAAGGTCTTCCTTTTTGCCGTTGGTTCACCCTCCAATGGCCGCCGCGGTAGCGCGCTGCGGCCGGCGCACCGCGCTGATCCGATGGCAGGAGCCAGGTACTTATCCTGGTCTCCCATGGGGTGCAGGGCCCAAGGACTTGGGCCATCCTCCACTGCACTCCCTGGCCACAGCAGAGAGCTGGCCTGGAAGAGGGGCAACCGGGACAGGATCGGTGCCCCGACCGGGACTAGAACCCGGTGTGCCGGCGCCGCAAGGCGGAGGATTAGCCTAGTGAGCCGCGGCGCCGGCCTGAATGAATTAGTTTTTTTTAAAAAAACTAGAGACCGGCCGGTGCTGTGGCTTAACAGGCTAATCCTCCGCTTGCGGCGCCGGCACACCAGGTTCTAGTCCCGGTTGGGGCGCCGGATTCTGTCCCGGTTGCCCCTCTTCCAGGCCAGCTCTCTGCTATGGCCCGGGAGGGCAGTGGAGGATGGCCCAAGTGCTTGGGTCCTGCACCCCATGGGAGACAGGAGAAGCACCTGGCTCGTGGCTTTGGATCAGCGTGATGCGCCGTCCGCAGTGGCTATTGGAGGGTGAACCAACGGCAAAAAGGAAGACCTTTCTCTCTGTCTCTCTCTCTCTCTCTCTCTCTCTCTCTCTCACTATCCACTCTCCCTGTCCAAAACAAACAAACAAACTAGAGACCATGTCTTTTTTTTTTTTAAGATTTATTTATTTACTTGAAAGTCAGAGTTACAGAGAGAGAAAGAGAAGGAGAGACACACAGAGAGAGAGAGGTCTTCCATCAGCTGGTTCACTCCCCAGATGGCCACAACGGCCAGAGCTGTGCCAATCTGAAGCCAGGAGCCAGGAGCCTCTTCCGGGTCTCCGACATGGGTGCAGGAGCCCAAGGACTTGGGCCATCTTCTACTGCTTTCCCAGGCCATAGCAGAGAGCTAGATGGGAAGTGGAGCAGCTGGGACTCAAACCGGCGCCCAGATGGGATGTTGGTATCCCAGGCAGTGGCTTTACCTGCCAAACCCAGTGCCAGCCCTGAGTTCTTTCTTTCTTTTTTTTTTAAATTTTTTAGTGTTTTTTTTTTTAACTTTTATTTAATGAATATAAATTTCCAATGTACAGCTTATGGATTACAATGGCTTCCCCCTCCCATAACTTCCCTCCTACCCGCAACCCTCTACTCTCCCACTCCCTATCCCCTACCATTCACATCAAGATTCATTTTCAATTCTCTTTATATACAGAAGATCAATTTAGTATATATTAAGCAAAGATTTCAACAGTTTGCACCCACATAGAAACACAAAGTGAAAAATACTGTTTGAGTACTAGTTATAGCATTAAATTACAATGTACAGTACATTAAAGAGAGAGATCCTACATGAGGAGCAAGTGCACAGTGACTCCTGTTGTTGACCCAACAAATTAACACTCTAGTTTATGGCGCCAATAACCACCCTAGGCTCTCGTCATGAGTTGCCAAGGCTATGGAAGCCTTCTGAGTTCACCGACTCTGATCATATTTAGACAAGGTCATAAAGACAGGGTGAGGATAGTAACCAGTGATCCTAAGAGTGGCATTAACCAGGTCTGAACAATTATACAGCATTAAGTGGGGAAGAGGACCATCAGTACACACAGGTTGGGAGTAGAGCCATTGGTGGTAGAGTAGAGGTTATGATTCCGAAGGAATGAGGCCCAAGTGCACTAGACAGGGTCTAGAGCAAAGGACAGAGTCATTATTAGAGGAGCTAAGAAAGGTGCTGTCTAAGCTACAATTAAGTTTTCTGATTGAGAGGCAAATAGAACCTGACAGAAGGGGCTTGATAATAATCTGGTGGGCTTTAGGCCTTGTAAGTTAAGAGGCCCAGACCTATCTATCTCTTCACATGGGGTACATCCTAAGGGAGGTGTGAACCTCCTATAAGAAGGCACTCTGTTGACTTTCATTACTTGGCTGGCCTGGGAGGAGAGCTGGCCAGGTAAAGGCAGGTGGCATCTCTAAGAAGAAATTTACAGTTCTGCCTTCAATGTTGCTGACCCTACTTGGCCGTCCCTCAGCTGCGGTGGTCACTTTGGAAGTTGGGCTGAGTGAAGGGCTTTTCAGCTTAGAGCCAATAAGATCTGTGGCTCTGACCTGGGCATCCTTCGACTCCAGGGCAGGTCCATTTCCAGTGATGCAACTCTTGGCAGAGCTGCCAGGGCTCTTCACAAGCTGACTTCTGCTGAAGCCCAGGCTTCCCACATTGAAAGCCAGTGCAGTGTACTGGCCTTCTGGGTCTCCTTGAGGGCAGATCACTGTACAGATCAGCCATTAATAGGCCTGCCACCCATTGCTTCTGATGCCTAGCTTTCTTTTCCTCCTGGTTTGTGTTAAAGCAGACCAGAGGATGCAAGTCAAGGGAGTGCCCAAGTCCCATCTCTAATCTTCGGTGGCCTAAACTACAAGTCTATAGTCACAGGCATGTTCTGTAGTAGTTTTTCTAAGGTAGACAATGCCCATGAGGAAAATTATATTCTCACTTAAAAACTTTCTTTCCCTTTGATCTGAAAGGGAGTTTTTTCTACTTACTGTTTACTTTGCTGATGGCGAAGTAAATCTAGCTATGAGATTTTTTTTGGACAGGTAGAGTGGACAGTGAGAGAGAGAGAGAGAAAGGTCTTCCTTTGCCGTTGGTTCACCCTCCAATGGCCGCCGCGGTTGGCGCGCTGCCGTCGGCGCACCGCGCTGATCCGATGGCAGAAGCCAGGTGCTTCTCCTGTCTCCCATGGGGTGCAGGGCCCAAGCACTTGGGCCATCCTCCACTGCACTCCCTGGCCACAGCAGCGAGCTGGCCTGGAAGAGGGGCAACCGGGACAGGATCGGTGCCCTGACCGGAACTAGAACCCGGTGTGCTGGTGCCGCAAGGAGGAGGATTAGCCTATTGAGCTGCGGCGCCGGCCCCTAGCTATGAGATTATAATTTAAGCTCTTATTTTGGCTATGCTATTACAGAAAAATGTTAGCCATCTCTTTTATAAGGTCTAAAGATTAAATTGTGCGTCCTATAGATTCCTTCATAATAGAATTAGTTTCCTACCTTGAGGAGAATAGAGAAATGAAAGAACAAGTTGGGCTTAGAATAGAGAAATGAGGGAGCAAGTCCTAGATCGCTTGCTGACAATAGCAATATCACATGAAAACTTAGCAAACAGTTTCGACCATTAGATAACAACTTAAGAAAACATTTACCAGAAGTCCAATGCCTTCTATAAATTTTAAGAATCATGTATTTGAAAACGCCTCTTAAATATCTAACATGGTGTAGTTTGTGTAACCAGTAAACTTATGCACAACCATATAAAATGTTTTTAGTTTCTTTGTTTCTTTCTACCAACAAGTATAAAACATATGATGCAGAGATTCAGGTCACACGAATTAAAATGTATCTTTGATTAATTTTAGCAGCTTAAATTTATGGACAATCTTATCTATAAGCCAATTAAATAAAATTCTTAATAAAATTTTCCCATGTGGATATACAATATGTACACACATATAACCTAACATAATAGAACAATATAGCAATTTTAATAATAGCTTTTAAAATCTTTAACTCTTTTTGTAGATTGCCAATTGATTTGAATTGCTTTTTGTTTTTAGGAACCTCAGTTAACCATATTTTCTCTCAGTTGGTACTGTTAATACATTATTGGCTTCATCTGTTTACAGAGCCATCCCAAAGTACTGAATACAATAGAAGTGGCTGGAAAAAGTCCATAGGAACCTATAGGAGGACAGCTAAACACAGAACCAACAACGGTTTAGTGTTGTGAGCAGCAAATCATATATAACTGTGGATGACAAAAGACTTTAAGTTGCCATGTTTAAAATTATAAACTCATCCCCAGCGCCACGGCTCACTAGGCTAATCCTCCGCCTTGCGGCGCCGGCACACCAGGTTCTAGTCCCGGTCGGGGCACCGACCCTGTCCCGGTTGCCCCTCTTCCAGGCCAGCTCTCTGCTATGGCCCGGGAGTGTAGTGGAGGATGGCCCAAGTGCTTGGGTCCTGCACCCCATGGGAGACCAGGAGAAGCACCTGGCTCCTGCCATCGGATCAGCGCGGTGCACCGGCTGCAGCGCGCCGACCGCGGCGGCCATTGGAGGGTGAACCAACGGCAAAGGAAGACCTTTCTCTCTGTCTCTCTCTATCACTGTCCACTATGCCTGTCAAAAAAAAAATTATAAACTCATGAACCAACAAGAGGCACTTGCTTACTTCACAGTATTTTTGAAAGCACGTGTAGGATTTTACAAGTATTTAACCCTTTAGGCCTCTGGGGCTTTCTCATTAAGATAACTATCATGTCTAGTAACACAAGATCATTAGACTTTTTAATTCTCAAACATTTGTATTAATAGCATTTTCCATTATAGAAACTTAAAATTTAGTACCACGTCACATCTTGACAGTACTTCTAATATAATCCAAATAGCCTGATTAGTTGGTGTCTCTATAAGATGAGAGACATAGGTCCTTCGATTTTTTTCAGTTGGGCCCAAACTGGAAAAACCAAAGTCCAAGATTTTCTGGGAATTTTAGAGTCCAGATTGTTTGAAACTTTGATTTTTTGAATGCCTGTCAAGAATGCCAAGAAGGCTCAAAATCCAAAATATCTGGTTGAAATAAGATTCCTTAAAATCATGACATAACATAGACCAAATTTGATCATTGTTACAAGGTGATTATTCAAATCTTTGAAAATAAGCACATATTTAAATAACCCATAGCTCTTAATAAAAATTCAGCTGTTTTTGAACAATGAGAATTTAACAGACATCAAGAGAACATAAATAGATTACTTTAACACATTGCTTTAACAGAGAATCAGATTTTAATTCTATGTCAAAGAGAAATTGAGCTTCCTGTGATCTTCTGCTGTGAGGTTTCTTTCCTTTACCTTCTTTCATATTGGTGACCGTATTTCTGTGTTTCTGTGTGTAACACATCTTTAAGCATCTTTTGCAGGGCAGGACAAGTGGCAACAAATTCTTTCAAGTTCTGTTTGCTATGAAAAGTCTTAATTTCACCTTCATTCACAAATGAGAGCTTTGCAGGATATAGTATTCTGGGCTGGCAGTTTTTCTCTCTTAGTACCTGGGCTATGTCTCGCCATTCCCTTCTAGCTTGTAGGGTTTCTGCTGAGAAGTCTGCTGTGAGTCTAATTGGAGATCCTCTGAGAGTGAGCTGATGTTTCTCTCTTGCACATTTTAGAATGTTTTCTTTATGTTTCACTGTGGTGAGTTTGATTACAACATGTCGAGGTGAGGATCTCTGGTCATGTTTATTAGGGGTTCTATAAGCTTCCTGTACTAAGATGCCTCTGTCCTTCTCCAAACCTGGGAAATTTTCTGCTAGTATCTCACTAAAAAGGCCTTCTAATCCTTTCTCCCTCTCCATGCCTTCAGGAACTCCTAGAACTCGAATGTTGGGTTTTTTAATAGTATCCTGTAGATTCCCGACAATATTTTTTAGATTTCTAATTTCCTCTTCTTTTCTTTGGTTTGCCTGTTTCCTTTCGTGTTCTGTCTTCTAAGTCCGATATTCTCTCTTCCTCTTTGCCCATTCTGTTTTTAAGGCTCTCTAATGTGTTTGCCATTTGATCTATTGAATTCTTCATTTCATTATGATTTCTCATCACTATCACAGTTTCTTGTTCTACTAGTTGTTTCATTTCATTTTGATTCCTCCTTAATATTTCATTTTCCTGAGAGAGATTTTCTATCTTGTCCATTAAGAATTTCTGTAGTTCAAGAATTTGTTTTTGAGAACTTCTTAATGTTCTTATCAATTTTTTGAGATCTGCTTCTTGCATTTCTTCTATCTCATCATCTTCATAATCTTGAATTGGGGTGTCTTTTTCATTTGGGGGCGTCATAGTGTCTTCCTTATTCTTGTTACCTTGGTTTTTGTGTTTGTTGTTTGGCATGTTGGAGATATTTGGTTTCTTCACTGTGGTGTTTTTTCTGGTTATACTATGGCTTTATATTAAGTGGACTGTCTGCTTTTGATGGAGCCTTAGAGGCTTGAGATGAGTGTGGCCTGAGAGCTCTGTTTGGTTCCTCAGGGTTGAGGGTGTGCCAAAGGTGACACTTCCAGGTTAGGCGTGGTAAATCTCTTTCTTTCATTCTTTTTTTTTTTTTTTTTTTGATTCAAAAGGGAAGTAATTCCACACAGCTGAACGGAACTGGATGTAGTTAGCAGGCGAATGGTATACCCACAGGAGCCAGAGATCTGAAGCTCTTTCCCAAGGACCACACAGGGAATCTCTGCTGCTCTCAGTGTGGGCTCCACTTCTCCTGCGGTCTCCCACTGGGTTGCCAAGTTAGATCCTAATCTCCTGTTATTTAACCCCCTCCAGAGTCAGGTTTTACTGCTAGGCTCAGGGCCGGAGCAGACCTAAGGTTGCCCTGCTTATGACGTAAGCATAATGGCACCTGATCTTTGTCTTGGTAGCCTTTGAGAGGTGAGCGGAGAGAGAGAAACTTGTGTCGGTATCAGTCACTTTTTTTTTTCTCTCTCTCTCTTCTAGTTAGCCTGGTGAACTTTTCCCCACGGAGTTTCAAGCCTCGTTCCCTCTAGTCCCCTCTTTCCGCTTTCCCGCTGGTGTCTCAGGCTATTGAGGTTCAGCTCACCTCGTGTTCCAGTGCTGGTGTGTTGAGTCTGCCGCTGGTATCCCGAACTTGGGCTCCCACGCTCTCCACGCAGGTCCACTGTGAATCACCTGTTCCGTAAGAGTTTCCTCTGCTGTTTCATCCCCTACTCTTCCTTGAACCTGCAGTTAAACTGTCTCTTCCCGGACTATCAGTGTGCTCCCTTCCTATTCTGGCATCTTGCCGCTCTCCTCTTTTTTTTTTTTTTTTTTTTTTTTTTAATTTGACAGAGTTAGTGAGAGAGACAGACAGAAAGGTCTTCCTTCCATTGGTTCAACCCCCAAATGGCCGCTACAACTGGCACTATGGCAATCTGAAGCCGGGAGCCAGGTGCTTCCTCCTGGTCTCCCAAGTGGGTGCGGGGCCCAAGCACTTGGGCCATCCTCCACTGCCTTCCCCGGGCCACAGCAGATTGCTGGACTGAAGAGGAGCAACCGGGACTGGAACCCGGCGCCCATATGGGATGCCAGCACCGCAGGTGGAGGATTAACCAAGTGAGCCATAGCGCTAGCCCCCCAAGTTAGTTCTTTTTAAGATTAATTTATTTTTCTTTGTTTTAAGTACAGAGGGTCTGTTGGTTTATTCCCTAAATGCCTGCATATAACCATGCCTCAGCCAGGCTGAAGCCAAGAGTCAGGGACTGCATCCAGGTCTCCCACACGGATGATGGGGACCCAGGTGCTTAAGCAATCACTTGCTGCCTTCCAGGGTGTGCATTAGCAGGAATTGGGATAGGAAGCTGAGTGAAATTCAAACCTAGGCTTTCTAAAATGGGATGCAAGTGTCTTAACCACTGAGCCAAATGTCTGCCCCTAAACAAGTTAATTCTTTTTAAAAAAAATTCATTGAGTTACTATTTTTTAAAAAAAGATTTATTTATTTGCTCTATTTTATTTGAAAGAGAGAATTAGAGAAAGAGAGAGAGAGATGGAGAGAGAGAGATTGAGAGGTCTTCCATCCACTGATTCACTCCCCAAATGGCTGCAATGGCTGAAGCTGAACTGATCTGAAGCCAGGAGCTTCTTCTGGGTCTCCCACATGGGTGCAAGGGCCCAAGTACTTGGGCCATCTTTGGTTGCTTTCCCAGGCATATTAGCAGGGAACTAGATTGGAAGTGGAGCATCCGGGACTTGAACCTTGCCCATATGGAATGCTGATGCCACATAATGCCACAGCGCTGGCTCCACAAGTTAATTCTTTTAATTTTTTTTTTCAATCTTTGAAGAAGGAATAATAATGATGTCTCCATTATGAGAGTTTTTTTTTCCATTTTAAGGATATTTATCATTCAATCAAAATTTCCATTTTTTTTGCCCTAAAAGTTTTTTATAGTATTCTCTTATGACTTTTAACAATTTCTACCTCATCTGAAATATGTCTGTGTCCCCTCTTAAAATTTTTGAGGCTATTTATTTATGCCTTATCTTTTCTCTCTCCTTTTTCATGGTGTAAAACATACATTTAGAATTAGCCAGCTGGACTCCATTCAGAGGATCCCAGTTTTGTTGGCAACATCCAAAGCATCATCATCAGGACAAACTTGCGCCTTCTTCTGTCCATCAGGCCTGATCAGGGCGTCGACCTTGGCCACTTCCAAGTCACTGAGTTTCTTCACTGCCTGTTTGAGCTGGACCTTGTTGGCCTTGACGGTCACTGTGAACACAGTGTGCTGTTGTCTTGTCTTCTTCATGGCAGACTCA
Source organism: Lepus europaeus (assembly GCF_033115175.1). Classification (NCBI taxonomy): domain Eukaryota; kingdom Metazoa; phylum Chordata; class Mammalia; order Lagomorpha; family Leporidae; genus Lepus; species Lepus europaeus. The sequence continues at coordinate 140,563,996 of NC_084830.1, forward strand.
TTGGTCAGTGGAAACCTTATGATGGCGTGGTGGTCAAGCTTGTTTCCCCTGGAGGCGCTCTTCTGAGGATACTTGGGCTGCCTCCAGAGCAGCAGCGTCTTGGGCTCCTGCGAGGTGGGTGACGTGTGGAGTTTTTTTATGTGCCTGTATTTTGGCTCTGACTTCTTGGCCTTCAAACCCTTTGATTTAGCTTCACTTTTCAGATGGGTGGAAGCTTCTGCCTCTGCCTTTGGCACCATCTTGTTGAAAAGTCCTTGTCTTTATCTTCATTGAGCTTGTCAAAAACTTTTATTGATCTTCTGTGCTATCTTTCTTTTCCAGTTCATTAGTACTTAATAATTTTTTCCTTTGTCTTGTGCTTTCTTCCTTCTACTTTCTTTTGATTTAGTTTGCTCATCTTTGACTTCCTGAGTTGGATCCTTTTTTCGGTTTTTCTTTTTTTTTTTAAAGATTTATTTACTTTTTAATTTGAGAGGTAGAGTTACAAACAAAGAGGAAGATTCAGAGAGAAAGGTCTTTCATCTGCTGGTTCACTCCCAAAATGGCTGCAACTCTGGAGCCAGACGGATCTAAAGCCAAGAACCAGGAGCTTCTTCTGGGTCTCCCATGCGAGTGCAGGAGCCAAAGCTCTTGGACCGTCTTCTGCTGCTTTTTCAGACGATAGTAGAGAGATGGATCAGAAGTGGAACAGCTGGGACTAGAACTGGTACCCATGTGGGTTGCCAATGCCACAAGCAAAGGCTTAGTCCACTATACTACATCGCCAGACCCCCCCGCCCCGGTTTTTTAAAGATTTATTTATTTATTTGAAAGTCAGAGTTTCAGGGAGATAGGGAGAAACAGAGAGATCTCCCATCTGCTGGTTCACTCCCCAGATGGCCACTATGGCAAGGGTTGGGCTAGGCTGAAGCCAGATGCCAGGAGCTTCATCTGGGTCTCCCATGTGGGTGGCAGGGGCCCAGACACTTGGGCCATACTCTGATGCTTTTTCAAGACACTTAGCAGGGAGCTGGATTGGAAGTGGAGCAGCCAGAACATGAACTGGTGCCCATATGTGATGCTGGCATCGCAGGTGGTGGCTTTATCTACTAAGCCACGTGTTGGCCCCATGTTTTTCTTTTGAAATTTTTTTTATTTGTGTATGCATGCATTCATTTGATAGACAGAGAGAGAGCCTGGGCAAGCAGGAGCTCCCATCTGTGTCACTCCCCCGTGTCCACAACTGCTGTGGCTGGGCAAGGCCAGAGCCAGGAACTGGGAACTCCATCTGGGTCTCCCACTTGGGTGATAGGGACCCAAGTACATAAACTGTCACCTGCCTCCTTCCATGGTGTGCATTAGCAGGAAGCTGGACTTGGGAGTGGAGCTGGGACTCAAATCCAGGCACTCTGGTAAAGGATGCGGGTGTCTCCTGTGGTGCCTCATCCACTCAGCCAAATGCCTCACCCTTTTGTTTTTCTTATACAGGCATTTAAATCCATGCATTTCTTTATAAGAACCATTTTATCTGCCTTCTATAGCTATCTTTCATTTCTAAATATCTTCATTCTGGAAACAGTCCAGAAGTGTTTGCAAACACATGGGGCTCTTGTTATCTTCCTGTTGTCGAGTTCTATTTTGGTTAGAGAAAGTGGTCTATTGATTTTTTGATATCTGATGAGATGTGCTCTCTGGCCTAGTATGTGATCAGGTTTTTTTTAAATGTTCTTTGGGTGTCTGAAAAAATAATTGTTAGTTGCCTTATGGGGATATTATAAGAATAAGCATTAGATAATATATCAATTTAATTATGTAAAAATTATTTTTAAGTATTTTATTTATTTACTTGAAAGGCAGTGTTACAGAAAGAGAGAGAGAAACAGCGAGAAAGATCTTCTATCTCCTGGTTTACTCCCCAAATGGCCACAATGGACAAGCCTGCTCCAGGCCAAAGCCAGGAGCTAGGAACTACATTTGCATCTCCCACATGGGTGGCAGAGAACCAGGTACTTGGGTCGTCTGCTGCTACTCTTCTAGGCACATGATGAGGGAGCTGGATTGGAAGAGGAGCAGCCAGGACTCAAACCAGCACTCCCATATGTGATGCGGGTATTATAAGTGGCGGCTTAATCTTCTGCACCAAACACTGGCCCCTATTTGTTTTTAAAGATTTATTTATTTATTTGAAAGTCAGAGATATACAGAGAGGAGAAGCAGAGAGAGAGAGAGAGAGAGAGAGAGAGAGAGAGAGAGAGGTCTTCCATCTGCTGGTTCACTCCCCAGTTGGCTGTAATAGCTGGAGCTGTGCCAATCCAAAGCCAGGAGTCGGGAGCTTCATCCAGGTCTTCCATGTGGGTGCAGGGGCCCAAGAACTTGGGCCATCTTCTACTGCTTTCTCAGGCCATAGCAGAGAGCTGGATCGGAAGTGGAGCAGCCGGGTCTTGAACCGGCGCCTATATGGGATGCTGGTGCTTTAGGCCAGGGCGTTAACCTGCTGCGCCACAGCGCTGGCCCCAACACTGGCCCCTATTAAGCACTTCAAACAATGTCTGGCACTTAGTAAGATCTCCCCAAGTGGTGGCCCTTGTTGTTATTATTGGTGGGTTACAGTCTTAGTTGTTGCTCTGCCTGTCGCTGATGCCCTAGGAGTTAGGGAAATGGATCCTATTCCTACACCTCAGTATCTACACTAACCAGGTGGTCAATTAATTTTTGATGTACACACAGAAGGCACTGCTCAGCTCAGTCTGGTAGAAAAAGTTGAGGACTGACCTGTTCTGGGGTCTTGGCCTGGCCCCTCACTGGTCACGCAACATTCTCCTCCCCCACATTCTACTTTTTCTTGCATGCAAGAATGCACATAATCTTAGGTTGGCAGCATTGTTGGGAAGATTAACATGAAAGCCTCCAGCATATGCTGGACACAAGCAGATATTTGGTAAGTGTTGGTTTGTTTGCTTTTCCTTGAGCCTACAGGGACTGAGAGGAAGGATCTTGGTCCAGCTGTCTGCAGCCTTGACAGAGGGACAAAGGATAGTGAAGAGAAGAGGATTAGCACCCAGCTGCTTGCAAAGTTAGCACAGCACCTGACTGGACAGACTTTCTGTTCTTTGTCTTATCTGAAGCCGACCAATGGATTTTTTAAACATTCATTTATTTTGAAAGGCAGAGTTACAAAGAGAGGGCGAAAAACAGAGAGAGAGAGAGAGAGATAGAGAGATAGAGAGATAGAGAGAGAGAGATATCTTCCATTTGCTGGTTCATTTCCTAAATGGCTACCACAGCCAGGGCTGGTCCAGGCTGAAGTGGGAAGCCAGGAGATTCATCTGGGTCTCCTATGTGGGTGGCAGGGGCCCAAATATTTGGGCCATCTTGTACTGCTTTTCCCAGGCCATTAGCAGGGAGCTGGATTAGAAGTGGGGTAATTGGGACACAAATCTGCACCCATGTTGGACATTGGTGTTGCAGGCATTGGCTTTATCCACTACAGCATAACACTGGTCTCAGTACAATTAATTTTTAAAAATTGTGATTTATTTGAAAGGTGGAGATATATAAATAGATGTAGAGAGATGAATTTTCCATCTGTAGATTCACTTACTAAGTGCCTGAAAAGCCAGGTCTGGGTCAGGCTGAAGCCAGGAGCTTGTCACTATTCCAAATGTCCCACATGGGTGGCAGGGTCCCAACTACTGAAGCCCTCACCTGTTAGGGTACACAGTAACAAAAGCTAGAATTGGAAGATGAGCCGGGATATGAAATCATGCACTCTGATATAGGGTGTGTGCATCCCAAGTGATGGCTTAACTGCTGTGGCAAACTCTCACCCCCTACTTAATTGTTTAGACCACCCATTTACCATATTTTGCAGATGACATCTTAGACACTCAGTAAGAGCAGAGGCATCCTCCTTGGTGGCCACACAGACTCAAGATTTACCCCTGTCCTTTTTAGTCATCTCCCGATTGGAAGCACCTCCATGGGGCACCTCTGCCTTGCCAGCTCTGTTGCTGAGCCTCCTTTTGATATTCTCTGCAACTCTTATTGCCTTCCCTGTTTAATCCTAAATCCATGTTGCAAAGGGCTTTGGCTGATTTTTCCACCTTGCATCCAAGGAGGAGGCATGAGACCTGGAAGCACGGGGTGGAGCTAATGGGAGCAGAAGGGAAGCTCTGCTGTTGGTCAAAAACCAACCCTGATCTCAGGTTTACTTTGTGTCTAGTGCATTCCAAAGTGCTCTTAGGGGAGCGGTGCTGTGGTGTAGAAGGTTAAGCCTCCACCTGCAGTGTCGGCATCCCATACGGGTGCTGGTTCAAGTTTGATTCCTGGATGCTCCATTTCTGATCCAGCTTCCTGCTAATGTGCCTGGGAAAGCAGCAGAGGATGGCCCAAGTGCTTGGGCCCCTGCACCCATGTGAGAGGCCTGGAAGAAAATTCTGGCTCCTGGCTTTGGCCTGGCCCAGTCCTGGCCATTGCTTCCACTTGGGGAGTGAACCAGTGGATGGAAGATCTCTGTCTGTCTGTCTCTCCTTCTCTCTGTGTCTCTGCCTTTCAGACAAATAAATGAATGAATGAATCTTTTAAAAAAGGGCTCTTAGCAGCAGTCTTTTGCCTCCATTCTCACCACTACCTCAAGTTCCTTTCCTCCTCTCATGTCTGCCCTCCTACACTAATTCCCAGACTCAGCATGAATAAAATTCATTTTCTCTGCTCCTGCCTTCCAGGTGCTAGAAAAAAACCCAGAATCGTGTTCACTGGCTCCAGTGTCTGATTTCCCGTCATCATCAGGCCCTCGATGCCCCTTGATAATCCTTATCTCTTTCATTCTCCTGTTACAGATATTTGGGGCTGTTTTCAATTTTAACTGTTGTGAATAATATTGCTGTGGGCATTCTCATACACGTCTCTTTGTGAACATACAATTTTCTTGGTAAAATGTATAGGAGTTATAGAATTGGGGTATATTTAGCCTTATCAGAAAATGTCAACAGTTTTCCAAAACGGTGTCATAAAGGCCAGAAAGCAGTATGAGGGTACTTGAAAAAGCTGATGGAAAATGGAATTAAAGCATAAGTTTATTTTGATGCTAAAATGTTTTAAATCAGTGCATAGTTTTAAAAATCTTACTTATTGTAATTCTGTTTGAAAGGCATAGAGACAGAGAGATTACAATTGCTGGTTCATTTCCCAAATGCACAAAACAGCTAGGGCTGGGCCAAAGCCAGGAGCCTGAAACTCAATCCCTGCCTGCCTGTGGGTGTCAGGGACACCAAACAGTGAAGCCTCACAGAATGTGCATTAGCAGGATGGTGGATAAGAAGCCGAGTCACGGGGCTGGCGTTGTGGTGTAGCTGGTAAAACTGCCGCCTGTGACACTAGCATCCCAATGGGCACCAGTTTGTGTCCCAGCTGCTCCACCTCCAATCCAGCTCTCTGCTAATGGCCTGGGAAAGCAGCAGAAAATGGCACAGGTTGCTTGGGCCCCTGCACCCACGTGGGAGACCTGGAAGAAGCTCCTGGCTCCCGGTTTTGGCCTGGCCCTGCTCCGGGCATTTAGGCCATCTGAGGAGTGAACCAGTGGATGGAAGATCTCTCTGTCTCTCCCTCTCTCTGTAACTCTGACTTTCTTTCTTTTTTTTTTTTCATTTTCAATTCTCTTTATATACAGAAGATCAATTTAGTATATATTAAGTAAAGATTTCAACAGTTTGCACCCACACAGAAACACAAAGTGAAACATACTGTTTGAGTACTAATTATAGCATTAAATCACAATGTATAGCACATTAAGGACAGAGATCCCACATGAGGAGCAAGTGCACAGTAACTCCTGTTGTTGACCCAACAAATTGACACTCTAGTTTATGGCGCCAGTAACCACCCTAGGCTCTCGTCATGAGTTGCCAAGGCTATGGAAGCCTTCCGTATACCTCTGACTTTCAAAATAAATAAATAATCTTTTTTGGGAAAAAAAAAAGCAAAAAAGCAGCAGCAGAGTGGGACTCAAACCAGGCCGCCTAATATGGGATGTGGGCATCTCAAGCAGAGACATAGGCTGCTGTACCAAATGCCTAACCATGTATGGTTTCTTCATAACATGGGGTTTCCAAGAAGTTTTTGACATATTCTTCTATGCTTATAAAGCTCCCCATGTAATTTTAAAAATGTATTTATTTATTTGAGAGGCAGAGAGAGAGAGAAAGGGAGAAAGCTCCCATCTACTGACTCACTCCCCCAATGCTTGCAGTGGCCAGGGATGGTCTGGACTGGGCTAAGGGTGGGAGTTGGGAATTCATTCCATATATCCCACGTAAATGCAGGGATCCACTTCCCTGAGCTTACTTGCTGCCTCCTAGGGTATACATTAGTAGGAAGATGGAGTTGGGATTTGGATTCAAGAATTGAACCCTGGGGCCGGTGCTATGGTATAGTGGGTAAAGCTGCTGCCTTCAGTGCCGGCATCCCATATGGGCTCTGGTTCTAGTCCCGGCTGTTCCACTTCTCATCCAGCTCTCTGCTGATGACCTGGGAAAGCAGTGGAGGATGGCCCAAGTCCTTGGGCCCCTGCACCCACATGGGAGACCCCGAAGAAGCTCCTGGCTCTGGATTGGCACAGCTTCGGCTGTTGCGGCCAATTGGGGAGTGAACCAGTGGATGGAAGACCTCTCTCTCTCTCTCTGCCTCTCCTCTCTCTGTGTAACTCTGACTTTCAAGTAAAATAAATAAATCTTCAAAAAAAAAGGACTTGAACCTAGGTAATCCAATGGGACATAGATGTCTTAATTCACATCTTGACTGCTAGGCTAAAAGGCCATCCTACCCCAACATGAGTTTTTTTTTTTTTTAAGAATATATTCATTCATTTGAGAGGTAGAGTTATAGAGAGGGAGGAGGAACAGAGATCTTCCATCTGCTGGTTCACTCCACAAATAGCTGAAACAGCTGGAGCTGGGCCAGTGGAAAATCCATTTATGCAACTATCCCCTGTAGGTTCAGACGTCCAAACACTTGGGCTATCTTCCACTGCTTTCCTGGGTGCATTGACAGGGAACTGGATTGGAAATGGAGCAGCCAGGACTCGGACCAGTGCTCATATGGGATGCCAGCGTCACAGGTGGTGGTTTAACTGGCTGTGCCACAACACTGGCCCCAGCTGGTTCACTGATCATCATTTGGAAGCCACTGTACACCACTTAGTAGCTTTATTGTCCTGTTCCCTGTTCCTTCCTTGGTAGATGTAATTCTGGCCACCATGTATCATCATTGCAAATAATGGATTAGTGACTAACAGTGATTTAAGCAGTAAGGACTTTTTTTTCTCACATAAAAGGAAATTCAGAGGTAGGTGGCTTCAGACTTGATGTCCTCAAAAATACAGGTTTTTCCTCACCTTCCTCTTTGCCAGACACACATTCTTGAGTTATTCTGCTCATGGTCCAAACATGGCTGCCAAGGCCCTGCATAGGATGAGCTCACAAGACAGAAAAGCAAAGGCTTGAAGACTTTTTTTTTTTTTTTGACAGGCAGAGTGGATAGTGAGAGAGAGAGACAGAGAGAAAGGTCTTCCTTTTTGCCGTTGGTTCACCCTCCAATGGCCGCCGCGGTAGTGCACTGCGGCCGGCGCACTGCGCTGATCCGATGGCAGGAGCCAGGTGCTTATCCTGTCTCCCATGGGGTGCAGGGCCCAAGCACTTGGGCCATCCTCCACTGCACTGCCTGGCCACAGCAGAGAGCTGGCCTGGAAGAGGGGCAACCGGGACAGGATCGGTAACCCGACCGGGACTAGAACCCGGTGTGCCGGCACCGCAAGGCGGAGGATTAGCCTAGTGAGCTGCGGCGCCGGCCTTTTTTTTTTTTTTTTTCTTTTCTTGTTCATTTTTAAAGACCTATTTATTTGAAAGGCAGCGTTACAGAGGCAGAGAGAGAGAGAGAGAGAGAGATGTTCTATGTGCTGGTTCGCTCCCCAATTGGCCACAATGGCCGGAGCTGGGCCCATCTGAAGCCAGGAGTCTTGAGTTTCTTACAGATCTCTCACATAGGTGCAGGGGCCCAAGGACTTGGGCCAATGTTTGCTGTCCTACTAGGCCATAGCAGAGCTAGATCAGAAGTGGAGCAGCTGGGACTCAGACTGGTGTCCATATGCAGGCAGTGGCTTTACCCACTATGTCACAGCACCGGCACCTATCAACTTTTTCTTAAGGACAGACTTTTTTTTTTTTTGGGATTTACTTGTTTGAAAGGCAGGAGACAGAGAGAGGAGGAGAGACAAAGAGAAAGAAATATTTTCTTCATTTGGTTCACTCCTCAAATGGTCACAACAGCCAGGGGTAGGGCAGGCCAAAGCCAGGAGCCTGGAACTTCATCTGGGTCTCCCATGTGCAGGGGACTTAGTACTAGTACTTGTACTAGTACTAAGGGTACTTAGTACTCTTCTGTTTTTCTAGGTGCATTAGCAGGGAGCTGGATTGAAAGTGGAATAGCTGGGACATGAACTGGCACTCTAATATAGGATGTTGGCATTCTAAGTGATGGCTTAACATACCAGATTAGCACAGACTTCTAAATAAATACATTTTGGGGGCCAGCACTGTGGCACAGTGAGTTAAGGCCCTGGCTTGTGCACTGGCATCCCATGGGTGCTGGTTCTAGTCCTGGCTTCTCCTTTTCCGATCCAGCTCCTTGCTAATGTGCCGTGGGAAAGTAGCAGAAGATGGCCCAACTACTTGGGACCCTGCACCCAAGTGGGAGACGCAGAAGAAGCTCCTGCTCCTGGCTTCGGATCTACTCACCTCCAGCCTTTACAGCCATTTGGGGAGTGAACCAGCCAATGGAAGACCTCTCTTGGTCTCTACCTCTCTCTGTAACTCTGTCTTTGAAATAAATAAAATAAATCTTGAAAAAAAAATCATTTCCACTTTTGATTTGAAAGGCAGAGAGAAAGAGACAGAAATAAACAGAGATCTCTCATTCACTGGTTCACTTTCCAAATGCTCAAAACAGCTAGGAGTAGGCCAGGCCAAGCTTGCAGTCAGGAACCTAATCTGGGTCTCCCATATGAGTGGATGGGATCCGAGTACTTGAGCCATCACCTGCTGCCTTGCAGGGTGAGCATTTTCAGGCAGCTGGATCAGAAACAGAGCCTAGACTCAAACCCAGGCTCTCCAATATGGGAAGCTGGTGTCCCAGGCAGTGTCTTAACCACTGTGCCAAGTGCCTGTCCCAAGGACAGACTTTCTAAAACAGTTATTTATATCCTCCCCCAGTGTAGGTCTTGGAACTGAATGGCTCTGTTTTCTCACATGACCTGAGATTCAGGAATAGCAGCTGAATTGCTCTGTAAAATAAAGGGATGATGAATTTGGAGTTCCAGAGTTTAAAGCATCAGGAAAAGGGAGATCATAGTCATTTGAGAGCTGGGAGACAGAAGAATTGAGGCGGACTTGTGACTACGTGAAGAACTTGGATAGACATGTCCAAAACTGAGCATTCAAGTAAAACAATATGGGTCGTGAGTCCACCCTTCCCCTCAACCGTAAAAATCCTCATTAAATGTTTCTGCAGCTGCCATGTGTGCAGTGGATCCATTTCTGATGGATACCTGTGCTGGGGCCCTGGATTTTTATGAGGCTGGCAGTGTGGACAGCTCCACATCTAAATACACCCAGGCCAACAGGGCCTCGCACTGACCTCTCTGCATCTGATCCAGTGCCCTTCCAGCCTCCACTCCTGCTCTAAAGTGATCTTTCGAAGATATTTTCCTGTTTAAATCCTGTAAACCCCAGAGTGTCTCAAACCTGGGGTTCATGGGTGTGTGGGGACACACGCTCATGTGTCTTGAGTATACTTTTTTATTATTTGTTTATTTTATTTTTATTTGTTTTAATTTCAGGATTAATCTTAAATTAATAATATAAGTAATAATGTAATAGTCTGTGATACCCACGTGACCTTGTAACCAATTCTGGTAAATCTGAGTGTCTTGCTTTGCTCTTGCATTTATTGATCACGGATGATGCCAAAGGAATCTTCCGAAATGACAGCATTTAACGTTTAATGCTGTCATTATTTTTATCTGTTCACAAATACATCTTCAGCATCTACAACAACAGTACCTGGTACACTAGATATGTTCAGTGAATTATTGAATAAATGAGTGAGTGAAGTTTCTCAAACTAGCTTCTGAGATCCTAGGGGATCTCCTGCAGTTTGCAGTCTTCACAGTGTGTCCTGTGAGGCTCTTCACGATCAAGCTAGGAATACTCAACCAGAGATTTCACCAGACAGTCTGGGCAGGATGTGGGGGTGTAGTCTTTTTTTTTTTTCTAAAAAGAAGTGAAAGTATAAAGGATTTATGTACATTTTGACAGGGCAGACGTGATATGCAAATGACTTGCAAATATAATGCAAATAACATGCAACTCCTCATGCAAATGAGCATCCTGTCTTTGGAATCAACTGCTGGGTATTCACTTATTTGTCTGCAGTGCTGGCAGTAAATCTTTCGAGGGCTTTGGATATACGTTGCTTTGGTGGAGATGCGCGTGTACGGAGAGGAGGGGGTGGCAGGATGGGGTCTCTCAAGGAGCCGGTATGGTGTGGTAAGCCTGCAGCTCAGCATGAAGCTTAATATAGTATACAGCTCATAATGAGGTTGCTCTGCTGTGATTCTCCAAGAGCTGGCCTTTGGAAATTGGCAGAGGGTGGGTGAAATTCGACTCCTTCTATCCCCTCAACTGTCTGGTGTTCCCCACACCTCCCGTCTTCCCCTGCCCCTGCTCTCATGCAGTCTGGGCTTTGGTGGAGAGGAGCGGAGGATGGGGGTCAGAGAGAGACCTCTGGCCCCACGTCCTCACCCTAAGGACCCGTGAAGGGGCCAGGGCACCAGGAAATCCTGTCTGGAGAAGGGTAGGAGTGCGGCATGGACTTCTGCGTTTCCTGATCCTGTGGCAAGCTGAATTTAGCTGAATTTCTAGGCCTCTTAGAAGAAGATGGGTGGTTATAAGAAGAATGAAAGCTTTCTGAAAAATATAGCTTTTAAATCCCAATGCCAGTGATGCAGTATCTGACAAAACTGGGAAGCTGACTTGGAAATCTAAAGGAAAAAAAATGTCAACAGGTTTTTTTCATTATGAAAACCTGTTCTTCCCTGTCCTTGGTGTGAAAGGGAATTTTTGGTTACACAGACTCTTCCCCAGTGACTATAAAAAGTACTGGGCAAATGAAGGAAAAGGGCCTCTAACAGATATATTTTAACATAACTCAAAATCTGTTTTTCTCTGACACTTTGCAGTCAGATCTGAGTTCAAATACCCACCTCTGAGCTATATAAACTTGGATAAATTTCTCAAGTTTTCCGAGGCTCGCTTTCCTCATCTGTAACATGGGAATGATAATAGAATACTTACAAAGTTGCTGTGAGAGTTACGTGCTATATTGCATGTACTTAATACAGTGCCTGGTTCCAGCAATAAATAAATGCAGCTATTTGCAGTGGTCATCTGTGAATTTGCTGCTGAAAGTCCATTCGTCTTCCACCTGATGGTTGTATCCTATTTCTTTCCAATGCACCATTATTCTTTCTTTAGTCTGTGTGGTTCTGGTGAAGCTGACTCTGCCCCCAGCACCATGAGTAGAATATATGACTTAAGTTTAAATTGGGTAGTCAGGGCTCATTGTTGTGGTGCAGTAGGCTAAATCATGCCTGCAATGCCAGCATACCATATGAGCACTCATTCGAGTCCTGGCTGTTCAACTTCCAATCTAGTTCCATGCTAATGTGCCAGTAGAAGGCAGTAGAACATGGCCAAGTGCTTGGGCCCCTGTCACTCACATGGAAGACCTGGTTGGAGTTTCTAGGCTTCTGGCTTTGACCTGGCCCAGCCCCTGCTGTTGTGGCCATTTGGAGAGTGAGCCAGCAAATAGAAGATCTCTCTTCCCTCCACATTGCTTTTTCAAATAAATAAATAACTCTTAAAAAATAAAACATTCCATACATAGAGTCACTCTGTGACTCTGCAATTCCACTTTTAGGAATGTATATGAGGGAGTTGAAAACCAGTGTTCAAGCAACAACTTGTATATGAACATTACAGCAGCATTGTTTGCAATAGCCAAAAAGTGGGAAAAACCCAAACGTCCCTCATCTGATGAATGGATACATAAAATCTGGCAAACAATGCAATGAAATATTACTCATCCAGAAGAGGGATCTTACTACTGATTTATGCCACAAGATGGATGAACCTTGAAAACATTATGCTGAGTGAAAGATGGTAGGTGCATAAGGCCATATGTTACATAATTGCATTTATGTGAAATACCCAGAATGGGCAATTCCAGGGAGGCCAACAGCTGATCAGTGATTGACAGGTACTGGAAGAGAGAGTAATGTGGAGTGACTGCTACTGGGTATAGGGTTTCTCTTTGGGATTATTAAAGTGTTTTAGAATTACAGAGTATTGATAGTTATGTAGCATTACAAATATGCTTTAAAAAAGTACTGAAATACTTGCTTTAAAAAATGATTCTGGAGCAGTTATTTGGCTCAGTGGTTGAAATGGTGCTTAAGGCTGGCGCCGTGGCTTAACAGGCTAATCCTCTGCCTTGCGGCACCGGCACACCGGGTTCTATCCCGGTTGCCCCTCTTCCAGGCCAGCTCTCTGCTATGGCCCGGGAAGGCAGTGGAGGATGGCCCAGGTCCTTGGGCCCTGCACCCGCATGGGAGACCAGGAGAAGAACCTGGTTCTTGGCTTCGAATCAGCGTGGTGCACTGGCCACAGCACACCGGCCGGAGCGGCCATTGGAGGGTGAACCAACGGCAAAGGAAGACCTTTCTCTCTGTCTCTCTCTCTCTCACTGTCCACTCTGCCTGTCAAAAACAAAAAAACAAAAACAAAACAAAACAAAACAAAAAAAAGAAATGGTGCTTAAGACATCTGCATTCTGTATTGGACGTGTGCTCTATCAGGGTGCCTGGTTTGAATCCTGGATCTACTCTCAATTCCAGCTTCCTGCTGATGCATAACCTGGGAGGCAGCAGGTTGTTGCTAAGGTAATTAGGTCCCTACCACCCTCCGGGAGACACAAATTGAGTTCTAGGCTCCTGCCTTTGGCCTGGTGCAGCCCTGGCTATTATGGGCATCTGGGGAGTGAACCAGCAGATAGAAGACCTCTGTGTCTATATGTCTCTCTCTCTGTCTTTCAAATAAAAATAAATAAGTGCACATTTCATTTTATTTTTTAACAGAGGAGAGGGCGAACACAGTACCCCACTACCACAAATTATGCAGTCGAGTTTCCCACATTGGGGAAATTTCAGGGGTCAACACATCTTGAGTGCAAAGGATGAGCCTCACCCTGGAAAACTAGCTTCATGATCATGGTAAGTTTGTAGCTACAAATTTTTAAACTGTAATTTTTATAATGTGTAAATTGTATTTCAGTTACAAAAATACTAAACCAAAAAAGAAATGGGCACATGACTAGAGCAGATGAATGACAGCTAGTGAGATTCAGTAGAATCCTTTGGAGTCATGGGAGGAACAAACTAGTTCCTTTCTTGGAGGGCTCAGACCTGAGAAACCATAGGGTCTGGAGCTGCTGACCTGTCTTGCTTCATGTAGAGCCTGAGACTGAACTGTCCAACTGGCTGAAAGCAGAGCCAGGAAACACGAAGGCACTAAGACCTGGTTATCCGTCACAGCTGTAGTCACCACCTGTCCCTCTTTGCCTTGGATTTTCCTGGGGTTTGCACTGAAAGTCTGTATATCATGTCAGTTACCTTAGTTGGGGCTCTGAATCCACCTTGGTTTGAAACTCAAGACTTTACCCACTGACTCTTCAATTACACCCGTCAATTCCTTTTCTGTTTTGGCCAGTTTCACAGGTTAGGTTCTCCAGAGGCAGGCCCTGAAATAGAGCTTGGGGTTCAAGATGTTGGGGGAACAATGGCTGTGAAAGAAAGGGCACAGGCGCAGCATTTGGCAGAGGAAGAAGTGCAATGTGATGCAGGCTCTTGACCATCCAGAAGAGAGTTCTCGGGCGAGGGGTGCTATGCAGAAGGTACCATGCTGGGCCATTATATTGTACCCTGCTTCTCTCTGCCAGCAAACTTCTAGCCATCCTCCAAGTCTCAGCCTAAATGTTGCCTTTTGGGGGGAGGTTTTACTGGAATCCCTAATGACATTAAAACCCATGCCATGAGGTTGGTACCGTGGCATAGTGAGTAAAGCTGCTGCCTGTAGTGCTGGCATCCCATATGGGCACCAGTTCAAGTCCCGGCTGTTCCACTTCTCATCCAGCTCTCTGTGATGGCCTGGGAAAGCAGTAGAAGATGGCCTAAGTCTTTGGGCCCCTGCACTCATATGGAAGACCCAAAAGAAGCTCCTGGCTCTTGGCTTGGGATTGGTGCAGCTCTGGCTATTGAAGTCATTTGAGGAGCAAACCAGTAGATGGAAGACCTCTCTTGCTCTCTGTCTCTGCCTCTGCCTCTCTGGAACTCTGCCTTTCAAATAAATAAATAAATAAATCTTTAAAAACAAAACCAAAACATGGCACCGGGCACATTTACTTTATGGGTACTAATTTGATTATAATTGCTTATTTTTTGTTTTATATTTGTCTTACAGCATTTAAACTTATTTTTTTTCCAATTATTTGAAAGGCAGAGTCAGAGAGAGAGAGAGAGAGAGATTGAGAAAGAGTAAGATCCATTTCTCAAATGCTGGTTCACTCTCCAAATTCCTGCAAAATGGGACTGGGCCGGGATGAAGTCAGGAGCTGGGAACTCAGTCTGCGTCTTCCATATGTGTGGCAGGGACTCAACTATGTGGGCCATTATCTGCTGCCTTCCCAGGGTGCACTTAGTAGGAAGCTGGATTTGAAGTGGAGCCAGGACTCACATTCCGAGTGGTGACTTAACCACTGGAGCCAAACGCCTGCCCTTAAAATGTTTTAGCTTCATGAAAGAAGGGACTCTGCTGGATTACAAGCTACCTTAAACATTAGTACTTAAAACGGGTTGAATGGCTGGCGCCGGTATCCTGGGTTCTAGTCCCAGCTGGGGCGCCGGTTCTGTCCTGGTTGCTCCTCTTCCAGTCCAGCTCTCTGCTGTGGCCCGGGAAGGCAGTGGAAGGTGGCCCAAGTGCTTGGGCCCTGCACCCGCATGGGAGACCAGGAGGAAGCACCTGGCTCCTGACTTCAGATCAGTGCAGTGCACCGGCTGTAGCGGCCATTTCGGGGGTGAACCAACAGAAGGAAGACCTTTCTCCCTGTCTCTCTCTCTCACTAACTCTGCCTGGCAAAAAAAACAAAACAAAACAAAACAAAAAAACCCAAAAAACAAAAAAAAACAAGTTGGCAAAGTTGGCCCACGTGCTAGATGCTGCCCACAGCCTTGTTTGTATAGCTGGCAAGTTAAGAATGGTTTTTCACATTTTCAAGGGATTGTGAAAAAACAAAAAACCCAACACACCAAACCAACACCAATACCAGCAACAGAAGAAAAGACAGGACAATATGTGGCGCACAAAGCCTTAAATTTATGATGTAGTCCTTCTCAGAAGTTTGCCAGTCTGTGTATTCAAGCAACCATTTGGTTATACCCCAAGTTTCTGTGAGTCAGGCTTTTGGGGAGGATTGGGCATGGCCATTCTGCTCCTTGTGATGTTGACTGGGACCTGTTGGGGTGCTCAGCTGCTTGCCAGTCTGGTCTGGAAGATCCAAAAAGGCTTCATTCACACATCTGGTGCCCTGGCAGGACGGCCTGGGAGGCTGCACCCTGCTGGGTCCCAGTCCTTTTCCACACCCTCTCTGTCCTGGGAAGAGACTTGGTCACAGAGTGACTAAGGGCTGCAGGAGTCCCCCCTCCCCCAGGTGGAAGCTCTCAAAGACTAGGTTTCTAGCTGCATAGCTCCACCATTCCTCTCCCCTGTTGGTCAGAAGAGTCGCAGGCCAGCCTATGACTAAAGGGAGAGAAAGCACATGTCCTACCTCTTGATGACAGGAGTAGCAAAGAATTTGAGCCTTTTTTTTTTTTAAGATCTATTTATTTATTTGGAAGGCAGGTTACAAAGAGTAAGAGTGAGAGCTAGAGAGAGAAAGAGAGAGATATTCCATCTTCTGGCTCACTCCCCAAATGGCTACAATGGCCAGAGTTGGGCCAGGTCAAGCCAGGAACCAGAAACTCCATCTAGGTCTCACACATGGGTGGCAGGGGCCCAAATCCTTGGGCCATTTTCTGCTGCCTTCCCAGGCATGTTAGCAGGGAGCTGGATTGTAAGTGGAACAATGGGACTTCAACCAGCACTCATATGGTATGCTGGCATTATAGATGGTAGCTTAAACTGGTGCACCACAATACCAGCCTCTAAAGCTATCTTAAAAAATTTATTTTTTGTGGGGGGGGGGGGGGGCGCCGTGGCTCACTTGGTTAATTCTCTGCCAGTGGCGCCGGCATCCCATGTGGGCACTGGGTTCTAGTCCCGGTTGCCCCTCTTCCAGTCCAGCTCTCTGCTGTGGCCCGGGAAGGCAGTGGAGGATGGCCCAAGTGCTTGGGCCCTGCACCCGCATGGGAGACCAGGAGGAAGCACCTGACTTCTGGCTTCGGATCGGCATAGTGCCTGCTATAGCGGCCATTTGGGGGGTGAACCAATGGAAGGAAGACCTTTTTCTCTGTCTCTCTCTCTCACTGTCTATAACTCTATTATTATTATTTTTTTTTATGTGACAGGCAGAGAGAGAGAGAGAGAGAGAGAGAGAGAGAGAGAGAGAGAAACACTCCCAACCATTAGTTCATGCCTAAATTCTCACAGTGGCCTGAACTGGGTCTGGGATAGGCCAAGGCTGGGAGCTGGAAACTCAATCCAGGTTTCCCATGTGGGTGGCAGGGACCCAACAACTAGAGCCATCACCTACTGTCTTTCAGGGTGTGCATTACTTGGAGTTAGGAGCTGGAGATAAGATTCAAACCCAGATAGTCTGATATGGGGTTCAAGAATCTTGGCTGCTTTGCCAAGTGCCTGCCCCTTGGGGCCATTTTTAATCTACCTCAGGATTGAGTCTATTGTATCCCCCGCCTCATAGCA
Source organism: Lepus europaeus (assembly GCF_033115175.1). Taxonomy (NCBI): domain Eukaryota; kingdom Metazoa; phylum Chordata; class Mammalia; order Lagomorpha; family Leporidae; genus Lepus; species Lepus europaeus. The sequence continues at coordinate 140,581,059 of NC_084830.1, forward strand.
CAGCACCTGGGGTGTGAACTCAGCTAAGGGACACACTCTGATAGGTGGAATCTGACATATTCATAATGCGAAAATACTGGCTTTGGAGCCAAATCCAGGCTGAGGTCTACTTGGGCCCTCAGGGAGCACTCCATTCCTCGTGTTCCATTTCAGGGCTGGCGTGCACCCAGCATGGTGCTGTATGTCTCAGTGCATTGGAACTTTGGCTCCTATTTTGATTAATGAGGGGAAGTTGATGCTAGATCTCACAGGGTTTCTGAGAGAATTAAACAGTAAAAGGAATGTGAGAAAGCTCTCTACCCTGTAACGTTCTGTTCAATATTAGGTGATCATTAGTGTTGCTGTTGCCCTGGCATGGGCCGTGGATAAGGCCACAGCACTCAGATCCCCTGCCCTGGAGACAGGTCCCTCCTCCTTACCCCACCTTCCAGCCTCTACTGCTCCCTGTTCCCAAGGAGTAGGCGTGAGAAGAATGCAGTGAGGTTCCTGTGGCTCAGCCATCCAGCCTCAGCCAAGATGTATTCCTCTGTGGTGGCTCCTACGATGGTCCAATGGGCCTTCCAACTCCCTAACGATCTTGGTGCCGATGCCTCCCTCTTTGGCTGTCTCTGTGGGGGGATGGGGGGGAGCAGGAAGCCATGATGGCTAGAGTAATAAAGATGCGTTGACTCTGGCCAGCCCATTGTCACCTGAGTTGGGCCTTTGTGCGCTCCAGCACACGGAGTAAGAAAGGCTCTTCTGAGAAAAATCACACTGCGCTTGTTGTTCTCAACGCGCCAGGGACCGCAGCCTCCGCAGGCTTCTTGTTCCAGAGACGCTCCCGTGTCGCTCATTTCCGGTGTCCCATTTCCTATGGGAGTGAGGGTTTGTCTACCTGAGTGATACTTCTTTTTCCAACCTTTCCACAAAAGCCCCCAGATAGCCTGAGCACGATGTAAAACGTGTGTGCTGTGTGTGGGGTCTCAGAGTGGGATAGTTACTTGGAATGTTAGGTGGACTAGCAAGCAGGCTCCCCTGTGTGAGTTCTGTTGGTTCAGCTTCTGGCATGATGTGTGTGTAGTCCATGGGCATGGAGAAGAGCTATAGTAAATAGATAACACACATCCAGCACTTACAGAGTGCCAGACAGCATGCTGAACGCTTTGCATATATTGTTTCATTCAGTTTCCATATCAGTACTTGAAGTGAGTACTAATATTATCTCTGTTTCACAGATATGAAAAAAAACTACTCATTAAGGTTGGTTATAGTTAAACTACCCGTTAAGCTAGAGAGAGGCAGAGTCAGGACTGAGACCTATATTTGATTCTAAAGGATGTTCTTAGCTGTTCCAGAATCCTAACTCTGGGCTCTCTTGACAACAGTTTTGGATTAGAGGGCCTCATGCTCGGAGGTATACCACACAGTTATCCTTATTCTCCACATTTGGTGTCCAAAAGTTTTGACACATGGCAACCTTTATTATGGACAGCATCAGAGGAGGGAAGAGTTCTCCTATTTTTGGTCTGCTGACCTAGGGCTAGGCTTACGTACCTGGCCACTGTCCCCACCATGCCTACCATCCTCTTGCAACAGAGGCCGCCTCTTCTGCAGCTCCCTGCTTGGTGCAGCAGCCTTGGCCTTTGTGTAGGGGTCGACACTGATTCAACTGGGGAGGGGATCATAGTCTTGCAGTAGGCTGCTTTTTGGGAGCCTTCCAGGTAAGGGGTGAAGATTGCAACAAACCGTTCCAGTCATTGTGGCTCACTCCAAATCTGGAATGTAGACTTGAACAGTCTTGGCAGTCAGACACCTTGGCAAATGCAGGTCATGCTATACTGAGAATATGATTCGTCACCAGAACTTTAAGTCAGTGGTAGGTAGAGCTGTTTGGAGGTGGAAATTTTAGAGAATAGTTTGATTGGGTCATTAAGTTGAAGCTCCCATGACTGAATCCTGGTGACGTTATAAGGAGAGGGCGAGAGAATCATACAGATAGGTGTGCATGTTCCCACTAGGACTTGATACAGCCAAGGGAGGCCCTCAGCAAAGCCTGCATCGTGCTGGACGGACTTTGGATCTTCAGAATGGTGAGCTAAAGTAAGTCTCCTCTTCACCTGGGATATTTTGTCACAGACAATGAAGACGACAAAAGTGAGAGCACAAGTGGTCTGTGAGGAGGGTGGCCCTGGGGAGTATCCTGTCTTCAGACCCCCTCGGCAGCAGCTCTAGTCCCTGCCTGGACCTTTTACCATGGGTCTGGGCAAACCAGAAGTGTCCTGAATAAAAAGGGGGCACTGAATTTGGAAGCTTGAGGGAAGATCCAGGAGAAAGACGAATGTGCTGACCGACTAGGTGCTGTGCAAGGGAAAGAAAACGTGAGAGGTGACCCACGGGCGCAATCCAGTTGAGAGGAACTTCTGCTGTGGGCTGTGTGGTGTGAACGGCCTCCTCCATCACCCCTGCTTATCTTTGGCACATCTTGCTTCTCACAAAGATGCTTTTGTGGGTATGGGCTGTTGATAGGGAGATGGAGGAGGGTGAGGGGACAGCTGACATCTAGAGTATGCTCCATCTGCTCCCCATCTGGTTTCCTAAGGGGCCGTGATTGGTTTTTGAGGCTGTATTGTGTGCCTGTTTCCATGTTTAACTACACGTGTCTAATTGTGTAGCCATGTCGCGTGGCTGCACCAGTGTGCATATTGTTGTGAGACTGTGTGCAGAATGTTTTACTTTATCTACATGGTCTGTGTGCTGTGTGTGTGCTGAATGTGGAAGCTGTGTCCACAAGTGTGGGTGGTTGTGCCTGGGTGTGGGGCGTGTGGCAGACTGCCTTTTCTACAGGTGGCTGCCATGGGGTAACGCATCCTTTGTGTTTCCCTTATAATGGGAGGTTCAGAGTGGGCTCTTCTTCTCTGTCCTTGATTGTGGCCAGACCTCCATGTTCCCTTAGTCAAAGAGGATGGCAAATGTGATACTAGGTCAGTCCTGAGGCATGCACTTTCCTAGGGTGCTTATTCCTGGAAACCAGCCACCAAGCTGTGAGGAGTAGGTTGTATCGTACAGTGGGTTAAGTGGCTGCCTGAGATGTGCACAGCCGATATTTGTGCTTTTAATCCAGCCACCTGGGAAGCAGTGGAGGATGGCCCAAGCACTTGGGTTCCTGTCACCCATGTAGAAGACCTGGATCGAGCTCCTGGCTCTTGGCTTGTGCTTGCTCCACCCCTGGCTGTTGTAGCATTTGGGGAATGAATCAGCAACTGGAAGATCTCTCTTCCATATCTCCCTCTCTGTCTATCACTATGCCTTTCAAATAAATATTTTAAAGAAAAATATTTATTTATTTGGAAGGCAGAGTTTCAGAGAGGCAGAGGCAGAGAGAGAGGGAGGTCTTCCATCTGCTTGTTCACTCCCCAGATGGCTGCAATGGTTGGAGCTGCGCCGATCTGAAGCCAGGAGCCAGGAGGTTCCTCTGGATCTCCCAAACAGGTGCAGGGGCCCAAGGACTTGGGCCATCTTCTACTGCTTTCCCAGGGCATAGCAGAAAGCTGGATCAGAAGTGGAGCAGCCAGGACTTGAACTGGAGCTCATATGGGCTGCTGGCACTGCAGGCAGTGGCTTCACCTGCTATGCCACAACACAGGCTCCATCTTTCTTTCTTTTTAAAACAAAGATGCAAGGAGGCTGCTATGGTTTGAATGTTAAGAATGTTAAGAGATGCCAGGCTAATCCTCTGCCTTGCGGCGCCGGCACACCGGGTTCTAGTCCCAGTTGGGGTACCAGATTCTGTGCCGGTTGCCCCTCTTCCAGGCCAGCTCTCTGCTATGGCCTGGGAAGGCAGTGGAGGATGGCCCAAGTGCTTGGGCCCTGCACCCGCATGGGAGACCAGGAGAAGCACCTGGTTCCTGGCTTCGGATCAGCATGATATGCCAGCCGCAGAGGCCATTGGAGGGTGAACCAACGGCAAAAAGGAAGACCTTTCTCTCTGTCTCTCTCTCTCTCACTATCCACTCTGCCTGTCAAAAAAAAAAAAAAAAAAAAAAAAAGAATGTTAAGAGATGTGACCTTTAAAAAGTAACTAGGATTCTGGTGCATCTGGGGAGTGAACCAGAAGATGGAAGACCTTTCTCTCTGCCTGTCTCTCTGTGACTCTGCCTTTCAAATAAATAAATAAATCTTAAAAAAAAAAAAAGTGACTAGGTGATGGGAGCTCCATTCTCATGCATTTATTAGTGTGGTTATCTCAGAAGTGGCAGGTCTGCCCCTTCCAACTTTGCTCTTTTACACACGCTTGCTCTCCTGCCCTGCCACCATGGGAAGATGTAGCCCAAAGGCTCTCACCGGATCAACCCCTCTGTCTTGGCCTTCTAGTCTCCAGAACTGTGAGCTAAATAAATTTTTGTTCAAAAGCTAAATAAATTTCTGTTCATTATAAATTACCCAGTCCGTGGTATTTTGTTATAGCAACAGAAAACAGACTAAGACAGAGGCCAAACAGCTACTTGGAGAGGCCACTTGTCAGTGTCTTGGCTGACAGCACCAGCTGAGGTTCCAGTGCCAGCCAGCATCCACAGGCGGCCACGTGAGTGAGCATCTTGCCTTCGTTGTGCTACCCAGCTGATGGCACAGGCAGTTCTTCCCTGCCAAGCTCTGCCCAAACTGCTAAATAAATGATTGTTGTTATTTTAAGCTCCTGAAGTTTGGGGATGCTTTTCTCTGCAGCAGTAGATAATCAGCTCAGGGCTGGAGCTGCGTGTGCCCTGTGTGTGTGTTCCTGTGATTCCACGCCTTTGTGGGTGCCTGCAGGCAGGACATGTGTGTCAGATGTCTATGCTCATGAATAGGTCTGTGGTGGAAGGTGTTCCTGGAGGCAGGGTCACGGTTCTTGGGGCATTGCTTTGACCTTCATGGGGAGCTGTGGTGAGAACACTTTGAAATCTTGTCTGTCTTCTTCATCTCTTCTTTTGAGTGTTTTCCCTTTGAACCATAAAGGTCTGTTTAGCTGACGGCATATGCAGCTTTAATTTGCTGACCTTCTTCCCGCTTAAGCCTCTTGGAGCTGCCAAGAGCTCCAGCAGGTGGGAGACTGCCATCCAGAGCCCTCATATCCCTTTCACAGGAGCTGAAAGACTGGCTTTTTTTTGGCGGGTTGTTTATTTTTCCTTTTCTGCCTTTAGAAATGAACCGGAGTCAGAGAAAAATACAGTCACTGGGGTCCTTGAAATCCTTTGCGGTGGAGAGACATGGAATTCTTGATTGGCACCGAGGAAGCTGCTGCTACAGGCTTAGGTGTCCTTAGGTCCCTGGGTACAGGCTTAGGTGTCTTTAGGTCCGTGGGTTCCTGCGCACAAATCATCAGTTCTTGGCCTGGCCCAGGCTGCTGCAGCCCACCCCTGCTGAAGGCAGCACAGGCAGTGGAGGATCCTCGTGCAGGAGATGAGCAGTTCCCCGTGGCTCTTCTTAGATGCCCTTTGGTTTCCTTCTCCTTCCATTTGGCAGCTTGACTTAGCTGTTCTGGGAATGCTGAAAGCTCTGGCTTCATGTTCCTGCCTTCTCGCTAGCTCCCTGGACCTCTGAAGCATGGTTGCCCCCTGCAGCCTCCTGTGATGGTAAAAACGTTCTCTAATCTTCACTGCCCAATACGGTAGGCATTAGCCGCATATATGGTGGTTGTCTTGAAATGTGGCTAGTGTGAATAGCAACTGAGTTTTCACTTTCATCTTACTTTATGTAAATCTCAATATTTGTTTTTTTTTTTTTTTTTGACAGGCAGAGTGGATAGTGAGAGAGAGAGAGACAGAGAGAAAGGTCTTCCTTTTTGCCATTGGTTTACCCTCCAATGGCTGCTGCAGCCGGCGCATCTCGCTGATCCGAAGCCAGGAGCCAGGTGCTTCTCCTGGTCTCCCATGCGGGTGCAGGGCCCAAGCACTTGGGCCATCCTCCACTGCCTTCCCGGGCCATAGCAGAGAGCTGGCCTGGAAGAGGGGCAACCAGGATAGAATCCTGCGCCCCGACCGGGACTAGAACCCGGTGTGCCGGTGCCACAAGGTGGAGGATTAGCCTGTTAAGCCACGGCGCCCGCCAAAATCTCAATATTTGTTACCATATTGGACAGTACAGCTCTGGAGAGTCTGTGTGTGTAAAAACAGCAATAAAACCTGCCCCACCTATTTCACAGGGCTGTCAGAACACACAAGATGATGAATGTGAGAGAGCTTTACTCACAAAAGGCATCTGGAAAGAGCAATGTGAACTGGGTGTGCTTATTCTTATAGCCCTTTGTTAATATTTCTGTTGAATGGCACTGGCTGGGCTGTTTAGGTTTGGGGTGCCTGCAGGCAGTGCATTTGTGTCAGACATGTGTGTCAGGGCTTCACTTTGACCTTGGTAGGAGGTTGTTTGGTGAGAACACTTTGAAATCCTGTCTGCCTTTTGGGTCTCTTCTTTCAAGCACTTGTGTTTTGGTGTCTCTTATTTGACCCTGAACTCTTCAGGGTAAGAGCTCTGTAGGACTGTTCCACAGCTGTGTTCATGCAGCCAATGGCTGGCATGCAGCTTGGTGCTCTGGTTCAGGTGATTACATTGTTTGGAATCCGGGAGGGATTCTTGGCAACAGGATTCGAGGTGTATGGGGAACGTTGGGTGGGCGGAGAGGAAGAGGCAGGGCAGTGTATTGGAGAGACAGAGAGGAGGGGCTCCTGCTCCCGACTGAACATTCTAGGCCCAGTCAGAGGCATCAGGGAGCAATTCCTGGTGCCGAGAACACTTCCACAGCAGGGCATCAGGTTGTGGGAGTTAACTGGGAAAGGCTCTTCAGGGAGAAGTGATCCACTCAACTCACTCTGCCTGTTGAGGAGGCCAAAGTGGTCACAGCAGTCTCTGCCTTGCCGGGGCTCTGGGGTGGATGCCGCAGTTTCCTTTGGTTTGATCGAAGGTGGCCAGGTTGAAGGTGATTCGTCAGCCGCTCCGCCCTCCTGGGCTTCCAAAGGGGGAGCAGGAGAGGGAACCAGCGGTGAGTAGTGAGGGAGAGATGACTTTGTGGTGATTGTTTGCTTTCTTGAAAGGAAAATTTAAACTTATTTTTGCTCAGTTTCAAGAGTGATACGGGGAAACACAGACAACTTCCATGACCGCACCACTCATTCTGATCCCTTACTGAAGTCTCCCTTGCTCGCAGGCCGTGCCGGCTGAGGCTGTCTGACTCATAGCGGCACGCCGGCTCCAGCAGCTTAGGAGGAGCTGTGAGCTAGTTCCCTTGAGAAGATGCTTCTTGTGATTTCTTTGTTTGCTACTAAAATAAAAAACATTTTAGACTGGGTAATTTTTAAAAATTATTATTTATTTATTTGAAAGATAGAGCTAGACAGGGAGAGAGACAGAGAGAAAGGTCTTCCTTCCATTGGTTCACTCCCTAAATGGCCGCCATGGCCGGAGCTATGCCGATCCAAAGCCAGAAGCCAGGTGCTTCTTCCTGGTCTTCCACGCAGGTGCAGGGGCCCAAGCATCTGGGCCATCCTCCACTACCTTCCCGGGCCACAGCAGAGAGCTGGACTGGAAGAGGAGCAACCAGGACTAGACCTGGCGCCCATTTGGGATGCCGGCGCTGCAGGTTGAGGATTAACCAAGTGAGCCACGGCGCCGGCCCCTAGAGTGGGTAATTTTTAATCAACAGAAATTTACTGCTCACAGTTCTAGAAGCTGAGAAATTCGAGGTTAAGATGCCGACAGATTCAGTGTCTCCTGAGGGGTTGTTTCTCCTTTGAAGATAGATGGTGTCTTGTTGGGTCTCACTAAAAGGGGCAAGGCAGCTCTCTTTTATAAGGGCACAAATCATCTCCTCCTCCTCTTTCTTCTTCCTATTTTTACAAGAGATTGATTTATTTGAAAGGCAAAATGACAGAGGCAGGGAGAAAGACAGATCTTCCATCTACTGATTTACTCCCCAAATGGTCAGTGCTGGGCTAATCCAAATCCAGAAGCCAGGAACTCCATTTGGGTCTCCTACTTGGGTGGCAGGAGTCTAAGCACTTGTGCCATCCTCTACTGCCTTCCCAGTATAGGAAATATCCTCACCTATCCACTCAAGAGGTAGTGAAAGCAAGACTCTATTACCAGTCTTGCAAGATCAGATACCTGATGAGCAGGCATATCCAGAGCAGTTACAGCAAGCAATTCATATCCTATCCTGCAGGATCCTCCCCGGTTCCACGTTGGCTGAGTACTATGGGGTATAGTATTATCCCAGGTGTCACCCATGTTACAAAGTTACCTTCCTCTTTCCATCTCTGTACTTTAATTTCCTCTTTTGAGTTGGCTATTCCATAATATCTTGTTTCCCTAGTGTGTTTTGCTACTTCTGCAAGTCTGCTAACAGTAAATTTCCATTCTGTGTTGAAAATAGACCACCAGACATTTTCAGGGACTAAAGCATTGTGGCATAGTGGGTAAAACCACCACCTGCAATTCTAGCATCCCATATGGGTACTGGTTTGAATCCTGGCTTATCCGTTTCTAATCCAGCTCCATGTTAATGTGCCTGGGAAAGCAGCAGGAGATGGCCCAAGTCCCCAGGCTCCTGCACCCACATGGGAGACCCAGATGAAGCTCGTGGCTCCTGACTTCGGTCTGGCCCAGTCCTGGGTGTTGTGGCCATTTGGGGAGTGAACCAGCAGATCCAGAAGATGAAAGATCTCTCTCTCTTGCTCTCTCTCTGTAACTCTGCCTTTCAAATAAATAAAATAAGCCTTAAAAAAAAAAAAAAAAGCAGAAAATGGACCAGCAAACATTTTCTTGCAAATTCCTCTTCTCTTCATTTTTACACTTTTTGGTCCCATTTTCACTCGTTTTTTTGTTCTCAGATTGTCACCCTTTTATTTCCTAAAGTGCGCTTTGAGCCACCCAGCAATGTAGTCATTATTAAAGCATTTTGAAATCTTACCTAGAGAGACTGGTGCTGTGGTGTAGTGGGTAAGGCCACTGCCTGTAGTGCCAGCATCTCTTGGGCGCCAGTACAAGTACCGGCTGCTCCACTCCAATCCAGCTCTCTGCTACGACCTGGGAAAGCAGAATATGGCCTAAGTCCTTGGGCCTCTGCACCTGTGTGGGAGACCCAGAAGAACCTTTTGGCTCCTGGCTTTGGATCGGCCCAGCTCTGGCCATTGCGGTCATGAGGGGAGTGAACCAGCAGATGGAAGACCTCTCTCTCTCTGCATCTCCTTCTCTTTCTGTGTAACTGTGACTTTCAAATAAATATTTTTTTAAATAAAATATTTTCTAGATAATTTCTGTTTTCCCAGCCCATTTGACCAGTAGCATCAAGCTGACCAGCTTCCCCCAATGGGGCATCCTGAGTACATCAGAAACCCATATTCAGGCGTCCCTTTCCAACTTCCTTCTTCGGCAGCCCATCCCACCCATGCACGATGAATTCCATGGCCTCCATCAGGGAAGGGGAGGCTCAGAGAGAGGGGCTGGGATTATTTTTAGAGTCACTTTTAAGGGTTCTGTAGATGACTCATACACTTCACTGGACTCCTCTTTCTATCAGAGTTCTGTTTTTGTTTCTTTGTTTGCTTTTTTAACCATTCCTTTGACCAAAGTGAAATGAGCCTGCCCTTTATCTGCTTGTGGTATGGCTGTCTCAGTGGTCAAGAATGCCTGGTATGTGCCCTGCTGACACACTTGGAGCTTGTCTTCATTCTAGGTCTTAATCAGCCCCAAGTTATTGGTTGAAATTGATGAGGCCGGCACCGTGGCTCAACAGGCTAATCCTCCGCCTAGCAGCGCCGGCACACCGGGTTCTAGTCCCGGTCAGGGCGCCGGATTCTGTCCTGGTTGCCCCCCTTCCAGGCCAGCTCTCTGCTATGGCCAGGGAGTGCAGTGGAGGATGGCCCAAGTCCTTGGGCCCTGCACCCCATGGGAGACCAGGAGAACCACCTGGCTCCTGCCATCGGATCAGCGCGATGCGCCGGCCGCAGCGCGCCGGCTGCAGCGGCCATTGGAGGGTGAACCAACAGCAAAAAGGAAGACCTTTCTCTCTGTCTCTCTCTCTCACTGTCCACTCTGCCTGTCAAAAATAAATAAATAAATAAATAAATAATAATAAAAAAAGAAATTGATGAACTGTGACTCGAGAGGTGGCCTCTGGGCAAGGAGTCCTTTTAACCTTAGGGAAGATAAAGTAGAAGATACAGGCAGTACATAGTTCCCTAGAGATTGGCCTATGGTTTCCATGATAGCGAGGTCTGTGCTCCTACATAAGTAAAGGAGCCCCGATAACATTTCACAAGGGAATACTTCCACCTCCTTTTTGGAGCTGTTCTAATCCTAAGGAGTGCTATTGGGAGGTATTTGCTCTAAGGTATTCAGTTTCCAAGATTAGTTTAGCAATCTGAATTTTTTAAAAAAGATTTTATTTATTTACTTGAGAGGTAGAGTTACAGAGAAAAGGAGAGACAGAAAGATCTTCTGTCCTCTGGTTCACTTCCCAAATGGCTGCAACAGCCAGAGCTGGGCTGATCCAAAGCCAGGAACCAGGAGCTTCCTCTGGGTTTCCCACATGGGTGTAGGAGCCCAAGCACTTGTGCCATCTTCCACTGCTTTTCCAGGCCATGGCAGAGAACTAGATTGGAAGTGGACCAGCTGAACACAAACTGGTGCCCGTATGGGATGCCGGTGCCACAGGTGGAGGCTTAGCCTAGTATGCCACAGCACCAGCCCCAACAATCTGCTTTTTAGAGATTTGATTCCTCCTTTCTACCTTTCCTGGAGAGAGAGGATGCCAGGGAGTAGATTAGCCAAGCCTTCCATAACCCCCCTGCAGTATCATTGATGTAAAGTGACTCCTATTGTCTGAATCAATATTCTCTACAAGGTCAAATCTCGGTATAATTTGTTCTAATATTGTTCTGATGACATTTTGTTGGTGGTGGTTGTGAGAGAGAAAGCTTCCACCCAGCTGGAAGAATGATCTATCATAGTCTCTCCACCTTAGGTGTTTCTGTACAATCTGAATAGTTTGAAATGGCCTGAACCCAGGAGGCCTTCCTGTGGTTTTCTAATTACCTTTTTACTTATCCTCTGACATGGTACACAGGCTCCACACACCTGCTCAAGAATGGTACAGATTCTCTATGTATTGCATCACATGTAGCTTGGGGGACCCAGTGGCTCCCTTTATGTGACATGGACATTAGTTCCCTCATCATGGGTTTGCTTAACGTTTCTCTCCCATCAGGGAACACCCATTTTCCCTCTTCAGGTTGAGTGGCTCCTTTTCTGTGTAGTTCCTCTCTTTCTTCTGGTAAACTGGGGTCTTAGTGTTACTCTAGGCATGTGTGGGATTGGATTGGATAATTTAATTCCTTCTTGCTTAGCCCTTTCATTTGCAAGTCTGTTTCCTGTATACCCCTTAGATAACCGTTTACATTAACTATGGCCACTTCTGTTGGAAGTAAGAGGCTTTCTGGAACTTATTTTACTATTTCCCTTCCCCACATACGAGTTCCTTTCCTCTACTATTTATAATGCCCATTTCAGTCCAGATTTCCCCAAAGGTATGCACCTCCCCTAGGCATATTTAGAATCCATGTGTAAAGTACCTTCTTGGCCTTTGAGGAGTTTTAGAGCTTGGTTGAAAGCATAAAATTCACAGGTTTGGGCTGACCAATTGTGTGTGTATGTGCTTTTTTAAAAAGATTTATTTATTTATTTGAAAGTTAGAGTTACACAGCAGAGAGAGGAGAGGCAGAGAGAGAGAGAGAGAGAGAGAGAGAGAGAGGTCTTCCATCCGATGGTTCACTCCCCAGTTGGCCGCAACAACTGGAGCTGTGCTGATCCTAAGCCAAGAGCCAGGAGCTTCCTCCGGTTCTCCCATGTGGGTGCAGGGGCCCAAGGACTTGGGCCATCTTGTACTGCTTTCCCAGACCATAGCAGAGAGCTGGATTGGAAGTGGAACAGCCGGGACTTGAAGCAGTGCCCATATGGGATGCCAGCGCTTTGGCCAGCGAGTTAACCCTCTGTGCCACAGTGCCAACTTCCAATTTTTTTTAAAGATTTATTTATTTATTTATTTGAAAGTCAGAGTTATTTATTTGAAAGTCAGAGTTATATATATACAGAGAAGGGGAGGCAGAGAGAGAGAGAGAGGTGTTCCATCCGCTGGTTCACTCCCCAATTGGCTGCAATGGTTGGAGATGAGCTGATCTGACGCCAGGAGCCAGGAGCTTCTTCTGGGTCTCCTATGCGGGAGCAGGGGCCCAAGGAATTGGGCCACATTCCACTGCTTTCCCAGGCCATAGCAGAGAGCTAGATGGGAAGTGGAGCACCTGGGACTTGAACTGGCGCCCATATGGAATGCTGGCACTGCAGGTGGTGGCTTTACCTGCTATGCCACGGCTCTGGCCCCAGCTGGCCAATTGTTAGGTAGTTGTTCACCCTCATATAAGAATTGGCTATTATCATTGACAGTAGCATGATCATTGTGTCTTTGTCTATTAGGATGAACCATCCACGAACAATCTCATCCTGTCATTTGTGGGGCTTCCCTGAGACTTGGCCTGACACTAGTCTGGTGTTCTGTAATGTCTAAGTAGTTGTGTTCCAACACTTCTTTTTTCTTTTTTAATTATTTTATTTATTTGAAAGACAGAGTTACAGAGAGAGGTAAAGCCAGAGTGAGAGAAGTCTTCCATCAGCTGGTTTTCTCCCCAAATGACCACAATGGCCAGAGCTGAGCTGCTCTGAAGCCAGGAGCCAGGAGCTTCCTCCTGGTCTCCCACGTATGAGTAGGGGCCCAAGCACCTGGGCCATCTTCTACCGCTTTGCCAAGTCAGAGCAGAGAGCTGGATCAGAAGAGGAGTAGCTGGGACTCGAAACTGTGCTCTTATGCCAGTACTGCAGGCTGGGGCTCTAACCTGCTGCACCACAGTGCTGGCCACTCTTTTCTTTTTTAAGATTTACTTATTTATTTGAAAATCAAAGTTAGAGAGAGAGAGAGAGAGAGACAGACAGACAGACACCCTCCATCAGCTGACTCACTCCCCAAATGGCCACAATAGCCAAGGCTGGGCCTGGCTGAAGTTAAGAACCTGAAACTCCATCCAAGTCTCCCATGGGGGTAGTGGTGGCCTAAGCACGGGGCCATCTTTTGCTGCCCTCCCAGGTTTATTACCAAGGAGCTAGATTGGAAGTCAAGCAGCTGGGCCTAGAACCAGCACTCATATGGGATGCTAGCATCAGAGGCGGCAGCTTAACCTGCTGCGCTACAATGCCTGTCCCTCTTTTTATTTTTTAAAAGATTTTTTGAAAGGCAGAGTTAGAGAGAGAGAGAGAGAGAGAGAGAGAGAGAGAGAGAGAGGAGGAGAACCAGGAGCTTCATACAGTTGTCCCACCTGAGTGGCAGGGGCCCAAGCACTTGGACAATCTCCTGCTGCTTTTCCCAGGCCTTTTTCAGAGATCTGGATTGGAAATGGAGCAGCTGGGCCCCAAACCTGCACCCCTGTGGGATGCCAGCAGCACAGGCAGGGACCTTACCAGTTGTGCCACAGCTCCAGCCTGGTCTGATGTTTTTTGACTCTGCTTCCTTTTCCTTAGCAAACTAGTGGGAGTCAGGCCAGAGACTGCTGTTACTTCCCAGTGGTTTCTGACCTGATGTGGAGTGCTCACTACCAGAGCACCACCAGAGGTTAGTTTTCTGCTCTCTTCCATTAATAGGGTGGTGACTGCCACTGCTGGTCTTTTCCCTCCCCACATCTGAGGGAGTACACCAAGAACCATGCCCTCATCAGATGGAATGGTTTTTCTCAGCACAGGAGAGCCAGGACTGGAGCTTAAATAAGGGCATGTTTTAGTTCTACTGCCTGAATTTCTTCTGGAGACCATGGAAGGGGAGCAGGTTCTTATTCTAACAATTTTTGATGTAGTCTTTGTCTTTGGAGTGTGAGAGTCTGTCCACAATCTGCAATCACGGGTCAGTCCCCAAAGCTTTCTGAGCTCCCTTTTTGTTTTTGGCAAAGGCAGACTCACTATACCTGATAACCTCTCTGGATTGATTTTTTTGGTTTCCTTCACTAATTAAATGTCCTCAGTATCTTACCTCTTATTTTACAAACTATAGTTACTTTAAAAAAAAGATTTTATTTATTTGAGAGAGTTACAGACAGTGAGAGGGAGAGACAGAGAGAAAGGCCATCTGTCCGCTGGTTCACTCCCCAAATGGCCGTAAGGGCCGGAGCTGCACTGATCCAAAGCCAGGAGCCAGGAGCTTTCTACGATCTCCCATACCGTTGCAGGGGCCCAAGGACTTGGGCCATCTTCTACTGCTTTCCCAGGCCATTGCAGAGAGCTGGATTGGAAGAAGAGCAGCCGGGACTAGAACCAGTGCCCATATGGGATGCTGGTGCTGCAGGCAGAGGATTAACCTACTGCACCACAGTGCCGCCCCCTGTAGTTACTTTTGAATACTTATAAGCCCTTATCCTCCCAAAAGTTAAGCAAGGTTATAGTGGTCTCTGGCATTTCACCCCGCTTCTTTCCCAAGATTAGATCATCTACATAGCATAGCAACTGAGACTCCATAGAGGGCTGGGACTCCTCCAAGACTTTTTCTAACACTTGGCCAAATAGATCTGAGGCTTCTGCAAAGCCTTGAGGCAACAAAGTCGAATGGCATTGTTGTTTCCTTCCATTTTCAGGATTTTCCTACTCAAACGCAAAAAAGACCTTTGCTTCTCTGATCTAAGGGACAAGTCCAAAATGCTTCTTTTAAATCCACCACACTAAAGCATTTGTATTAGTATGGGCTCCTACTAAGGAGGGTGTAGGGTTTGGTACTATGGGGTGATGGGCCTGGACAATTTGATATGTAGCTCTTAAGTCCCATGGGTTTCTTAACTGGGAGAATTGGGTATTGTATGGTGACATGTAAAGTTCCACAATCCATCTCTGATTAACCCCTCTATAACTGGTTGTAAACTCTTCTTCCCTTAAATAGGAATTGAATATTGTCTTCTACAAACTGTCTTTCCCAGTTGTTCGATTTGTAGTGGCATTTTTTTAAAAAAAGATTTATTTTATTTATTTGAAAGAGTTACAGAGAGAGGTAGAGACACACAGAGAGGTCTTCCATCCGCTGGTTCACTCCCCAGATGGCCGCAATGGCCAGAGCTTTGCCGATCCGAAGCCAGGATCCAGGAGCTTCCTCTGGGTCTCCCATGTGGGTGCAGAGGTGCAAGGACTTGGGCCATCTTCTGCTGCTTCCCCAGGCCACAGCAGAGAGCTGGATTGGAAGTGGAGCAGCCAGGACTAGAACCGGCACCCATATGGGGATGCCGGTGCTTTAGGCCAGGGCTTTAACCTGCTGTGCCATAGCATTGGCCCCAGTGGCGCAGCTTTTTTTTTTTTTTTTTTTTTTTTTTTTTACAGGCGGAGTTAGACAGTAAGAGAGACAGAGAGAAAGGTCTTCCTTCTGTTGGTTCACCCCCCAAATGGCCACTACAGCCAGCGCTGCGCTGATCGGAAGCTAGGAGCCAGGTGCTTCTCCTGGTCTCCCATGTGAGTGCAGGGCCCAAGTGCTTGGGCCATCCTCCACTGCCCTCCTGGGCCACAGCAGAGAGCTGGCCTGGAAGAGGAGCAACCGGGACAGAATCCAGCGCCCCAACTGGGATTAGGACCCGGGGTGCCGGCACCACAGGTGGAGGATTAGCTCAGTGAGCTGCGGCGCTGGCCCCAAAATTAACTTTTGAAAGTCCTTTTCCCTCTGGGTCCTCTGGATCCAGTCCAGAGTATTTCCTTATTTGATCTCTAAGCCTCTATAGAAAAACACAAGGAGTTTCCTCATTTTCCTGTTGAATCTCAAATGCCTTAGAGATACTTTGTGACCTGGGAGTAGACTCTTTCATTACTTTACTCTGAGCTTTTGCATTTGTGCTCCATTCCTGGGATTCTTATTATTCCTCGCAGGATCAAAATTTGGAAATTTTTGTTCAGCTGATAAGATTCCTGCTGTTTTCCCCAAATGACCATGGCTGCCCTCCTAATCATTGCCACCTGCCCCTTTCTGTGACCAGGAGCTTCATTATAGACATCATTTCAGTCCAAACATAGAAACTGGGTCCTGGGAACTGGTCTAGTTGATTGGCTAGTCCCAGAGGATACCCTCAGAATGGTTTTATTTCTCTTTTGAAGTTTCTGGAGGCCGGTGCTGTGGTGGAGCAAGTAAAGATGCTGCCTGCAGTGCCAGCATCCCATATGGGTACCGGTTTGAGTCCTGCCTGCTCCACTTCCCATCCAGCTCCCTGCTAATGTGCCTGGGAAATCATCGGAGGATGGCTCAAGTCCTTGGGCCCCTGCACCCACATGGGAGACCCAGAAGAAGCTCCTGGCTCCTGGCTTTGGATCGGGCCAGCTCCTACCACTGCAGCCATTTGGGGAGTGAACAAGTGAGCGGAAGACCTCTCTATTTCTCTCTGCCTCTGACTCTCTGTAGTTCTGTCTTTCAAATAAATAAATAAATCTTATTTTTTAAAAAAGAAATTTCTGACCTCAGTACTGGTAAGGGGAGGATTCACAACCCCAATTTCTTCTAGTCCTACGGAAACTTCCCGAAGAGCAAATGGACTAGATGTTTGTTGTTGTTTTTTTGGGTGGGGGTCAGATAGGGAAGTTTTCTAGATCCGTTTCACATTATTCTAATTCCTTTCTTCATTTAGGGTCAGGATTTATGGGGTCTGTTGGTTCAACTTCCTTATCTCCAGATCCTCCTCCCTCTGATCCTCCTGCTGCCCCTTGATTTTCTTGTCCTGCCCTCTGAGGGACATAGGGAAGGGACAGACATGACAAGGGGTCCCAGGCTTTACAGTGGGACCCTCCTCCTCCCTTTTGAGGGGGACGCAGGGGTCAGCTCCTTCATCCAGCAGAGAGCAGACTCCCGCATTTCTTCTCGTAAGGATGGGGTTTTGTCGTTCACGTAGAACAGTACAGCCTGGCACATCCAATCTTCATCTGGGCCAGACTTGGGCCCAAACACCAAGCGTTCGCGAATTGAGTCTTTATGCCAAATCAAACAGCAATCTTTAATCATCTTTTGCTTTCCTTTGTTCCTGGTTTGAGGCATGTTCCTCCAAGATTCCAACTCTCTCCGCAGTGGACTCTCTGGGGGAATGTCAGAGGGAGCATCTTCACCCCACTTTCCCCAGGCCTGGAATTCTGATTTCCCATTTTGAGCTGGTCTCTGTGTCTGAATTGTCCTGTGCACTCAATCACCTGTAATCGAGATTACCTGCCTTCCTTCTTCCCTTCTTTATTTTATTTATTTATTTATTTATTTATTTATTTACGTGAAAGGCAGAGTTACAGAGAGAGGGAGAGAGAGAGATCTTCCATTTGCTGGTTCACTCCCCAAAAGGCTGCAATGGCTGGAGCTGGGCCAGTACAAAGCCAGGAGCCAGGAGACCTCTTTCGAGTCTCTCATGTAGGTACCAGGGCCCAAGCACTGGGGCTACCTTCTAGTGCTGGAAAAGCAGCACCCATATGGAACTGTGGCATTGCAGGTGGCGGCTTTACCTGGTATGCCAGAACGCCAGCCCCTGTGATGATTTCTTGCACCCCACACAGAAGTTTCCTGTGAGCTCACTACCCTCCCGCCTCTGTAGTGGAGGTTTCTTGCACACTATGGCACCCACTTTGTCTGCTTCTGGCCATTTTGCTTCTGAGAGAACAAAGCTGTGGATTAGGACTCTGCATTTGCTGTGTATTTAGGACACATTTCAGTGTCACGTACTTGACCTCCAAAAATACCCAACCACCAAGGCAGTACTTATAGTCCAGTGTTTCCTACTTTGGTTCACACACTAGGTTGCCTGGCTTCCAAGGTGCCTGCTTTTTCTTTTCTGTGTTAACTCTGCTATCCCAGATGTCACCTAAGTTAGAAAGTTATCTTTCCTTCTCCTTACTTTAATATACTCTTTGTGTTGGCTACTACATAACATCCTGTTTGGCTAGTGAGTTTTGCTACATCTGTAAGTCTGCTAACAGTAATTTCCCATTCTGTGTCGAACATGGAACCACTAGACTTTTTCTTTTTTTTAAAATTTATTTAAATGGCTGCAGCGGCAGGAGCTGAGCTGATCCAAAGCCAGGAGCTAGGGGCTTCATGTGGGTCTCCTATGTGGGTGCAGGGGCCCAAGGACTTGGGCCGTCTTCTATAGCCTTCCCAGGCACATCAGAAGGGAGCTAGATCAGAAGCAGAGCAGCTGGGACTCGAACCAGGACTCGAACCCATATAGATGCCGGTGCTGCAGGCAGGGTTTTTTTTTTTTTTTTTTTTGACAGGCAGAGTGGACAGTGAGAGAGAGAGACAGAGAGAAAGGTCTTCCTTTGCCGTTGGTTCACTCTCCAATGGCTGCCGCGGCTGGCGCGCTGCGGCCAGCGCACCGCACTGATCCAATGGCAGGAGCCAGGTGCTTATCCTGGTCTCCCATGGGGTGCAGGACCCAAGTACTTGGGCCATCTTCCACTGCCTTCCCAGGCCACAGCAGAGAGCTGGCCTGGAAGAGGGGCAACCAGGACAGAATCCGGTGCCCCTACCGGGACTAGAACCCGGTGTGCCGGTGCCACTAGGCGGAGCATTAGCCTAGTGAGCCGCGGCCTGCTGAGCCACAGTGCCAGATCTCCAGACTTTTTCTTACACCAGGAGAATCAGCAGGGAGCTGTATCAGAAGTGAAGCATTTGGGACTTGAAGCAGCACTCCTTTATGGAATGCCAGCACTACAAGGAGTGGCTTAACCTGCTGGGTTATTTGTAAGATGAAGACTTCAAGACTTAATTATTTCCCCAAAGGTCTCATCTATCATATTGGATATTAATATGAATTTTGAGAGACACTAACATTCAGATCACAGCAGAATTATTCAAAGTTTGAGGACTACAAGGCACAGAATATCCTTTCTCCAAATAACTAAGCTGGTTAGGTCTGTCCTAAGGAAGAAGCCAGGCACCTATGAGTGTTGTCAGCTCAGGGTTCTGCTGGATGCTTCTCTTTGGCCCATGGATTCCATTGATTCATTTTTTTTTTTTTTTGGACAGGCAGAGTGGACAGTGAGAGAGAGACAGAGAGAAAGGTCTTCTTTTTTGCTGTTGGTTTACCTTCCAATGGCCGCTGTGGCCGGCGCATCGCGCTGATCCGAAGCCAGGAGCCAGGTGCTTCTCCTGGTCTCCCATGGGGTGCAGGGCCCAAGGACTTGGGCCATCCTCCACTGCCTTCCCGGGCCATAGCAGAGAGCTGGCCTGGAAGAGGGGCAACCGGGACAGAATCTGGCGCTCCAACCGGGACTAGAACCCAGGGTGCTGGCGCCGCAAGGTGGAGGATTAGCCTGTTAAGCCACGGTGCCAGCCCCATTGATTCATTTTTAAGATTTGAGGTTATTTTATTTTCAAGAGTTTTACTCTGTTAGTACTTTTCATTTATAAGTTGTGCCAGGTCCAATTATAATTTATTTATTCTATAATTTATCTTTCATACGACAGATATTTAGTGAACATTTTATTATGTGTCCATGGTTATTCTAGTTAGAGACACAAACTAGAATCATTCCAGGCCCAGCTACTCTCACAGATCTGGGAGTGAAATGGGAGGCGTGTGCTCTTCCTTCCCAGGCTGCTACTAATCAAGGTGAGTTCAGTGGCTGTGAAGTCAATTTCCCACCGGTCTGAGGTAGATGTATGATCAAGAAGGTAAGTGGACTGCTAGAAGCTCACCTGACTTACCAGAAAGGGAAAGGAATTTCAGATCTCAGCACCAGGTTGATTGCTGTCTTTGGGGGAGGTGTTGGTTTGCATTATTCTCCTCACCCCATTTATGAATGAGCAGGAATCACTGCGTGTTTGTTCTGAGGATGCAGGCAGCACCCATCTTGCTGGCCTGTTCTAGGCAAGACGAAGGTCCAGCAGGGTGGAACAGTGACAAGAGAACAGGACTTTAGAAGCATCCAAATCTAGCTTGAATTCTGAGCTCTACTACTTCCTGCCCATTTGATCTTGTATAAATCCTTTAACTCCTGTGAGCCTCAGGTTCCCCACTTATAAAAAGAGATGATGGGGCTGGGGCTGGGGCGTAACAGGTGAAGCCACCACCTGCAGTGCTGGCATCCCATATGGGCGCTGATTCGAGATCTGGCTGCTCCACTTCTGATCCAGCTCTCTGCTATGGCCTGGGAAAGCAGTAGAAGATGTCTCAAGTCCTTGGGCCCCTGCACCCAGGTGGGAGACCTGGAAGAAGCTCCTGGCTCATGGCTTCGGATTGGCGCAGATCTGGCCATTGGAGCCATCTGGGGGAGTGAGGCAGCGGATGGAGGACCTCTTTCTCTCCCTCTGACTCTGTGACTCTGCCTTTCAAGTGAATCTTTAAAAAAAAATGACAGTTCCCATCTTAGGAAATTATGTGAAGTAAATATAATGTATTTGCAGCACCTGGCTCATATAAATTTATTCAGTTGTAGAGCAGAATTAGAATTGCAGGTGAACTTCCTTATTTTTAAATAATTGGTTGTCAAAACTTACACAATACTCGCCTATTTAAAGTGGGTGACACAAGTAGCCTACTTGGCGTCGATTTTCAAAGGACTATTTATTGCTTGAGCCTCAACTTCTGTCTCAAACTGAGTCATAATAGCTTGATTTATTTTTACTCCTACCCCCTCTGGTTTCTTTCTGCGTCTCTTTCCGCTAGAAACAAGTTACGCTGTTGAGAAAGCGGGGAAGAAACTTGGAAAAAACCCCAGGGCCGTTGGCTCTTTCGATTTCTCCTACTGCGGCGGAGGGACACACACAAATACCAAGAGGTCGGCGTAGGAAGACGCTAGGGGCGGGGCTAAAGCCGCTGAGTGCGCGGAGGGAGCGAAGCGGCCGCCCGCCGACCTGGCCGTCAACAATTGGGCGTGGCCGTAGGCGACGTAATAGCTGCGCGCGCTGGCATTCACGCGGTCGTCGCTGCGTTTGCGCGCCGGGAGCTGGTTGTCGCTGCAGCCGCCTGGAATTGTGGGGGTTGTGTCTGCCCCTCGGCTGCCGTGGCCGGAGGCCGCAGGTAGGGGCTGTGAGGGCCGCTCGGCCGTGGAACGGGGCGGGGGGCTCAGGGCGCTGCCTGGGCCTCCTCCTGCCAGCGACCTCGGCGCCTTCCCACCGGCGGTCCAGGGTGCCTACACGTTTCCTCTCGTGTCCTAGTCAGCTGGCGCGCTCAGCCTTTCCTGACTTGGTGTTCAGCCACCCCTTCCTCGCCAAGTAGATGAGGCAGTGGGAGTGGAGACTGGCTGTGGGCCTCACGTGTGTTTCCGTTTCCTGCCGTGTCCCCTTCTCCCGGCCTCAGTTTCCGCATCTGTGGATTCGATGGTGCTCTCTGAGACCCCTCCAGTGTTCGTGGCGAGATCTCTCGTGTCCCTTCTCCATCAGGAGCTGTGCCCTGCCTCCTTACGATTTCCTCTTGCCCGTTGCGTGTTTGCCTTTGCTCCGGCAGATGGAAGACTTCTGTGTCCTCAGGTCTCTTAGGGGTTTACGCATCGTCCCTGGGCTGCGTCCCCTGCGGTTTTGGATTGAACAGCAGTTCCCACGCCAGGTGGTTCCCATTTGGGTGGTCCTGGAACCATCCCTTTGAGAAGCTGTACTTTAAAAGGCTGGAGATCATCACTTACCTAAGAGCACCTGGGATGGGACTCCTTTGGGGAAAGACCAGGAATCAGGAAATGCCCAACACTTGAGAGACCAGTGGAGGCTTCCTTTACACCATAGGAGGTAGACTGATGGCTTTGGTTTCCACTTTTTAATAAAGATTTGTTTGTTTGAGAGGTAGAGTTACAGACTGAGGGCTGGGGGGTGGGGGGAGAGAGAGAGAGGTCTTCCATTCCCAGGTTCACTCCCCAAATAGCCCCATCAGCCGGAGCTGGGCAGATCTGAAACCAGGAGCCAGGAGTTTGTTCCAGTCCTCCCACGAGGATGTAGGGGCCCAAGCATTTGGACCATCTTCCACTACTTTCCCAGGCACGTTAGCAGGGAGCTGGATTGGAAGTGGAGCAGCTGGGATATGAACCAGCAAGCATATGGGGTGCTGGTGCCGCAGGCAGAGGCTTAACCTACTACACCATGGTGCTGGCCCCAGTTTAATGCCTTTTGAAATACACATTTACTCAGGCCGGCGCCAGTGCCATGGCTCACTTGATTCTCTGCCTGCGGCACAGGCATCCCATATGGGCACCAGATTCTAGTCCCAGTTGCTCCTCTTCCAGTCCAGCTCTCTGCTGTGGCCCGGGAGGGCAGTGGAGGATGGCTCAAGTGCTTGGGCCCCTGTACCCGCATGGGAGACCAGGAGGAAGCACCTGGCTCCTGGCTTCAGATCGGCGCAGTGTGGTGGCTATTTTGGGGGTGAACCAACAGAAGGAAGATCTTTGTCTCTCCCTCTCTCACTGTCTAACTCTGCCTGTCAAATAAAAAGTATATATATACATTTACTCATGCAAGATCAGTTTTCTAATAAATAAATATTTTAAAGATTTATTTATATGAAAGCCAGAGTTATGTACAGAGGGGGAAAGAGCAGTTCCATCTGCTAGTTCACATCCCAAATGACCACGAAGTCCTGGGCTGGGTCAGACAGAAGCCAGGAATTTGTAGCCTCATTTGAGTCTACCGTGGGAGTGGCAGGGACGCAGGCACTTGGGCCATTTTCTGCTGCTTTCTCAGGAACATTAGCAGGGTGCTGGAGTGGAAGTGGAGCAACCAGGATTTGAACCTGGACACAAAGTGGTGCTTATATGGAATGCAAGTATGTTAGCAGGGTAACCCACAGTGCTGGCTCTTCTAATAAATATTCTTTTTGGATTTTTAATTAATTTAATTGAGAGGAACAGTTACAGACAGTGAGAGGGAGAGAGAGAGAGGTCTTCCATCCACTGGTTCACCCCCCAAATGGCTGCAAGGGCCAGAGCTGAGCTGATCGGAAGCCAAGAGCCAGAAGCTTCTTCTTGGTCTCCCTCATGGATACAGGGGCCCAAGGACCTGGGCCACCTTTTGCTTTCCCAGGCCACAGCAGAGAGCTGGATCAGAAGAGGAGCAGCCAGGACTAGAACTAGCACCCATTTGGGATGCCGGTGCCACAGATGGAGGATTAACCTACTGTGCCACAGCTCCAGCCCCAATATTTTTTTTTTTAAGATTTATTTTATTTATTTGAAAGACAGTTACAGAGAGAGAGAGAGAGAGAGAGAGAGAGAGGTCTTCCATCCACTGGTTCACTCCCCAGATGGCTGTAACAGTCAGACCTCGCTGATCCGAAGCCAGGAGCCAGAAGCTTTCTCCAGGTCTCCCACATGGTTGCAGGGGCCCAAGGACTTGGGCCATCTCTGCTATCCCAGGCCATAGCAGAGAGCTGGATTGGAAGAAGAGCAGCTGGGACTGGAACCGGCGCCCATATGGGATGCTGGTGCTTTAGGCTAGGGCCTTAACCTGCTACGCCACAGCACCAGTGCCCCTCCCCAGATTTTTTTTAAGAGTTATTTATTTATTTGAAAGAGTTACAGGGAGGGAGAGAGAGAAAGAGGAGGGGGAGAGGGAAGGAGGGAGGGAAGGAGATCTTCCATGCAGTGGGTCACTCAAATGGCTGTAATGGCTGGAGCTGGGCCAGTCAGAAGCCAGGAACAACTTCTGGGTCTCCCACGTGAGTGCAGGGGCCCAAGCATGTTGGCCATCTTCTATTGCTTTACTAGGACATAGCAGAGAGAGTGAGAGTGGAGTAGCTGGGATTCGAACCAGCACCCATATGGGATGCTGGCACTACAAATGGCTTTACCTGCTATGCCGCAGTGCCAACCCTTCTAATAAATATTTCTAAATGCCTGATTTTGATCCAAGCCCAGCTGGCTTTCTCATGTTAATAAACAAAACCATAAACTGCTTTGAGGGATGGAGAGGGTTATGTTAACCATGACTAGACAGCAGAATGAATTATCCGTATTTGCTTGGATAAACTGATAACGTTTATAAATACTGTGTGAAATATCCTTACCTGTCTCGTCAAGAGATGGAAGTGCAGTGAAAGTGAGACTTTATTTTCATTGATATTACAAGATCAAGTGTCGGATGATCAGGCACACCAGGAGCAGTTACAGTAAGCAATTCATATCCTAGTCCATAGATCCCTCCCCCAGTTCCTCGTTGGCTAAATGCTATGTGGTGTACAAGCTTACTGGACCTAACATAAGTTGCCTGAGTTACAGAGTCACTTTCTTCCTTCCTTCTCTAATTTCTTCTTGGGAGTTGGCTATTCCATAATATCCTGTTTGCCTAGTGAGTTTTGCTACATTTGTGAGTCAGCTAACAATTTTCCATTCTGTGTTGAAAATGCACAGCCAGACATTTTTCACAATACTAAAAGTATTTGTTTTGACAGTGAAAATGTGTGTGTGTGCACACACTTTTTTTGTTTTCTGATAATAGTATAGCCAGATTTTGAAATAAGATTTTCCTGGGAGCCAGGGTATAACCATATTAAGATTTATATTTTTTTAAATAAAGATTTATTTGTTTTATTTGAAAGAGTTAAAGTGAGAGAGGGAGAGAGGAGAGAAATCTTCTCTGCTGGTTCACTCCACGTATGGGCACAACAATCAGGACTAGGCCAGGCTGGAGCCAGGAGCAAGGAGCTGTGGGTTTGGGGGCCTGAGCACTTGGACCATCCTCCACTGCTTTCCCAGGTGCATTAACAGGGAGCTGGATCAGAAGTGAAGTAGCCAGTATTTGAAATCTATATTTGCCCATATAGATGCCGACACTGCAGATGGCAGGCTAACCTGTTGTGCCACAGCGCTGGCCCCTAGGATTGATGTTTGTGTAACCTGGGTCAGAAGTTGGTTTGTGGTTTCAGTTGAGAACATGGCCACCCGAGATTTATTTTAACCTTTCTTTCAGATGCTTAGTGAATTTAATCCTCTAATTAGTACAAGTGCTGTTCTGATGAAGTTGGCAAGAAATAAAGACTTAGTACCCTCATTTTATGGATGATTGGAACAGAGTATGTGAAGAGACATGTGGCAGCCCAGGAAAGAAAACTTGCCTGCTACTTTGATACCTTTTTTCCTCCTCTACCCTGCTGTTGGTTGAAGGCCAACTATTACTTCTTTGCAGAGGCCAACTTTGAGCCCTGGTATATTTCATTGGCAGGAAAAAGGCTAATTAAGTAAAGCTGAAAACTACCAAAATGGTTTTTAAAACAACAAACATTCCATACTTGATCGTCCAGTGATTGTTGTCCTTTTAGAGTGATGTGTGTAGGAGTGGACCATGGGGGTTGAGGGTGGCATCACCAAGGTGATACGGCCATTGGCCAAGACAGTTTTGAAAATCCACCTCAGGATTATTTGCAGAGACATTTTTGAGCTATTAGAGCGATCAGTCTCATTAATATGTGGAATCATACTATTATTTCTACAAACCACAGGTGACATAGTTTGGCAACTTTGTCCTCTGACTGGTTTTCAGGTGAGTTAGTAGTTCTTTGGAGGTGGACATCATGGATTTTCAAGTGTGGAGAATGTGTTTTGCCTACGAGTCTACCGCTTGTTAGCTGTATGACTTTGGATAAGATATTCACCTCTTAGACTCTCCTGCATAAAAGTAGGAGTAATACTTTACTTGCAAGGGTTGTTAAATGAGGGAGTACACATGAAAGATCTTGGGATGCAGGAAATCAATACATGTTTTCACTCTCAAAGAATGAAGATTCTGTTAGAATATTCAGAAGAACAGGGCAGTATCTAATGGGAAGTGTACTATTTTCCAAATATGTTGATACCTTCCAGTTGTCTTTTTCATGTTTGTGAATTTGTACTCTCACCTTGCCTTTTTCTTCATTTGTTTTCTATCCTTCCTGGGTGAAGCTGTGCTGCAGAGGCTGCCTGCCAGTCTCTTGGAATAAGCCTCTTTGCAGGAGAGCTAATCTGAACATTCTTAAAATGCTAGCTGCTTGGTTGTGTATTCCTGGGGATTTTTCTCTGGGGTTTCAGCTAGTGCTTAGATCACGCTCTATAGCGCAGGCATCTCTAACTCCTGGATTTGGTGTCAATTTGAATACCTGTCCTTGTGGAGCTAATCTTTTTCTCTTTCTGAGTGAGGATGAATACTTCATCCTTCTCTGAGTCAGCCTTAAGCTGCAAGCCTTAGTCTTTCACAGCAGAGGGCTTTGTGTTTTAATTATATGTGGCCTGAAGAGGGACTAGCCTCCCCTTTTCTTTTCTGCATTTACTTTCACCAAGGATTTCACTGCTGAGTGGGGAAGCAGGAGGATAGCCTGTTGCTGCTGTTTAGGTGAGGCTGTGGGTAACCCGGAGTCCTAGCATCAACACTGAGTTTGGGACAAAAAATTATTCAAAAAATTATTAAAACTATAAAAAATTATTGAAAAAATTCAAACTGCCCAGACACTTGTAGAGGACTCTGTGGAATTTTCCTGACTTTTGAGGAGTTTACACTTGGCATTCTCACTTGTTCAGTTTTCTATCTGGAGACAGAATCCAGTGGCAACAGAGTTCTATGGTCAGTGCAGACTTGTAGTTCCTTCAGGTTCCAGCTCATAGACAAGGGTGTGGTTGTACTAGCTGGCCATGTCTGTTTTCATCTTCCTAATACTGCCTTTCACTTTGGGGTTGAGAAGGAAGAGGTGTAATCCATGCACAAGTAACATTCCGTGTCAAGGCCTTGGTGGAGGTTAGGGGCTGAGAGCTCTGAGCATAGGGCTGGGCAAATGGAAAATGCCAGTCATCTCAATAATGTTACAGATGTGTGGTAAATTCTTCATGACAGCGACCATGTTTCTCGGTGTCACCTCATTTGTGAAATGGGAATGCCTTCATTAATCTCTCCTGTAGAAAGGATGAACAATCATTCCAGTTTGACCAGGGCAGAAGGATTTTCCAGGTGTGAGACTTTTGGTAACAAAACCAGTAAAGTCCAGGGCAACCCAGCACGAGTTGGTCACTCTACCCATAGCTTATGCAAATCAATGTATATGCTGTTTTTTGGGAACTAGGTCAGCCATTTGGATTCATCTAATCAGTGTTTCTTAACCTTTTGTTCATTATCACATTTTGAGGCTCTTTTCCTAATTGTCCGCTTCCCCATGAAATTTTAATGCCACAGATACACTCTGTACGGTGTACCAGGGCAGTTTTCATCCCCTCAGGTGATACTGTACACTTTGAGAATGCATAATCTTTTTTTTTTTAGAGATTTATTTATTTTTTTCTCAGAAACTTTTTATTTAAGTTATACAAACTTCATACATTTCATAAATACAACTTTAGGAAAAGAGTGATTCTTCCCACCATACCCACCCTCCCACCTACACTTCCACCCTTCTTCCTCCTCCCTTTTTTTTTCCCATCCTTATTTTTTTCTATGATCTATTTGCAGTTAACTTTATATACATATGATTGTCTATATTTAGTAAAGATGTCAACAAACAGTATGAAGAAAACAAAAACCAAACCTGTTCCTCAACAGTCAAGGCTGTTCAAAGTCATTGCTTCTCATAGTGTCAGTTTCACTGCGATAGAGTACTTTTTAGGTGCTCCATTAATTACCACAGATCAAAGAGAACATATAGTATTTGTCCTTTTGGGACTGGTGTGATGTTTTCCAGCTTCATACATTTTTTTGCAAATGATAGGATTTCATTTTTTAAGTTACTGATGTATAGTATTCCACGGTGTACAAATCCCATAATTTCTTTATCCAGTCTTCATTTGGCAGACTTTTGGATTGATTCCATATTTTAGCTATTATAAATTGAGCTGCAATAAACATAGGGGTACAGTTAACTCCTTTGTATGCTGATTTCATTTATCTTGGGTAAATTCCCAGGGATGGGCTGGCTGGGTCAAATGGTAGGTCTGTATTCAGATTTCTGAGGTATCTCCATCTTGGCTTCTAAAGTGGCTGTACCAGTTTATATTCCCACCAACAGTGGATTAGGGTACCTTTTACACCACATCCTCACCATTTGTTGATTTCTGTATGAAAGCCATTCTAAGGGGGGTGAGGTAAAAACCTCATTGTGGTTTGGATTTGCATCGCCGTGATGGCTAGTGATCCAGAGCATTTTTTCACATGTCTGTTGGCATTTGGATTTCCTCTTTTGAAAAATGCCTGTTTAAGTCCTTTGTCCATTTCTTTTTTTTTACTTTTATTTCATGAATATAAGTTTCCAAAGTACAGCTTATGGATTACAATGGCTCCCCCCCTCCCATAATTTCCCTCCCACCCGCAACCCTCCCCTTTCCAACTCCCTCTCCCCTTGTGTGAATGCACATCAAGATTCATTTTCAATTCTCTTTATATACAGAAGGTCAATTTAGTATATATTAAGTAAAGATTTCAACAGTTAGCACCCACACAGAAACACAAAGTAAAACATACTGTTTGAATACTAGTTATAGCATTAAATCACAATGTATAGCACATTAAGGACAGAGATTCCCACATGAGGAGCAAGTGCACAGTGCCCCTGTTGTTGACCCAACAAATTGACACTCTAGTTTATGGCGCCAGTAACCACCCTAGGCTCTCGTCATGAGTTGCCAAAACTATGGAAGCCTTCCGAGTTCGCCGACTCTGATCATATTTAGACAAGGTCATAAAGACAGGGTGAGGATAGTAACCAATGATCCTAAGAGTGGCATTAACCAGGTCTGAACAATTATGCAGCATTAAATGGGGAAGAGGACCATCAGTACACACAGGTTGGGAGTAGAGCCATTGGAGGTAGAATAGAGGTTATGATTACAAAGGAATGAGGCCCAAGTACGCTAGACAGGGTGTAGAACAAAGGACAGAGTCATTATTAGAGGAGCTAAGAAAGGTGCTGTCTAAGCTACAATTAAGTTTTCTGATTGAGAGGCAAATAGAACCTGACAGAAGGGGCTTGCTAATAATCTGTTGGGCTTTAGGCCTTGTGAGTTAAGAGGCCCAGACCTATCTATCTCTTCACATGGGGTACATCCTAAGGGAGGTGTGAACCTCCTGGGGGAAGGCACTCTGTTGACTTTCATTACTTGGCTGGCCTGGGAGGAGAGCTGGCCAGGTAAAGGCAGGGGACATCTCTAAGAAGAAATTTACAGTTCTGCCTGCAATGTTGCTGACCCTACTTGGCCGTCCCCTCAGCTGCGGTGGTCACTTTGGAAGTTGGGCTGAGTGAAGGGCTTTTCAGCTTAGAGCTAATAAGATCTGTGGCTCTGACCTGGGCATCCTTCGACTCCAGGGCAGGTCCATTTCCAGTGATGCAACTCTTGGCAGAGCTGCCAGGGCTCTTCACAAGCTGACTTCTGCTGAAGCCCAGGCTTACCACATTGAAAGCCAGTGCAGTGGACTGGCCTGCTGGGTCTCCTTGAGGGCAGATCACTGTACAGATCAGCCTTTAATAGGCCTGCCACCCATTGTTTCTGATGCCTAGCTTTCTTTTCCTCCTGGTTTTTGTTAAAGCAGACCAGAGGATGCAAGTCAAGGGAGTGCCCAAGTCCCATCTCCAATCTTCGGTGGCCTAAACTACAAGTCTGTAGTCACAGGCATGTCCTGTAGTAGTTTTTCTAAGGTAGACAATGCCCATGAGGAAAATTATATTCTCACTTAAAAACTTTCTTTCCCTTTGGTCTGAAAGGGAGGTTTTTTTCTACTTACTGTTTACTTTGCTGATGGCAAAGTGAATCTAGCTATGAGATTATAATTTAAGCTCTTATTTTGGCTATGCTATTACAGAAAAATGTTAGCCATCTCTTTTATAAGGTCTAAAGATTAAATTGTGCGTCCTACAGATTCCTTCATAATAGAATTAGTTTCCTACCTTGAGGAGAATAGAGAAATGAAAGAACAAGTTGGGCTTAGAATAGAGAAATGAGGGAGCAAGTCCTAGATCGCTTGCTGACAATAGGAATTATCACATGAAAACTTAGCAAACAGTTTCAACCATTAGATAACAACTTAAGAAAACATTTACCAGAAGGTCCAGTGCCTTCTATAAATTTTAAGAATCATGTATTTGGAAACGCCTCTTAAATATCTAACATGGTGTAGTTTGTTTAACCAGTAAACTTATGCACAACCATATAAAATGTTTTTAGTTTCTTTCTACCAACAAGTATAAAACATATGATGCAGAGATTCAGGTCACACGAATTAAAACGTATCTTTGATTGATTTTAGCAGCTTAAATTTATGGACAATCTTATCTATAAGCCAATTAAAATAAAACTCTTAATAAAATTTTCCCATGTGGACATACAATATGTACACACATATAACCTAACATAATAGACTGATATAGCAATTTTAATAATAGCTTTTAAAGTCTTTATAAACTTTTTGTAAATTGCCAATTGATTTGAATTGCTTTTTGTTTTTAGTAACCTCAGTTAACCATACTTTCTCTCAGTTGGTACTGTTAATACATTATTGGTTTCATCTGTTTACAGAGCCATCCCAAAGTACTGAATACAATAGAAGTGGCTGGAAAAAGTCCATAGGAACCTATAGGAGGACAGCTAAACACAGAACCAATGATGCTTTAATTTTATGAGCAGCACATCATATATAACTGTGGATGACAAAAGACTTTAAGTTGCCATGTTTAAAATTATACACTCATGAACCAACAAGAGGCACTTGCTTACTTCACAGTATTTTTGAAAGCACAGGATTTTACAAGTATTTAACCCTTTAGGCCTCTGGGGCTTTCTCATTAAGATAACTATCATGTCTAGTAACAATTAGGATAAGGTAACACAAATTTTAGCCTGAGTTTTTTTCATTTCTGTTGGCATGGTATATCTTTTTCCAGCCTTTCACTTTCAGTCTGTATGCCTCTTTGTTGGAAAGATGTGTTTCTTGTAAACAGCAAATAGATGGGTTTTGTTCCTTAACCCAATCAGCCAATCTGTGTCTTTTAACTGGACAGTTCAGGTCATTAACGTTCATTGTGATTATTGATAAGTAGTAACTTTGCCCTCCCATTTGCCAAAGATATTTTCTGATATATACTTTGAGCTTCCTGTGATCTTTTGCTGTGAGGTTTCCTTCCTTTACCTTCTTTCATATTGATGACCGTGTTTCTGTGTTACTGTGTGTAACGCATCTTTAAGCATCTTTTACAGGGCTGGACGAGTGGCGAGAAATTCTTTCAATTTCTGTTTGCTGTGAAAGGTCTTAATTTCACCTTCATTCACAAATGAGAGCTTTGCAGGATATAATATTCTGGGCTGGCAGTTTTTCTCTCTTAGTACCTAGGCTATGTCTCGCCATTCCCTTCTAGCTTGTAGGGTTTCTGCTGAGAAGTCTGCTGTGAGTCTAATTGGAGATCCTCTGAGAGTGAGCTGACGTTTCTCCCTTGCACATTTTAGGATCTTTATGTTTCACTGTGGTGAGTTTGATTACTACGTGTCATGGTGAGGATCTCTTTTGGTCATGTTTACTAGGGGTTCTATGAGCTTCCTGTACTAGGATGTGTCTGTCCTTTTCCAGACCCGGGAAGTTCTCTGCAAGTATCTCACTAAAAAGGCTTTCTAATCCTTTCTCTCTCTCCATGCCTTCAGGAACTCCTAGAACCCGAATGTTGGGTTTTTTAAGAGTATCCTGTAGATTCCCAACAATATTTTTTAGATTTCTAATTTCCTCTTCTTTTCTTTGGTTTGATTGTATACTTTCCTGTGCTCTGTCTTCTAAGTCTGATAGTCTCTCTTCTGTTTCACTGACTCTGTTTTTAAGGCTCTCTAATGTGTTTGACATTTGATCTGTTGAGTTCTTCATTTCATTTTGATTTCTCTTCACTATCACACTTGCCTGTTCTACTAGTTTCTGCGTTTCATTTTGATTCCTCCTAAAGATTTCATTTTCTTGAAGGAGATTTTCTATCCTGTCCAGTAAGGAAATCCGTAGCTCAAGCATTTGTTTTTGAACACTTCTAATTGTTCTTATCATAAATTTTTTGAAATCCGTATCTTGCATTTCTTCCATCTCATCATCTTCATAATCTTGGCTTGAGGTGTCTTGTTCATTTGGGGGTGTCATAATGTCATTCTTGTTCTTGTTTTCTCGGTTTTTGCGTTTGTTGCTTGGCATTGTAGAGCTATTCTTTGGATTCTCCTACCCTTGCTGTGGTGTTTTTTCTTGTTATACTATGACTGTATTAAGTGGACTGTCTGCTTTTGATGGAGCCTTAGAGGCTTGGGATGGGTGTGTACTGAGAGTTCTGTTTGGTTCCTCAGGGTTAAGGGTGTGACACTCCTAGGTTAGTCGTGGTAAATCTCTGTCTCTTTCTTTCTTTTTTTGATTCAGAAGGGAAGTCATTCCGCACAGCTGAGCAGAACTGGAGGTACTTAGCAGGCGAATGATATACCCACAGGAGCCCGCGATCGGAAGCTCTTTCCCAAGGGCCACACAGGGAATCTGTGCTGCCCTCAGTGTGGGCTCAAATTGTCCTGCAGTCTTCCACTGGGTTGCCAAGGTTACCGAATTGTAGCGTCTCTGGAGAGTACTCACGTGAATTCTGTGAGTTCTCTCCCCCACCGTCTCTTTTTTCACAGTCTCAGTTCATTAGCACCACACATTCACTAGGTCCTAATTTCCTGTTATTTCACCCCCCTCAGAGTCATGTTTTTCTGCTTGGCTGAGAGCCAGTATAGGCCTGAGGTTGCCCCGCTTATGACATATGTCCAAAATGGCACCTGCTCTTTGTCTTGCTCGCCTTTGAGAGGTGAGCAGAGAGAGAGAAACTCATGTCCGTATCGGTTACTTCTTTTTTTTTTCCTCTCTCTTCTAGTTAGCCAGGTGAACTTTCCCCACGGGGTTTCAAGCCTCGTTCCCTCTAGTCTCCTCTTTCCGCTTGCCCGCTGGTGTCTCGGGCTATTGAGGTTCCGCTCACCTCGCGTTCCAGCGCTGGTGTGTTGATTCCGCAGCTGGTGTCTCTAATCATGGGCTCGCACGCTCTCCACGCAGGTCCACTGTGAATCACTAGTTCCGGAAGAGTTTCCTCTGCTGTTTCTTCCCCTACTCTTCCTTGAACCTGCAGTATCTCCACTTTTATTAAACTGTCTCTTCCCAGACTATCAGTGTGCTCCCTTCCTATTCCGCCATCTTGCTGCTCCCTGTCCATTTCTTAACTGGGTTGTTTGTTTTGTTGTTGTTGAGTATCTTGAGCTTTTAAATATTCTGGTTATGAATCCTCTATCATTCATATAGTTTGCAAATAATTTCTCCCAACCTGTTGGTTGCCTCTTCACTTTGCTGAGTGTTTCTTTTGCAGTGCAGAAACTTCTCAGTTTGATATAATCCCATTTGTCAATTTTGGCTTTGATTGCTTGTGCCTCTGGGGTCTTTCCCAAGTACTCTGCCTATGCCGATATCTTGCAGGGTTTCCCCATATTCTCTATTAATTTGATGGTATTAGGTCATAGATTTAGATCTTTGATCCATTTTGTATAAGGTGTTAGGTGGGCATCTTGCTTCATACTTCTGCATGTGGCAGTCCATTTTTCTCAGCACCATTTGTTGTAGAGACTATCCTTGCTCCAGGGATTGATTTTAGCTCCTTTGTCAAAGAAATTGGTTGTACATGCATGGGTTGATTTCTGGCATTTCTACCCATCTGTTTTTGTGCCAGTACCAGGCTATTTTGATTATAACTGCCCTGTAGTATGTCTTGAAATCTGGTATTGTGATGCCTCCAGCTTTGTTTTTGTTGTCTAAGATTGCTTTAGCTATTTGGGATCTCCTGTGTTTCCGTATGAATTTCAGCATTGTTTTTTCTATATCTGAGAAGAATGTCCTTGGTGTTTTGATGGTATCACATTGAATCTGTAGACTGCTTTTGGTAGTATGGACATTTTGATGGTATTGATTCTTCTAATCTATGAACATGAAAGATTTTTCTATATTTTGGTGTCTTCTTTGGTTTCTTTCTTTAATGTTTTACTATTCTAATCATAGAGATTGTTAATGTCTGTGGTTAAATTTATTCCAAAATATTTTATTTTTTTGGTAGCTATTGTGAATGGGATTGATCTTAGAAGCTCTTTCTCAGCCATGGTATTGTCTGTGTATAGAAAGGCTATTGATTTTTGTGTGTTTATTTTATATTATACTATTTTCCAAACTCTTTTATGAGTTCCAATAGTCTCTCAGTGGAGTAGAATCATGTCATCAGCAAATAGGGATAGTTTGACTTCCTCCTTCCCTATTTGTGTCCCTTTGATTTCTTTTTTTCTTTCTTTCTTTTTTTTTGCGTAATGGCTCTGGCTAAAACTTCCAGTACTATATTGACTAGCAGTGGTGAGAGTGGGCATCCTTGTCTGTTTCTGGATGTTAGTGGGAATGCTTCCAAATTTTCCCCATTCATTAGGATGCTGGCCATCACAAATTGCCTTGATTGTGTTGAGGAATGTTCCTTCTATATCCAATTTACTTAAGGTTTTTTTTTTGGACAGGCAGAGTGGACAGTGAGAGAGAGACAGAGAGAAAGGTCTTCCTTTTGCCGTTGGTTCACAATCCAATGGCCGCCGCGGTAGCGCGCTGCGGCCGGCGCACCGCGCTGTTCCGATGGCAGGAGCCAGGTGCTTCTCCTGGTCTCCCCTGGGGTGCAGAGCCCAAACACTTGGGCCATCCTCCACTGCACTCCCTGGCCACAGCAGAGAGCTGGCCTGGAAGAGGGGCAACCGGGACAGGATCGGTGCCCCGACTGGGACTAGAACCCGGTGTGCCGGCGCTGCAAGGTGGAGGATTAGCCTGTTGAGCCACGGCGCCGGCTTTTTTTTTTTTTTAACTTTCATTTAATGAATATAAATTTCCAAAGTACAGCTCATGGGTTACAATGGCTTCCCCCTCCCAAAATTTCCCTCCCACCCACAACCCTCCCCTTTCCTGCTTCCTCTCCCCTTCCAATCACATCATGATTCATTTTCAATTCTCCTTATATACAAAAGATCAGTTTAGTATAAATTAGATAACGATTTCAACAGTTTGCCCCCATATAGCAACACAAAGTGAAAAAAAAAATACTGTTGGAGTACTAGTTATAGCATTAAATAAGAGTGTACAGCACATTAAAGGCAGAGATCCAACATATTATTTTTTTTTTTTAAATTAATTTTCTATGCCATTTCCAATTTAACACCAGGTTTTTTTTTTTTTCATTTCCAATTATCTTTATATACAGGAGATCGATCCAGTATATAATTAGTAAAGATCTCATCAGTTTGTACGCACGCAGAAACACAAAGTGTAAAAATACTGTTTCAGTACTAGTTATAGCATCACTGCACATTAGACAACACATTAAGGACAGATCCCACATGGGATGTAAGTACACAGTGACTCCTGTTGCTGACTTAACAATTTGACACTCTTGTTCATGGTGTCAGTAATCTCCCTAGGCTCTAGTCATGAGTTGCCAGGGCTATGGAAGCCTTTAGGGTTCGCTGACTTATTCCGATAGGGTCACAGTCAAAGTGGAAGTTCTCTCCTCCCTTCAGAGAAAGGTACCTCCTTCTTTGATGGCCCCGTTCTTTCCACTGGGATCTCACTCACAGAGATCTTTCATTTAGGTCTTCTTCTTTTTTTCTTTTCCATGGTGTCTTGGCTTTCCATGCCTACAATGCTCTCATGGGCTCTTCAGCCAGATCCGAAAGCCTTAAGGGCTGATTCTGAGGCCAGAGTGTTGTTTAGGACATCTGCCATTCTATGAGTCTGCTGTGTATCCCACTTCCCATGCTGGATCTTTCTCTCCCTTTTTGATTCTATCAGTTAGTATTAGCAGACACTTGTCTTGTTTGTGTGATCCCTTTGTTTCTTAGACCTATCCAAGCCATCGAATGTGAACTGAAATTGATCACTTGGACTAGTGAGATGGCATTGGTACATGCCACCTTGATGGGATTGTATTGGAATCCCCTGGCACATTACTAACTCCATCATTTGGGGCAAGTCTGATTGTGCATGTCCCAAATTGTACATCTCCTCCCTCTCTTTTTCCACTCTGAAATTTAACAGGGATCACTTTTCAGTTAAAATTTAAACACCTAAGAATAATTGTGTGTTAATTACAGAGTTCAACCACTAGTACTAGAACAACAACAACAACAACAAATACTAAAAAGGATAAAGTATTACATTGTACATCTAGAGTCAGGACAAAAGCTGATCAGGTCATTGTTTCTTATAGTGTCCATTTCACTTCAACAGGTTTCCCCTTTGGTGCTCAATTGTCGCCGATCAGGGAAAACAAATGATATTTGTCTCTTTGGGACTGGCTTAATTCACTCAGCATGATGCTTTCCAGATCCCTCCATCTTGTTGCAAATGACTGGGTTTCATTGTTCCTTACTGCTGTATAGTATTCTATGGAGTACATGTCCCATAATTTCTTTATCCAGTCTACTGTTGATGGGCATTTGGGTTGGTTCCAGGTCTTAGCTATTGTGAATTGGGCTGCAATAAACATTAATGTGCAGATGGCTTTTTTATTAGCCAAATTAATTTCCTTTGGGTAAATTCCAAGGAGTGGGATGGCTGGGTTGTATGGTAGGGTTATGTTCAGGTTTCTGAGGAATCTCCAGACTGACTTCCATAGTGGCCTAACCAGTTTGCATTCCCACCAACAGTGGGTTAGTGTCCCTTTTTCCCCACTTCCTCTCCAGCATCTATTGTTGGTAGATTTCTGAATGTGAGCCATTATCACCGGGGTGAGGTGAAACCTCATTGTGGTTTTGATTTGCATTTCTCTGATTGCTAGTGATCTTGAACATTTTTTCATGTGTCTGTTGGCCATTTGGATTTCCTCTTTTGAAAAATGACTATTGAGGTCCTTGGCCCATCTCTTCAGTGGGTTGTTTGTTCTGTTGTTGTGGATTTTCTTGATTTCTATGTAGATTCTGGTTATCAACCCTTTATCTGTAGTATAGTTTGCAAATATTTTTTCCCATTCTGTCGGTTGCCTCTTCACTTTCCTGACTGTTTCTTTTGAAGTACAGAAACTTCTCAATTTGATGCAATCCCAAATGTTAATTTTGGTTTTGACTGCCTGTGCTGTTGGAGTATTTTCCAGGAAGTCTTTGCCTGTACCTATATCTTGCAGGGTTTCTCCAATGCTCTCTAATAATTTGATGGTTTCGGGTCGTAGATTTAAGTCTTTAATCCACGTTGAGTGAATTTTTGTGTAAGGTGAAAGGTATGGGTCTTGCTTCAAGCTTCTGCACATGGAAATCCAATTTTCCCAGCACCATTTATTGAATAGACTGTCCTTATTCCAGGGATTAGTTTTGGATCTTTGATCAAATATAAGTTGGCTGTAGATGTTTGGATTGATTTCTGGTGTTTCTATTCTGTTCCATTGGTCTATCCATCTGTTTCTGTACCAGTACCATGCTGTTTTGATGACAACTGCCCTGTAGTATGCCCTGAAATCTGGGATTGTGATGCCTCCGGCTTTGTTTTTGTTGTACAAGATTGCTTTGGCTATTCGAGGTCTTCTGTGTCTCCATATGAATTTCAGCATTATTTTTTCCAGATCTGAGAAGAATGTCTTCGGTATCTTGATTGGTATTGCATTGAATGTATAAATTGCTCTTGGGAGAATAGACATTTTGATGATATTGATTCTTCCAATCCATGAGCATGGAAGATTTCTCCATTTTTTGGTATCCTCTTCTATTTCTTTCTTTAAGGTTTTGTAGTTTTCATCGTAGAGATCTTTAACGTCCTTGGTTAAGTTTATTCCAAGGTATTTGATTGTTTTTGTAGCTATTGTGAATGAGATAGATCTTAGAAGTTCTTCCTCAGCCGTGGCATTGCCTGTGTATACAAAGGCTCTTGATTTTTGTGGATTGATTTTATATCCTGCTACTTTGCCAAACTCTTCGATGAGTTCCAGTAGTCTCTTAGTAGAGTTCTTTGGGTCCGCCTCCTCGGTTCCCGCGCTGGCGAGAATCTGTGGCTCTGGCTCCTCTCCCGCTGCTCGGCTCGTCTTGGTTGGTTTTCCACGCGGTGGGCTCCCTGTAAGTCCTCTGTGTCCCATCCACAAGATCCGGAAGCGTTTCCTCTGCAGTTTTTTTCTTGAGTCTTTTCCTGAGGCTACAGTAATTCCACTTTTATGAAACTTTATTCTCCCAAACTAAAGGCGCACGTCCTCACTATCCGCCATCTTGGCTCCGCCCCCTACTTAAGGTTTTAATCATGAAAAGATGTTGTATTTTATCAAATGCTTTCTCTGCATCTATTGAGATAATAATCTGGATTTTGTTTTTCAGTTGGTTAATGTGCTTGGTCCAGGTGAATGATCTTTCTGATGTGTTGTTGGAGTCAATTGGCTAGTATTTTGTTCAGGATTTTTGTGTCTGTGTTCATCAGGGAAATTGGTCTGTATTTTTCTTTTGTATCTTTTTCAGGTTTAGGAATTAAGGTGATACTGGCTTCATAGAAGGAGTTTGGGAGGATCCTTCCCTTTCAATTGTTTTGAGTATCTTGAGAAGGATTGGAATTAGTACTTCTTTAAATGTCTGGTAAAATTCAGCAGTGAAACCATTCAGTCCTGAGTTTTTCTTTGTTGGGAGGTCTTTATTACTGATTGAATTTTTGTTTAGGTTTTCTGTGTCTTTATGGCTCAGTTCTTAATTAGGTATGTGCCCTGGAATCTGTCCATTTCCTCTTGTTGGCATACAGCTCTTCGTGGTAGTTTCTGATGATTGTTTTTATTTCTATGCTATCCGTTGTTATATTTCCTTTTTCTTCTCTGATTTTATTGATTTTGATCTTCTGCTTCTTTTTCTTGATTAGTTGGGCCAATGGTGTGTCAGTTTTGTTTATTTTTTAAAAAAAACTGGTTCTTAATTTTGTTAGTCTTTTGTATTTTTTGTTTCAATTTTGTTTATTTTCTAATTTTAATTATTTTTTACTCCTAATTTTCGGTTTGGTTTAATGTTTTTCTAGGTCCTTGAGATGCATCGATGGGCCACTTATTTGGTGCCTTTCCAATTTTTTTTTTTTTAAGGATTTTAAAAATTAATTAATTAATTAATTTGACAGAGTTACAGACAGTGAGAGGGAGAGACAGAGAGAAAGGTCTTCGATCTGCTGGGCGGATCCAAAGCCAGGAGCCTCTTCTGGATCTCCCAAACAGGTGCAGGTGCCCAAGCACTTGGGCAATCCTCTACAACTTTCCCAAGCCATAGCAGAGAGCTGGATAGGAAGAGCAGCAGCTGGTACTAGAACCGACACCCATATGGGAAGCTGGCATTGCAGGCAGAGGATTAACCCACTGTGCCACAGCGCCATCCTCTGATTTTTCATGTAGGCACCAGTTGCTATAAATTTTGTTCTTAGCACTGCTTTTGCTGTATCCCATAAGTTTTGATATGTTGTATTGTCATCTTCATTTGTTTCCAGAAATGTTTTGATTTTTCTTTTGATTTCTTCTGTGACCTACTATTCATTCAGGAGCATGTTCTTCATTCTCTGTGTGTTTGCATATGTTCTAGATATTCTTGAATTGTTGATTTACAGCTTCATTTCATTGTGGTCAGAAAAGATGAGTGGTATGATTTAGATTTTTTTTTTTTAATTTGCTGAGACTTGTTATGCCCTAGCATGTGGTCTATCCTAGAGAAAGAGCCATACACTGTTGAGAAGAATGTGTATTTTGCAACTGTAGGATGACAAGTTCCATAGATATCTGTTAGGTCCATTTGGTTTATAGTGTCTTTTTTTTTTTTTAAATAATTTAGTTATTTATTTGAAAGAGTTACACAAAGAAAGAAGGAGAGGCAGAGAAAGAAAAGTCTTGCATCCACTGGTTCATTCCTTAGTTGGCTGCAACAACTGGAGCTGTGCTAATCTGAAGCCAGGAGGCAGGAGCTTCCTCTGGGTCTCCCACGTGGGTGCAGGGGTCCTTGGGCCAACTTCTGCTTTCCCAGGGCATAACAGAGAGCTGGATCAGAAGTGGAGTAGCTGGGACTTGAATCAGTGTCCATATAGGATGCTGGCACTGCAGACGGTGGCTTTACCTGCTATGCCACAGCACCAGCCCCTATTAATTCTGTTGTTTTCTTGCTTATTTTAAATCTGGTTGATCTGTCCATTGCTGAAAGTGGGGTGTTGAAGTCCCTCATTACTATTTTTTTAATATTTATTTATTTATTTGAAAGAGTTGCACGGGGCAGGGTGTCTTCCATCCGCTGGTTCACTCTCCAATTGGCCACAACGTTTGGAGCTGTGCCGATCCAAAGCCAGGAGCCAGGAGCTTTTTTGGGTCTCCCACGTGGGTGCAGGGGCCCAAGGACTTGAGACATCTTCTATTTCCTCTTTTTTTTTTTAAATTTTATTTATTTGAAAGAGTTATAGAGAGAGGTAGAGACAAAGAGGTCTTTGATCCGCTGGTTCACTCCCCAGATGGCCACAACGGCTAGAGCTATGCCAATCCGAAGCCAAGAACCAGGATCTTCTTCTGGGTCTCCCACATGTGTGCAGGGGCCCAAGGACTTAGGCCATCTTCTACTACTTTCCCAGGCCATAGCAGAGAGTTGGATTGGAAGAGGAATAGCTGGGACTAGAACCAGCGCCCATATGGGATGCCAGTGCTTCAGGCCAGGGCTTTAACCCACTGCGCCACAGTGCTGGCCCACCTCATTACTATTGTATTGGAATGTATGTCTCCTTTTAGATCCCTTACCATTTCTTTTAAATAGCCAGGTGCCCTGTAGTTAGGTGCATATCCATTTATTATATTCACATTTTCCTATTGAATTGATCCCTTAGTCATTGCATAGTGCCCTTCTTTGTCTCTTTTAGCAGTTTTTGTGCTACAGTCTATTTTGTCTGATACTTAGGTAGCTATACCAGCTCCTTTTTGTTTCTGTCAGCATGGGATATCTTTTTACATCCTTTCACTTTCAGTCTGCATCTTTCTTTGTTGCTGAGATATGTTTCTGGTAGGCAGCAAATAGGTAGGTTTTTTTTTTTTTTAATTCTGCCAATTTGTACCTTTCAACTGGAGAGTTGAGGCCATTTGCATTCAAGGTGACTATTGATAAGTAACAAATTGGCCCTGCCATTTTCCTGTAAATATTCCTATTGTTTGCTTGAATTTCCTTTGTACTTTTAGTGGGAAATTTTCTGCCTTCACCTTCTTTCATAGTGATGACCGTATTTCTGCGTTTATGTGTGTAGCACATCCTTAAGCATCTTTTATAAGGCTGGACAAGTGGTGACAAATTGTTTTAATTTCTATTTGTTATGGAAGATCTTTATTTCACCTTTATTCGTAAATGAGAGCTTTGCAGGGTACAGTATTCTGAGTTGACTTTTCTTTTTTCTCTCTCTTTTTTTAAATTTTTTTTTTATTTTTGACAGGCAGAGTGGATAGTGAGAGAGAGACAGAGAGAAAGGTCTTCCTTTTGCCATTGGTTCACCCTCCAATGGCCGCCGTGGTAGCGCGCTGCGGCCGGCGCACCGCGCTGTTCCGATGGCAGGAGCCAGGTGCTTCTCCTGGTCTCCCATGGGGTGCAGAGCCCAAACACTTGGGCCATCCTCCACTGCACTCCCTGGCCACAGCAGAGAGCTGGCCTGGAAGAGGGGCAACCGGGACAGGATCGGTGCCCCGACTGGGACTAGAACCCGGTGTGCCGGCGCCGCAAGGCGGAGGATTAGCCTGTTGAGCCAGGGCGCCGGCCTTTTCTCTCTTTTTTTTAAAAGATTTGTTTTATTTGAAAGGCAGAGTTAGAGAGAGGCAGAGGCAGAGAGAGAAAAAGAGAGAGAGAAGTCTTCCATCCACTGGTTCACTCTCAGATGGCTGCAGTGGTCAGAGCTATGCCGATACACAGTTCCATTCACTGGTTCACTCCCCAAATGGCCATAATAGCTGGAGATGGGCCAATATGAAGCCAGGAACCAGGAGCTTCTTCCAGGTCTCCCACGTGGGTGCAGGGGCCCAAGGACTTGGGCCTTTTTCTACTGCTTTCCCAGGCCATAGCAGAGAGATGGATCAGAATTGGAGCAGCCGGGACTCAAACGGGCATCCATATGGGATGTGTGTACTGCAGGTGGCAGCTTTACCCGCTATGCCACAGTGCCAGCTCTGACTTTTTTTTCTCTTAAGACTTGAAATTTATGTCGCCATTTTCTCCTAGCCTGTATGGTTTTTGATGAGAAGTCAGC
Organism: Lepus europaeus; assembly: GCF_033115175.1. NCBI lineage: Eukaryota > Metazoa > Chordata > Mammalia > Lagomorpha > Leporidae > Lepus > Lepus europaeus. The sequence continues at coordinate 140,623,261 of NC_084830.1, forward strand.
TTTGAGTCTAATTAGTGATTCTCTGAAAAGTAATCTGGCATTTCTCTTGTGCACATTTTAGAGTCTTTTTCTGTGGAGAGTTTGCCTACAGTGTGTCGTGGTGAAGATCTTTTCTGTTCATGTCCATTTGGAATTCTGTGTACTTCCAGTTCTTGGATTTCTCTTTCTCCAAATTAGGGAAGTTTTCTGTAATTATTTCACTAAAAAGGCTTTCTAATCCATTCTCTTTTTGCATACCTTCAGGAATTCTTAAGATCCGTATGCTGGGTCATTTGATACTATCCCATAGATCTCTTTTATTATTTTTTGTGTTTTTAAAATATGTGTTTATTTATTTGCAAGTCAGAGTTACACGGAGAGAGAAGGAGAGGCAAAGAGAGAGAGAGAGAGAGAGGTCTTGCATCCGCTGGATCTGTGCTGATCAGGAGCCAGGAGCTTCCTTTGGGTCTCCCACTTGGGTACAGGGACCCAAAGACTTGGGCCATCTTCTGCTGCCTTCCCAGGCCACAGCAGAAAGCTGAATCGGAATCCGATCCTGTCCCGGTTGCCCCTCTTCCATGCCAGCTCTCTGCTGTGGCTAGGGAGTGCAGTGGAGGATGGCCCAAGTGTTTGGGCTCTGCACCCCATGGGAGACCAGGAGAAGCACCTGGCTCCTGCCATCGGAACAGCGCGGTGCGCCGGCCGCAGCGCGCTACCGCGGCGGCCATTGGAGGGTAAACCAACGGCAAAAGGAAGACCTTTCTCTCTGTCTCTCTCTCTCACTATCCACTCTGCCTGTCAAAAAAAAAAAAAAAAAAAAAAAAAAAGAAAAAAGGAAATGGAGCAGCTGAGACTCCATACGGGATGCTGGCACTGCAGGCTGCAGCTTTACCTGCTACGCCACAGTGCTGGCCTCTGTTACTAGTTTTATAGTTTTCTAATTTCTTCTTTTTTTTTGGTCTGACTGTAAAATTTCTAAGGATTTGTCTTCTAACTCAGATAATCTTTTTTCTGCCTTACTGAGTCTGTTGTTAAGGCTTTCCATCACATTTTTTATTCGTTCTATTGAATTCTTCATTTCTAATATTTTGTTTTGATTTCTCTTTGAAATCTCAATTTCATGGGAAAAATTTTTGTTCATATCATGTATGGATTTCTTTAATTTTTGGATTTGTTTCTGATTACTTCTAAGTAATCTTTTTTTTATTATTATTATTTTTATTTTTGACAGGCAGAGTGGACAGTGAGAGAGAGAGACAGAGAGAAAGGTCTTCTTTTGCTGTTGGTTCACCCTCCAATGTCTGGCGCGCTGCGGCCGGTGCACTACGCTGATCTGAAGCCAGGAGCCAGGTGCTTATCCTGATCTCCCATGCGGGTGCAGGGCCCAAGTACTTGGGCCATCCTCCACTGCACTCCTGGGCCATAGCAGAGAGCTGGCCTGGAGGAGGGGCAACTGGGACAGAATCCGACGCTCCGACTGGGACTAGAACCCGGTGTGCCAGCGCCGCAAGGCGGAGGATTAGCCTGTTGAGCCACAGCACCGGCCACTTCTAAGTAATCTTATGATCTTTTTTTTTTTTTTTTGAATTCTGTTTCTGGCATGTCTTCAATTTCTTCATCTTCACATTCTAATATTGAAGTGTGTATTCCTTTGGAGGCATCATGTTGTCTTCCTTATTCTTGTTTCATGAATTGCCACTTTTATTATTAGGTGTTTGTGGAGATACTTGTTGCCCCCCCCCCCCCCCATGGCTTTTGTCTTTGGACCACACCTTTGTGGCTTAGTGGAGTGTCTGCTCTTTCAGTGAATACCCAGAGGTATGTGATGGGTGTGGCCAGGGAGTTCTGTTTAGTGCTCCAGGGTGAGGGAATGTCCAAGGTAATACCCAAGTTTGGCACGGTAAATCTCTCTCTCTCTTTCTTGAAGATTTATTTATTTAGTTGGAAGAGTTACACAGAGAGGAGAGGCAGAGAGAGACAGAGAGGTCTTCTATATCCATTGGTTCAATCCCCAGTTGGCCGCAACGGCCGGAGCTGTGCAGATCCAAAGCCAGGAGCCAGGAGCTTCTTCCAGGTCTCCCATGTGTGTGCAGGGGCCCAAGGACTTGGACCATCTTCTACTGCTTTCCCAGACCATAGCATAGAGCTGGATGGAAGTGGAGTAGCCGGGACTTTAATCGGCACCCTTATGGGATGCTGGCACTGCAGGTGGTGGCTTTACCCACTACGCCACCGTGCTGGCCCCTCTCACTCTCTTTTTATCAGAAGGTATGTTTGATCTGCTTTGTTGGCATAATCTTACACTCACCTCCTTTCCTCCAAGGAGACCAGACCTGGATGCTAGCCCATGTGGGTACAGTATTCATCTGCATTGCCAGAAGAATCACACAAAGGATTCATGCAATTCTCTGTGTGAGCATAGATCCCACAGCAATGACCCTCACCAGGGAATCAGGGAGCCCCGAGTGTGTGGAGCCAGCCACATCCTGCACCCTCCCAGACAGCCACAGTGTTTTCACAGTCTCAGCACTCGAGGCTCCCACGGTCAGGTCTACTTGCTGGCTGTTAAGTGACTAAGAAAGTTCTTGATTGTTCTTTTGAATCAGCACTTATTTTCAGCACAGGCAGAGGAACTTCACAGCAGTCGGTGACCCCTTCTCTGTCTCCAGATAGTTTTCCTTCTTTGTCTTGTGATGGGGGAAAGATTCTAGAAACTGGAAGAAGAATTTGAGATGCATCTGAAAGGTCTGGTGAGGAAGACCGATGCCAGTGAATTTCACTTCATCACTGGCCTTCATCTCTTGCTTAAATGCTTCTAATTTCAGTGAGGTCCCCAAGGAGAAAATAGCTATCTGACCCTACTCTAGAAAACTAGTAGGCTTCATTCCAGCAGAAGTAACGTAAAGTAACATAATCAATATAGACTACATTGATTGGTCATGCTTTGAGTCCAGTGAGTAGTAGATATTGGAAGCTTAAGGTGCCAACTCCTAAGCAAGGTATTTAAAGTTGGTTTTGATTCCCCTACTCCCCAATCTCCTACTCCTGAGGAGTTGGCTTTCCATCCTTGGACCCAGCTGCTGAAGTCTAAGTTGGAATATTGGGCTGCAAGTGATTATCCTAGAGGTCTTTATTTCCTTGCAAACATCACAGCTGTGTTTGGGTCAGCTCTAAGGAATGGTTCTTTGTTGGTACCTCCTTGGCTAAGTTGAAGAGTATTGAGATACCCTTTTAGTTCTGTCTCTGCCCAAGGCCTCAGTTTTACATTGGATGTGTCCCAGCTTTTTTTTTTTTTTAAGATTTATACATTTACTTGAAAGAGTTACACAGAGAGAGGAGAGGCAGAGAGAGAGAGAGAGGGAGAGAGAGAGAGACAGACAGAGGGAGCGAGGGAGGAAGGGAGGGAGGGAAGTCTTCCGTTTGCTGGTTCACTCCCTAGTTGGTTGCAACAGCCAGAGCTGTGCCAATCCGAAGCCAGGAACCAGGAGCTTCTTCCAGGTCTCCTACATGGGTGCAGGGACCCAAGGACTTGGGCCATCTTCTACTGCTTTCCCAGACCTTAGCAGAGAGATGGATTGGAAGTGGAGCAGCTGGGACTTGAGCCGGCAACCATATGGGTTGCTGGCACTGCAGGCGGCAGCTTTACCTGCTATGCCACAGTGCCAGCCCCTGTGTTCCAGCTTTATTCTCAACCCCAAGAATTGAAGTGGGCCACATAACTCTTTCAGGGCCATCCATATGTTAGTGGGACTCTAGTGAGGGCTGGGGCACAAGCAGAGGCATTCACCGAGGGTGGCCATAGAAGTTGTGAGAATTGTTTAAAGCATTGTAAAGATACAAGATGCTTTTGAGTTAAAAAATTTCCAGGGGAGCTACTGGCCCCTTTTTGAGTGACTTGCCTTGTACATTATCTTAACCCTGACTGTTAAGGGTTTTGGCTGGCATGCTGTTTTATTTTCCTCCTTAGGATGAAGTATTTAGTCTTGTTCTTATCTCAGAGGAAACACATTTTTAAAAACCCTATTTAAAAATTATTTTCATTTTATTTGAAAAGCAGAAAGATCTTCGATCCATTGTTTCACTCCCCACATGCTTATGAAGCCTAGAGTTGAACCCAGACACTCTGATATGCTCCAGGCAGCATCTTGGCTGCTGTGCCAGATGCCAGCCAGAAAAACACTTGAAAGTCTTCCCTGTGTTAGAAACAAAGAAATCATGTTCAGGTCGGACGTCTATGTTTTCCATAAAGAATGGGGCCATGTGCACAAGCTGGTGGTCCACAAAAACCTTTTGTGCATCTCTAAAAGAAAAGAGAAAGAATGAATGTATGACAAGTGGTTTAGGAACACTTGAAGTCAGTCTCAGTGGGATTCATATTCTGTTACTGACTTACTAGCTGTCAGAACATGGGTAATTAAAATTTATTGTGCATTAGTTTCATGACCTGTGGAATGATAATAGTAATACTTATTTTTGTAGCTGCCTTAAGAATTAAGAGATATAGGGGCTGGTGCTGTGGCATAGTGGGTATAGCCACTGCCTGCAGTGCTGGCTTCCCATATGACTGCCGGTTCGAGTCACAGCTGCTCGACTTCTGATCCAGTTCTCTGCTTCAGGCTGGGAAAGCAGCAGAAGATGGCCCAAGTCCTTAGGCCCCTGCACCTGCATGGGAGACCCAGAGGAGGCTCCTGGCTCCTGGCTTTGGATTGGCACAGCTCTGGCTGTTGTGGCCAATTGGGGAGTGAACCAGTGAATGAAAGACCCCCCCCCCCTTTGTAACGCTATCAAATAAATAAATAAACCTTTTTTTTTTTTTAAAGAATTAAGAGATATAAGCAGGCAGGCGCCATGGCTCACTAGGCTAATCCTCCACCTGTGGCGCCGGCACCCCGGGTTCTAGGCCTGGTTGGGGTGCCGGATTGTGTCCTGGTTGCTCTTCTTCCATTCCAGCTCTCTACTGTGGCCGGGGAGTGCAGTGGAGGATGACCCAAGTCCTTGGGCCCTGCACCCGCATGGGAGACCAGGAAAAGCACCTGGCTCCTGCCTTTGGATCAACGCGGTGCGCCGGCCATAGCGGCCATTTGGGGGGTGAACCAATGGAAAAAAGAAGACTCTCTCTCTCTCTCTCTCTCTCTGTCTAACTCTGCCTATTAAAAAAAAAAAAGATATAAGCAGAAAGTGCTTCCTCTGGCCAGAGGAAGGCTCTAAATTGTCTTCACTAGTGATGAAAATAGCAGTTTCTAGTTCCTGACACAAGACTTGATTTGAGGGTAGGTTATGCTGACCAAACAGGTTTTGACCATCACTTCATTGTCTTCTTTGTGGGTCAGTTTATCATTCTTATCAATAATTATGGTCACTCATGCCGACAGCTAACTGCAGGTTGTGAATAGCAAGGAACTTTGTGGCTTCTCTGCCATCTCCTTCATTCTTTTGTTCAGTTTTCACCTTTTTCAGGCTTATTCTAACAGGAGCCTGAGCTGGCAGGCTATGTTTTGTGTCTAGTGTCTGACCTGGGATTTTACTGGAGCAGGGCTGGCTCATCCAGAGCCTGCCTGGGGGCCCTCTTGACAGTGTGTTCTCATCTCTTGTTTTCTGCTCTTCAGCCAGACATAAAGCAATTAGCTCATTAAGGGAACTTTGACTTCCATCACGGCTTTCCTCTGATTTGTATGCCCATTTCTGGTCCTTGTGCAAGGTCAGAGAGACATAGTCAAATACACTGACCTGGATTTTGTACTGTCTTTCCCTTTGATATTTACAACAGGTTCATTGTAGCAATGGGATTGGGGATGTCCCTGAAACCATTCCTGTCAAATGGATCTGAAGCTGAGTTTCTAAAAAATCTGAGTATACAACTATAGTCTATACCTCTCAGAAGGAAAGAAATAAGTTAAAAGCTGTTTATTTTGAAAAAGGCTAGTCTGAATTACAAAAATAGGGATTAGAGGGCCAGCGCTGTGTCGTAGGGGGTTAAGCCACCATCTGCAACACCAGCATCCCATGTGGTGGCTGGTTTGAATCCTGGCTGCTCCTCTTCTGATGCAGCTCCCTGCTAATGTGCCTGGGAAAACAAGCAGCAAGGGATGGCCCAGGTGCTTGGGCCCCTGCACCATGAAGCTCCTAGCTCCTGGCTCCTGGTTGTGGCCTAGCCTCTCCCTGGCTTTGACAGCCATTTAGGCAGTGACCAGTCATTGGAGGATCGATCTCTCTCTCTCTCTCTCTGCTCCTGTCTCTCTAACTTTCAAATAAAAATCTTAAAAAAAAAATAGGAATTAGAGGATTTTTAATGAAATGACATTGTCTTAAAGTTTTGACAGCCTTCTGCAATATCTTCTTGACTGAATTTGACTGCTTTTCCTGTTTTCTATTACTTTTGAGCTACTGCAGAAACCTCTTCCTATTTCTTGCTTCAGTTTCTTTGAGGACATCTCGTACCAGTGCCCCTTTGGGACTGCCTATATCCAGTGCTGATCGGATAACACTGCTGCTTGGAGTGCTTCCATGGTACCCACTGGCTGTGGAATAAACCCCAAATGTATCAAATTGTCTTGGTGCCACAAGCTTATACAATATATTCCTATCCTGATACTTTTATTATATCCTACACCATCACCTACACATATTCTGTGCTTCTGACAAATTGGACCATATATGCCTCGTGTGTGTATCTCTACCAGTTCTTTTGCCTAGAGTACTTTATCCTTAGTGCTCTATGTCAGGTCTCAGAGCCTTCATACCTCCTCATCTCTATTCACATAGCAACAGCTTGATTATAGAATCCATTACCCTTTATTCTGATTTGTTATCTGTCTCTTTTTATATGAGCTTTTCAAGGACATGGACTGTGCTTTATTACATGTCTCCCAGAATAATGCTGACTTTGGCATAGACAACATAAATGTTGATAGATGAATGAAAACCCAAGAAGTGATAGGATTCCTGTTGCATTCCCACTTCTTCCCCAGCAGCAATGACTCTGACTCCTTAGAGTAAGTCTTATGCTCCCAGCTGGATTAGAAATTCCTAGAGGGCAGATACAGCATCCTTGATCCTCTTTGGGCACCCTGCCCTCAGCATGGTTCCTGTCACATAGAGGGTGTTCAACAAGTGCTTGTGACTTATGGAGTCCTGCTATTTGGCCAGCTGATGAGCCTGCCAGTTGTTCAGCCTCCTCTCTCACTCACTGGCTGGAGATCTCCAACTCAGATGTTTTCAGGGTCTGATGGGAAACAGTGTGAGGTGCCTTGGAATGGCAGGCCTGTCCACCTAAAGTGCTTGTCTGTTCTGTGAGGGACAGTTGCTCCTCAGCCTGTCGCTGTCATGGGTGAGTATAACTCCGGTGGCCTCATCAACTCATACTACAGTAGAAGCCAGTGATCCAGATTTTTTTGTGTAATTTCTGGCGACTACCACAACACATCTGTAGTCCAGGTTTGACCTAGAGGCTACCTGTACGACTTTATCAGTAGTGGCTGGCATTTTTCATCTTTAAGGTCCCTATGCGTAAATAAAGGGAAGGGCACATAATGTGAAAGCCTTGAGGGACTTTTGGTAAAAGGCTAGCTGTGAAAGTGTTTTGTAATTTTAGTATGGGCAGTGACTCTGTCTTTTTGGCCATGTCTGGTGGAACATTGTGTTTGGTTTGTGTTTTGTCCTGCCTTGCATTCTGATTTCACTGGGCTATGAAAAGGAACTCTAATGATGGTGACTCAAGGACCTCTGTGATTTTTGCCCTTCTGCTATTTCTCTGCTGAGGTAGCTTTGACAGTTGCTCCAGCTTCTGACTACTGTGAAGGAACTGGTAGTCAGGCTGATACAGCTTGAGGTCCCAGAGACCACTGTTGTTAATAACATGTCTGAGAGGCATGGAAAGCCAAGACATTCTGTCAAAAAACAAAACAAAACAAAACAAACAAACTAAATGAAAGATCTCCATGAGTGAGATCCCAGTGGAAAGAACAGGTCATCAAAGAAGGAGGTACCTTTCTCTGAAGGGAGGAGAGAACTTCCACTTTGACTACGACCTTGTCTAAATATGATCAGAGTTGGTGAACTTGGAAGGCTTCCATAGCCTTAGCAACTCATGACAAGAGCCTAGGGTGATTACTGATGCCATAAACAAGAGTGTCAATTTGTTAAGTCAACAACAGGAGTCACTGTACACTTACTCCTCATGTGGGATCTCTGTCCTTAATGTGCTGTACATTGTGATTTAATGCTGTAACTAGTACTCCAACAGTATTTTTCAATTTGTGTTTCTATGTGGGTGCAAACTGTTGAAATCTTTACTTAATATATACTAAACTGATCTTCTGTATATAAAGAGAATTGAAAATGAATCTTTTTTTTTTTTTTGACAGAGTGGATAGTGAGAGAGAGAGAGAGACAGAGAGAAAGGTCTTCCGTTTTGCCGTTGGTTCACCCTTCAATGGCCACTGCGGCCGGCGCATCGCGCTGATCCGAAGCCAGGAGCCAGGTGCTTCTCCTGGTCTCCCATACGGGTGCAGGGCCCAAGGACTTGGGCCATCCTCCACTGCCTTCCCGGGCCATAGCAGAGAGCTGGCCTGGAAGAGGGGCAATCGGGATAGAATCCGGCGCCCCAACGGGAACTAGAACCCGGTGTGCCGGTGCTGCAAGGCGGAGGATTAGCCTGCTGAGCCACGGCGCCGGCCGGAAATGAATCTTTTTTTTTTTTAACTTTTATTTAATGAATATAAATTTCCAGTGTACAGCTTATGGATTACAATGGCTTCCCCCTCCCATAACTTCCCTCCCACCCGCAACACTCCCCTCTCCTGCTCCCTCTCCCCTTCCATTTGCATCAAGATTCATTTTCAATTCTCTTTATATACAGAAGATCAATTTAGTATAAAGATTTCAACAGTTGGCACCCACATAGAAACACAAAGTGAAAAATACTGTTTGAATACTAGTTATAGCATTAAATCAAAATGTACAGCACATTAAGGACAGAGATCCCACATGAGGAGCAAGTGCACAGTGGCTCCTGTTGTTGACCCAACATAATGACACTCTAGTTTATGGCGCCAGTAACCATCCTAGGCTGTCGTCATGAGTTGCCAAGGCTATGGGAGCCTTCCAAGTTTGCCGACTCTGATCATATTTAGACAAGGTCATAAAAGACAGAGCGAGGATAGTAACCAGTGATCCTAAGAGTGGCATTTACCAAGTTTGAACAATTATACAGCATTAAGTGGGGAAGAGGACCATCAGTACACACAGGTTGGGAGTAGAGCCATTGGTGGTAGAGTAGAGGTTATGATTACAAAGGAATGAGGCCCAAGTGCACTAGACAGGGTCTAGAACAAAGGACAGAGTCATTATTAGAGGAGCTAAGAAAGGTGCTGCCTAAGCTACAAGTAATTTTTCTGATTGAGAGGCAAATAGACCTGACAGAAGGGGCTTGATAATAATCTGTTGGGCTTTAGGCCTTGTGAGTTAAGAGGCCCAGACCTATCTATCTCTTCACATGGGGTACATCCTAAGGGAGGTGTGAACCTCCTAGGGGAAGGCACTCTGTTGACTTTCATTACTTGGCTGGCCTGGGAGGAGAGCTGGCCAGGTAAAGGCAGGGGACATCTCTAAGAAGAAATTTACAGTTCTGCCTGCAATGTTGCTGACCCTACTTGGCCGTCCCCTCAGCTGCGGTGGTCACTTTGGAAGTTGGGCTGAGTGAAGGGCTTTTCAGCTTAGAGCTAATAAGATCTGTGGCTCTGACCCGGGCATCCTTCGACTCCAGGGCAGGTCCATTTCCAGTGATGCAACTCTTGGCAGAGCTGCCAGGGCTCTTCACAAGCTGACTTCTGCTGAAGCCCAGGCTTACCACATTGAAAGCCAGTGCAGTGGACTGGCCTGCTGGGTCTCCTTGAGGGCAGATCACTGTACAGATCAGCCATTAATAGGCCTGCCACCCATTGCTTCTGATGCCTAGATTTCTTTTCCTCCTGGTTTGTGTTAAAGCAGACCAGAGGCTGCAAGTCAAGGGAGTGCCCAAGTCCCATCTCTAATCTTCGGTGGCCTAAACTACAAGTCTGTAGTCACAGGCATGTCCTGTAGTAGTTTTTCTAAGGTAGACAATGCCCATGAGGAAAATTATATTCTCACTTAAAAACTTTCTTTCCCTTTTGTCTGAAAGGGAGGTTTTTTTCTACTTACTGTATACTTCGCTGATGGCAAAGTGAATCTAGCTATGATATTATAATTTAAGCTCTTATTTTGGCTATGCTATTACAGAAAAATGTTAGCCATCTCTTTTATAAGGTCTAAAGATTAAATTGTGCGTCCTACAGATTCCTTCGTAATAGAATTAGTTTCCTACCTTGAAGAGAATAGAGAAATGAAAGAACAAGTTGGGCTTAGAATAGAGAAATGAGGGAGCAAGTCCTAGATCGCTTGCTGACAATAGCAATATTACATGAATACTTAGCAAACCGTTTCAACCATTAGATAACAACTTAAGAAAACATTTACCAGAAGGTCCAATGCTTTCTATAAATTTTAAGAATCATGTTTTTGAAAACACCTCTTAAATATCTAACATGGTGTAGTTTGTTTAGCCAGTAAACTTAAGCACAACCATATAAAATGTTTTTAGTTTCTTTCTACCAACACGTTTAAAACATATGATACACAGATTCAGGTCACACAAATTAAAATGTATCTTTGATTGATTTTAGCAGCTTAAATTTATGGACAATCTTATCTAAAAGCCATTTAAAATAAAACTCTTAATAAAATTTCCCCATGTGGACATACAATATGTACACACATATAACCTAATGTAATAGACTGATATAGCAATTTTAATAATAGCTTTTAAAATCTTTATAAACTTTTTGTAGATTGCCAATTGATTTGAATTGCTTTTTGTTTTTAGTAACCTCAGTTAACCATACTTTCTCTCAGTTGGTACTGTTAATACATTATTGGCTTCATCTGTTTACAGAGCCATCCCAAAGTACTGAATACTATAGAGGTGGCTGGAAAAAGTCCATAGGAACCTATAGGAGGACAGCTAAACCCAGAACCAACAACGCTTTAGTTTTATGAGCAGCACATCATATATAACTGTGGATGACAAAAGACTTTAAGTCGCCATGTTTAAAATTATACACTCATGAACCAACAAGAGGCACTTGCTTACTTCACAGTATTTTTGAAAGCACATGTAGGATTTTACAAGTATTTAACCCTTTAGGCCTCTGGGGATTTCTCATTAAGATAACTATCATGTCTAGTAACACAAGATCATTAGACTTTTTAATTCTCAAACATTTGTATTAATAGCATTTTCCATTCTAGAAACTTAAAATTTAGTACCACGTCACATCTTGACAGTACTTCTAATATAATGCAAATAGCCTGATTAGTTGGTGTCTCTATAAGATGAGAGACATAGGTCCTTCAGTTTTTTCAGTTGGGCCCAAACTGGAAAAACCAAAGTCCAGGATTTACTGGAAAATTTAGAGACCAGATTGTTTGAAACTTTGATGTTTTGAATGCCTGTCAAGAATGCCAAGAAGGCTCAAAATCCAAAATATCTGGTTGAAATAAGATTCCTTAAAATCATGACATAACATAGACCAAGTTTGATCATTGTTACAAGGTGATTATTCAAATCTTTGAAAATAAGCACATATTTAAATAACCCATAGCTCTTAATAAAAATTCAGCTGTTTTTGAACAATGAGAATTTAACAGACATCAAGAGAACATAATAGATTACTTTAACACATTGCTTTCACAGAGCATCAGAGTTTAATTCTATGTCAAAGAGAAATTGAGCTTCCTGTGATCTTTTGCTGTGAGGTTTCCTTCCTTTACCTTCTTTCATATTGGTGACCGTGTTTCTGTGTTTCTGTGTGTAACACATCTTTAAGCATCTTTTGCAGGGCAGGATGAGTGGCAACAAATTCTTTCAGTTTCTGTTTGCTATGAAAAGTCTTAATTTCACCTTCATTCACAAATGAGAGCTTTGCAGGATATACTATTCTGGGCTGGCAGTTTTTCTCTCTTAGTACCTGGGCTATGTCTCGCCATTCCCTTCTAGCTTGTAGGGTTTCTGCTGAGAAGTCTGCTGTGAGTCTAATTGGAGATCCTCTGAGAGTAATCTGACGTTTCTCTCTTGCACATTTTAGGATCTTTCTTTATGTTTCACTGTGGTGAGTTTGATTACAACCTGTCGTGGTGAGGATCTCTTTTGGTCATGTTTATTAGGGGTTCTATAAGCTTCCTGTACTAAGATGCCTCTGTCCTTCTCCAAACATGGGAAATTTTCTGCTAGTATCTCACTGAAAATGCCTTCTAATCCTTTCTCCCTCTCCATGCCTTCAGGAACTCCTAGAACCCGAATGTTGGGTTTTTTAATAGTATCCTGTAGATTCCCGACAATATTTTTTAGACTTCTAATTTCTTCTTCTTTTCTTTGGTTTGCCTGTTTCCTTTCCTGTTCTCTGTCTTCTAAGTCTGATATTCTTTCTTTTGCTTCGCCCATTCTGTTTTTAAGGCTCTCTAATGTGTTTGTCATTTGATCTATTGAATTCTTCATTTCATTATGATTTCTCCTCACTATCACAGTTTCTTGTTCCACTAGTTGTTTCATTTCATTTTGATTCCTCCTTAATATTTCATTTTCACGAGAGAGATTTTCTATCTTGTCCATTAAGGATTTCTGTAGTTCAAGAATTTGTTTTTGAGAACTTCTTAATGTTCTTATCAATTTTTTGAGATCCGCTTCTTGCATTTCTTCGATCTCATCATCTTCATAATCTTGAATTGGGGTGTCTTTCTCATTTGGGGGCGTCATAGTTTCTTCCTTGTTCTTGTTAGCTTGGTTTTTGCGTTTGTTGTTTGGCATGTTGGAGATATTTGGTTTCTTCACTGTGGTGTTTTTTCTTGTTACACTATGGCTCTATATTAAGTGGACTGTCTGCTTTCAGTGGAGCCTTAGAGGCTTGAGATGAGTGTGGACTGAGAGCTGTGTTTGGTTCCTCAGGGTTGAGGGTGTGTCAAAGGTGACACTCCCAGGTTAGGTGTGGTAAATCTCTTTCTTTTTTTGATTCAAAAGGGAAGTAATTCCGCATAGCTGAACGTAATTGGAGGTAGTTAGCAGGCAAATGATATACCCACAGGAGCCAGAGATCTGAAGCTCTTTCCCAAGGAACACACAGGGAATCTCTGCTGCCCTCAGTGTGGGCTCCAATTCTCCTGCAGTCTCCCACTGGGTTGCCAAGTTAGATGCTAATCTCCTGTTATTTCACCCCTCCCCCCAGAGTCAGGTTTTTCTGCTAGGCTCAGGGCGGGTGCAGACCTGAGGTCGCCCTGCTTATGACGTATGTCCAAAATGGCGCCTGCTCTGTCTTGCTCGCCTTTGAGAGGTGAGTGGATAGAGAAACTTGTGTCTGTTTCGGTCACTTTTTTTATTTTTTTCCTCTCTCTCTTCTAGTTAGCCTGGTGAATTTTTCCCCATGGAGTTTCAAGCCTCGTTCCCTCTAGCCTCCTCTTTCCGCTTGCCCGCTGGTGTCTCGGGCTATTGAGGTTCGGCTCACCTCGCGTTCCAGCGCTGGTGTGTTGAGTCTGCCGCTGGTGTCCCGAACTTGGGCTGCCACGCTCTCCACGCAGGTCCACTGTGAATCAATAGTTCCGGAAGAGTTTCCTCTGCTGTTTCATCCCCTACTCTTCCTTGACCCTGCAGTATCTCCACTTATATTAAACTGTCTCTTCCCGGACTAATAGTGTGCTCCCTGCCTATTCCGCCATCTTGCCGCTCTCCCGAAAATGAATCTTGATGTGAATGGAAGGGGAGAGGGAGTGGGAAAAAGGGGAGTTGCGGGTGGGAGGGAAGTTGGGGGGGGAAGAAAGCCATTGTAATCCATAAGCTGTACATTGGAAATTTATATTCATTAAATAAAAGTTAAAAAAAACACTATATTGTTAAAAAAATTAATCCTTTATCAGTTTTGTAGTTTGCAAATAAATTCTCTCATTATTAAAAAAAAAATAACATGTCTGAGGAGGAGCTCTAGGTGAACAAATAGGACTGGAAGAGAAATGTATTGAACAAAGACATTGCCTAGATGGGGCCAGCCAGGGGGCAAAGTCGGTGATAGCCGGAACGAGGAAGTCTGCACTTCTGTGAGACTTTCTGTGGGATGATAGCCTCCGACTGCCTCATTCTTTTTACAGTCCCTAAGTGATCCGGCAGGGTTTAATTGCTCAGCATTGCCTTTTAGGTCTGAATGTATTTTTGTTAATGGTTTCCCATTTGAGGTAGAAACTAGCTGATTGGAGGAAATATTTCTGGAGGAATACATGAGAAACTAGAAATGGTGGTTGTCTCTGGTGAGGGGGTCCTGGCTGGCTAGAGAATGGGGGAGGAGGGAGACTGACTTTTTGTGTTATAGGTATGTATGCCTTTTCTTTCTTTCTTTTTTTTTTTTTAAGATTTATATTTACTTGAAAGAGTTACACAGAGAGAGAAGGAGAGGCAGAGAGAGAGAGAGGTCTTCCATCCGCTGGGTCACTCCCCAACTGGCTGCAACTGTCAGAGCTGTGCCAATCAGGAGCCAGGAACCTCCTCTGGGTCTCCCATGTGGGTGCAGGGGCCCAAGGACTTGGGCCATCTTCTGCTTTCCCAGGCCACAGCAGAGAGCTGGATTGGAAATGGAGCAGCTGGGACTCTAACCCGCACCTATATGGGATGCAGGCTTTGCAGGCGGCGACTTTACCCACTGCACCACAGTGCTGGCCCCTTGTATGCCTTTTCATATCTGTATTTTATTTATTTATTTTTAAAGATTTATTTACTAGAAAGGCAGAGTAGGGGCTGGTGCTGTGGTGTAGCGGGTAAAGCTGCTGCCTGCAGTGCCAGCATCCTGTATAGGCACCAGTTTGAGTCTTGGCTGCTCTACTTTCTATCCAGCTTTTTGCTATGGCCTGTGAAAGCAGTAGAAGATGGCCCAAGTCCTTGGGCCCCTGCATCCACGTAGGAGACCCAAAGGAAGCTCCTGGCTTTGGATCGGTGCAGCTCCAGCCATTGCGGCCATCTAGGGAGTGGACCTGTGACTGAAAGACCTCTCTCTCTCTGCCTCTGCCTATCTGTAACTCTGACTTTCAAGTAAACAATTAAAATTTAGAAGAGGCAAAGTGACAGGAATAAATAGAGATCTTCCATCTGCTGGTTTACTTCCCAAAAGCCCACAACAGCCAGAACTGAGCCAGGCTGAAGCCAACAGCCAGGAACTCCATCAGGGTCTCCCATGTGGGTGACAGGGACCGAAGAACTTGGACCATGTTCTATTGCCTTCCCACATGCGTTAGAAGGAAGCTGGAGGCTGGCGCCGTGGCTCACTAGGCCAATCCTCCGCCTGCGGCACTGGCACTCCAGGTTCTAGTCCCGGTTGCTCCTCTTCTAGTCCAGCTCTTTGCTATGGCCCGGGAAGGCAGTGGAGGATGGCCCAAGTGCTTGGGCCATGCACCCGCATGGGAGACCAGGAGGAAGCGCCTGGCTCCTGGCTTTGGATTAGCGCAGCGTGCTGGCTGTATCAGCCATTTGTGGGGTGAACCAGTGGAAGGAGGACCTTTCTCTCTCTCTCTCTCTCTCTCACTAACTCTGCCTGCCAAAAAAAAAAAAAAAAAAAAAAAAAAAAAAAAAAAAAAAAAGAAAAGAAAAAACAAAGGAAGCTGGACCAGCAGCAGAGTAGCTGGGACTGGAACTGATATTCTGAAATGCACCATAGCATTGGTCCCTGTTGGTTTTTTTAAAATTTTTTTTAAATTAAAAAAATTTTTTTAGTTTACCTGAGCAAACCCCGACCTGGTTTCCTCCTCAGAATTCAAGTGTGGCTTTCTCTGCAAACTCCTGGATCCAGTCACTGCAGTTCACCTTTTGGATTTCAGTTTTGCCTCTCTGCTCCCAGGAAGCTGAAGGTTTCTCACCCAAGGATCTTTGAAGTATATTTGGTATTTTAGTTTTCAGAGGGCTTCTGGATACATGAGTTTAGACCATCCTTAGAACATCACCATTTTATGGTGGTCAAAAACTGAGCTTTGAAGAATGCAGATGACTGCTTCAGGGTCCTCCAGCCAGCCAGGGGTCCAGGTAGTGTTGCCGCATGTTCCTGCCCCTTGCTTGTAGTTTTTTTTTTGCAGTGAGCCAGTCCTATCTTGGGATTCTCTCACAGCTCTGGCTTTCCAGAGCTATTTCAGTTGGGGCAAGAGTGGGGCTGTAATGTTCCCTCTTGCTCTCTTGGTCTGTGCCTTCCCCTGCTCAGGACTCATAGTTGTAAGATCTGTCTTCCCTGGAGAATAGGGATGAGGAGGGTTTCTCTATTGCCTGGGTGGGGTAAACTAAGGCTCATTGGGACAGTATCTTTCAGGGGAGTTTGAATTGGCAGTATGGTTTTTATTCTTTGCTGAGAATTACTGCTACTGTTAGGCTGAGAGGGCTTTGTTTCCAAGTTACAAATCTTTTTAGCAAGGAAGTAAGTGTGGAATAGAATTGGAAGGACTCATGTAGTCCTTGGATTATAATTTAATGCTGCATATCCCAGAGAGAGTAAACACTGTAAAGTGTGCAAGATGGGCTTGGATTAATATCCTGACAGCAGATGGCTTGGCATGTAGGGCATTCCTTGGAGACCCTCCTCACCACACACAGCCTGCCTTTGCCGGGTGGCCCCTTCCCACAGGTCTTCCCAGCAGCTGTTGTGCACCTGGGTGAATCATCAGCTTTGAAACAATCCATTTTAACTGATGAAAGTCTCCACATAGGAGGCAAAATAAACAGATACCCTGAGAAGTGACAGCGTGTTTTAGTGCTACTTAGCATCCTCTGGGTGTGCCCTACTTTAGGCTCCCCTCTTGTCTCGTGAGAACACAACACTGCCCTTTGTGACTCTGCTGCCCCTGGCATCATGGGAGTGGAGGGTCTCTGGAAGCTCCAGGGCGGCAGCAAGCACCATGAAGGGAAGGCTTATTTACTTCAAAGACAAAATAGAAATCCTTGGCTTGTACTTCTGCTGTTTCTACTTAAACAGAATTTGAAGCCTTCAGAGAGAATTTTGTATGTTATTGACGCAGCTTGGAGTTGGGGAGATTCCTTTGCAATCTCAGAAGAGATTATTGAGGGCATGTGGAGGTCATGCTTGGGTTCTTTCCTTATCCAGTCTTAACCTGTACGGTGCTAAAAAGAATCACCTTAGAGGTACCAGCTTACTCGGGGACTTGTTTGTGGGCAGCTTTACTGGCCTGGGATTTCGGCTAGTTCAAACAAGTTTTAAGTTCCTGGGGGCGATCTCAGGCATGTGAAACTGCTGAGACCATCAAGACACAGCTCCAGTTAACCACTTTCAGGAAACATGACTACCAAGTTGATTTGTGTGGACGGGTAAGAGCATTTTCTCTTCTATAGGAAAGTTGGCTAGGAAGTCAGCTATCCTCTGGAGAAAATCACTGGAAAGTGCCGTAGCAAGCTTTTGGGTTATAGCATCACATACACTCAGATTTAAACCGTATACCAACTGTGCAACTTCAGAGGCTCCGTTTAACCTTTCTGCTGCTATTTCCTTGTCTGTAACCCCAGTGCTGGGGCTTTCACACGTATTCATACTAAGCACTCAATCAGAGTTTTGTTTTGCTTGTTCACCTCTCTCCTTCCTTCTCTTTCTCCTCTCCACATTGTCCTTCTAGGACTATATATGTGATCTGACCAAAATACACTTGCCATTCTATTAGGGTACCAGGTATTGGAGATAGATTCATTTGTGTTCTCTAGATTCTCCTCCCTTTTGAAATTTTATTACATTTTATTTGAAAGAGAGAAAATGAACAAGTTTTCATCCATTTCAGTGGTCAGAGTTGGACCTGGCTGAAGTTGGGAGCCTGAAACTCAGTCTGGGTCTCCAATGTGGGTGACAGATATCCAAGTATCTGAGCCAATCTGAGCCAACACTGCTGCCTCCCAGGGTGTGCAACAGCAGGAAGCTAGAATTGGAAGCAGAGCCGGGACTTGAATCCAGGCACTCTGATATGAGATGTGGGCATCTCAAGTGACAACCATTGTGCCAATGCCCACCTCTTTATTTTTATTTGAAAGGCAGAGAGAGAGAGAGAGAGAGTAAATGAGAGAGATGGAGGTGAAAGGGAGGGAGGGAGGGGGAAAGAGATAGGTTCAGTCTGCTGGTTTACTCCCCCAGATGCCTGCAGTAGCTGAGGCTGGACTAGGCAGAAGCGAGGGGCCTGGAGCTCCACTCAGGTCTCCCAAGTAGATGGCAGAGACCCAACTATGTGTTCCATTACCACTAGTCTCTCAAGGTGTGCAACAGGAAACTAGAATTGGAAGTGGAACTGGGGCTTGAAGCCAGGTAGTATATTTCAAGGGCATCCCAAGTGGCATCACACTGCTACGACCAATATCAGTTCATGTAGTTTCCCTTTTATGAATCTTTATAGATCACAGCTTTCTGTTCCTACAGGTTATTATAGTGGGAACAACTGGATCCTAACTCATGTCAGTCAGTTTCAACCCAAGGATTCTTTCTGGTTACTGTTGAACCCACAGTTAACTTGCTGAGCACCTACTCCATGCTGGGTCTTGCTTGGCCATTTGGAATATAGTAATGAATGAGCCTGGTGTGGACCTTGCCCTCAGTAGCACCTCTCCAAAGTCTCTTCTTAGCTGTGGATAACTGGTCTTGCTCATTCTTTGCTGTTTCATATTAATTGCCTTCTACAGGGCAATCCTTCTCCCTAGACATAGGGACAGTGATTTGTTGTGCTGCGTGGGCCTTGCTTGTTGGCTTGCCTGCCCCCAAGAGATGAGAGCAGCGTGCTGAGGCTGAAGGAAAAAGCCCTGTGGGCCACTTCTGCCTCAATCACACATGTCCTGAAAGCCTGTTCTTGGCACTCCTGCGTGTTCCTTTTCACCTTGCACACAGATTATGGTGTTCAGTAGTAATTTAAATTCCACCTCCTCTCCACCCTGAAAAAAAAAAAAAAAAAAGACCTGTATGTTATAGGGTAGGGAACAAAGCAGGCCAGCCCTGTCTCCTGGAGCAGTTTGTTTTATCATGTGTGTTCTGTATGTAGCCTCCCTCTGGTTGCCTTCACTTTAATGGGACTAATGTGTAATTCAGGCAGTTGATATTCTGCAGTCACAGACACTACATCTCTCTCTACCTTTTGTTGTAACTGGTGTGACAAGGAGATTCAGACTGTTTGGCTGACGAGTGGGACTTGTTTCTCTGCTGTGGGCTCCAGGCTCCCTCCTGACCAGTAGTGGATGCTGCATGAGAAAGGCCCAATAGCCAGGAGGGTGATTTTTGTTTCGGAGGAGGGGCCTGAGGCAGCCCTTTGTTCCCCCTCCCTCCCTGTTGCTGATTTTGCCAGCAGTTGCCAGGGTCTGTGATGGGGAGCAGGCTGAATGGCTCTCTGGGAGCCAATTATTTGAGAACTCCCAGTGAATAAGTGTATTTCCACTCTTCCTTCTCTTGTTGTGGTGTGAGACATTGTGATTTGGTACTGCTTGTTCCTCTGCAATAGTGTGACCTGTGTATGACTCTTGTAGCTCTGTTGGGGTTTTCAACGACAGTTGTTTGCTGGATGGTGTTTCCCCCAAGTGCCACCACCTTCTTGGGAGGCTAGGGGAGTGTGTTAACAGTCAGGAGCCAGTTGACCCTCTCTTTCGTTTTATTTTTTATTTTATTTTAATTTTTATTTTTTGACAGGCAGAGTTAGAGACAGAGAGAAAGGTCTTCCTTTTTCCGTTGGTTCACCCCCCAAATGGCTGCTGTGGCTGGCGTGCTGTGCCGATCCGAAGCCAGGAGCCAGTTCCTCCTGGTCTCCCATGGAGGTGCAGGGCCCAAGCACTTGGGCCATCCTCCACTGCCTTCCCAGGCCACAGCAGAGAGCTGGACTGGAAGAGGAGCAACCAGGACAGAATCTGGCATCCCAACCGGGCCTAGAACCTGGGGTGCCAGCGCCACAGACGGAGGATTAGCCAAGTGAGCCGCGGCGCCGCTGACCCTCTCTTTCTTGCTCTGTGGGCACTGAAGCTGTGGTGGGTAAGCCCAGATGAGCCGGATTTCCACTGGTTCTGGGGCTGGGCATTTGCTGCAGTTGGATTTAGCAATAAGAGTCACAGTAGAGGCTTGGTTAGAAAGTAGAGAACACTGTGTAATTATTGCTTATGTACCAGTTAAACCTATCAGCCAACAGATGTCAAGTACAAGAAAAAAGTGCAATAATGTTATTATAATGGCATAATAGTTATCATTATAATAATCAGCTGGCATAGCTTTTGATAAGAGGCAGATCCTGAAGTGAGCATGGGGGAAGGGTTAACTTTGAACTACAGCACAGTGAATGGGTGCTTAAACTTGGAGATGATGCTGAATAGATGTAATGATTCAAATATGAAACTGCCACCCTGTATGTGTGGAGCATGGGGACTTCAGCTAGGGTGTCTGCCCTACAGGTACTATACTATAAACACTATAGTGTGTGATGGAGCATACCACTGTTTGGTTTAAGGTGCTTGGTTTAAGGTGTTTGGTTTAAGATTTCCATCCCAGTGCCCATCTGCAGTGGGTTCTAGGAAAGGCAGAAACTTCATCTCTGGGCTGTTTTGGGATTCTCAGAAAATCTAGCCTCATCCTCTGTCTGCAGATTCTGAGTGCTGCCTCTCATGGTGAACTGCACTCTACCTGGGATGGGCAATGCCTTGACTGCTGTACATGATGGTGGTGGGTAGTTCTCAGGGAAGGTAGACTTGGCTGTGCCAGAGAGCTTGCTTGGAGTGGCAATTCCCAATTTTGGCTTGGAAGGTGGTGATGAAGGGGTGAGGAGCAGCTAGATGACCCACAATAATAGCAGTAGGGGAGAAGAGTCTTTGGAATGGACGCCTGTCCTTGGATTCAGTAGCTGTTGGACAAGTGCTCATCTGTTTTTCATTTGGTTTGCACTGACGATCTGTCTATAAGGTTCCTGTCACTGTGCCTGGCACTAAGTGGTGCTCAGCATGTATCTCTGTCTTCCCTCATCCTGCCCCCACCTGCCTACTCTAAAGAATTGAAAGGCAGAAAGGAGGGGCCGGCACTATGGTGCAGCAGATTAATGCCCTGGCCTGAAGTGCCAGCATCCCATATGGGCACCGGTTCTAGTCCTGGCTGCTCCTCTTCCAATCCAGCTCTCTGCTGTGGCCTGGGATAGCAGTGGAAGAGTCCTTGGGCCCCTACACCCATGTGGGAGACCTGGAGGAAACTCCTGGCTCATGGCTTCGGATCAGCACAGCTCCAGCGGTTGTGGCCAATTGGGGAGTGAACCATTGGATGGAAGACCTCTCTCTGCCTCTCCTCTCTCTGTGTGTAATTCTGACTTTCAAATAAATAAATAAATTTTTTTTTTTTTAAAAAAAGGCAGAAAGGAGATACTCCTGCTCCTGTCGGGGGAATTTTGGCCCAAATTAGAGCCTTATGTGAACCTCTTCAGGCACCGATATTTCTTCTCTGAGCTATGATCTGTAGTCCTCTGAAGCTGCCTTATCAGTGGAGACTTAGATATTTAATGTTGGAATACATTTCTGTTTTATTTAAGGAAGAAAAGATAACATTTAAAATCCCTTATGGGGGAGCAAGAATATGGGTATTTGACTTAGCAGTTAAGACGCACATTAGGGTGCCTGCATCCCATACTGGAGTACCTGATTTAATACCTGGCTCTGCTCCTAACTCCAGTTTCTTGCTAATACAAGGAAGCAGTGTTGGTGGTTCAAGTAATTGGGATCCTGATACCAACATAGGAGACCTGGATTGAGTTTCTGGTTCCTGGCTTCAGCCTTGCCTAGGCCTGTCTGTTAATGGGCATTTGGGGAGTAAGCCAGCAAATGGAAATGCCTATGTGCTGACTCTCTCTCCTTAAAACAACAATTACAAAAATCCCTTGGGGCCAGCATTGTGGCATAGCAGAGTAAGCTACTGCCTGTCATGTCAGCATCCCATATGAGCACTGGTTTGAGTCCTCGCTCTCCACTTTTGATCTGGCTCCCTACTAATATACCTAGGAAAACAGCAGAAGATGCCCCAAATACTTGGGCCCCTGCACCCATATGGGAGACCCGGATGGAGGGAGTTCTAGCTTCCTGACTTTGACCTGGCTCAACCCTAGCCATTGTGGCCGTTGGGGGAGTGAATCAGCTGATGTAAGATAGCTCTCTCTATATATAACTCTACCTTTAAAATAAAATAAATAAATCTTAAAAAAAAAACCAAAACAAAACCTGTAGGCCCTTGCTTCTGCTTCAGACCCCTAGAGCTTTGCCTTCATCCCTTTTTCCTTTGGATGGGTCACTTAAGGGTACTGCCTACTTGGGGATCACTCATTTCTTGCATGGGCTGCTGGTTGTTTGGTTCAATGTCTTTCCTAGAAAAAGATTTTTGTGTTTATAACTGTGTGGGCCTTTTTTTTTTTTTAGACTTATTTATTTAATTGAAAGAGTTATAGAGAGACAGAGAGGCAGGGCTGGGGGTCATCCATCCTCTGGTTTACTCCCCACATGGCTGCGGTGTCTGGAGCTGGGCTGATCCAAAGCCAGGAGCCAGGAGCTTCTTCGGGTGTCCCATATGGGTATTGAGGCCCAAGCACTTAGGCCATCTTCTGCTTCCCAGGCCATAGCAGGAAGCTGGATTGGAAACTGAACAGCCGGGTCTCGAACTGGTGTACCCAAATGGGATGCCGGCATGGTAAGCATCAGCTTTAACCACTACGCCCCAGCCCCAGAGGTGATACGTTTTTAGACTATTTTTGGCAGTACACCAAAAAAACTTACCACAATGACTATCACTTGCCTGAACACTGGTAGGATGTAGAAGGTAACTTCTGAAAGAAATTTGGCGGGTCTTACTCTGGAGTAAGCTGCCGCCTGCAGTACCAGCATCCCTATGGGTGCCAGAGTGAGTTCTGGCAGTTCTTCTAGTGATCCAGCTCCCTGCTGAAAGCAGTGGGGGCTGGCCCTAGTGCTTCGGCCTCTGCGCTGACATGGGAGACCTGGAAGTTCTTGGCTCCTGAGTAAGGTCTGGCCCACTCTGATGTTGTGACCATTTGCAAAATGAACCAGTAGATGGAAGACCTTTCTGTTTCTTTAACTCTACTTTTCAAATGAAATAAAATAAATCTTTATTTGAAAGGCAGTTACAGAGAGGCAGAGAGAGAAAGAGAGGTCCACTGGTTCACTCTCTAGATGACCACAATGGCTACAGCTGAGCCCATCTGAAGCCAGGAACCAGGAACTTTATTGGTGTCTCCCACATGGATGCAGGGTCTCAAGGACACAGGCCATCCTCTACTGCTCTGTCTGGCCATAGCAGAGAGCTGGATCAGAAGTGGAGCAGCCGGGACTCAAACCAGTGCCCGTATGAGATGCTGGCACTGCAGGGAAGTGGCCTTACCCGTTATACCACAGTGCCAGCCCTTTTTATCCTCTCCCCTCCCCCTGCTCGTCTTTCTTCTTTATTTTATTTTATTTTTTTTGACAGGCAGAGTGGATAGAGAGAGAGAGAGACAGAGAGAAAGGTCTTCCTTTACCGTTGGTTCACCCTCCAATGGCCGCTGCGGCCGGTGCACCGCACCGCGCTGATCCAAAGCTGGGAGCCAGGTGCTTCTCCTGGTCTCCCATGCGGGTGCAGGGCCCAAGCACTTGGGCCATCCTCCACTGCACTCCCGGGCCACAGCAGAGAGCTGGACTGGAAGAGGGGCAACCAGAACAGAATCTGGCGCCCCAACCGGAACTAGAACCTGGTGTGCCGGCACCGCAAGGCGGAGGATTAGCCTGTTGAGCCATGGTGCCAGCCCGTCTTTCTTCTTTCTTCTTTGTTCTTCTCCTTCTTCTTTTTTAAAATAAAGCAGGGAGGAAAAGGGGAGGATAAAGAATAGTTTGCCTATGATCACATGAGGAGAATGGCCTCTCTAAGTAGAACCTTTTGGACAGGGCCTCATTTCTCTTTTCTCTGAAAAACATTTTTTTAAAATTTATCAGAGAGGCAGAGGTGGAGAGAGAGGTCTTCCATTTGGCTGGATTACTCCCCAAATGGCTGCAGTGGCTGGAGCTGGGCTATTCTGAAGCCAGGAGCCAGGTGGTTCTTCTGGATCTCACATGCGGGTACAGGAGCCAAAGGACCAAGGACTTGGTTCATCTTCCACTGCTTTCCCAGACCATAGCGGAGAGCTGGACTCACAGTGGAGCAGCTGGCGCTTGAACTGGTGCCCATATGTGATGCTGGCACTGCAGTTGGCTTTACCTGGTGTGCCTTAGTGCCAGCCTCTGAAATTTTGTTCTTTTAGTCAACAAATATATATAAAATCTCTGTTATGGTCTAGACACTGTATTAGGCTCTGAGATACAGCCATGACCAAGTCAGATATGGTTGCTGCTTGGAGTGGATGAATACATCAAATTATGGTCAAACATATACATGTAAAATTGCAGCTGTCATAAGTGTATATGAGGAGTATGGCATCCTGAGTACATCCGACAGTGATTTGACTTGGTCCTTGTGCTAAGTGGGTATCAGGAAGGTGTCTTTGAGGAGATGATGCTTGAACTAAGTTGTGAATAGCAGATAAATATTTACTAAGCAAGGCAGTGTGACATTGCAAAGCACTTGAGGCTGAGGGCTGGCTTTTGTAAAGGCTCCAGGGATGGAGAGGGACCGGGAGTACACTGAGGAGCTTAAAGTGTAGCTGGGGCCCAGAGAGTGAGGGGAGATAAGTTATGGGATGAGGTTGGAGGAAAGAGCAGGCATGGTCAGCCATGGAAAGCAGGGGAAGGCTCCAGTGGGTCATTGGTGATTGTGGTGGGAGATGATTGGGTTTGCAGTAGCAGCAGCACACAGTTGGACAGTGAGTGGATGGGTTTTGGTGAGGGAATAAGAATGAGGATCAGAAAAGGAGCATTCCTCTAACAGTTGGCTTGTTCTCTTCAGTCAGCTCAGTGGTAATTCTGAGAGTGGCACCCTGACGTGTTGTCTTGTTCCTCCTGATTCAAGTCCTCTCTCAGTATCTGTTGTCAGTGTATTGTTGGTGCCACCTGGCAACTCAGCAGACATGATGGCCCAGGCTGTCAGCATCTGGCATCTTTCCACCTGCCCAGAAAGAGGCCTGGAGGTTTCAGGCTTGTCACTTGTTAACATCTGACAGATACAGAGCCCTTTTTAACCTGCTGTGTCACCATCCCTTCATTCGCTGTCACTGCTGAATGGGGGCTGCTCCTTTCACCTTGGGCTGCTTGAGCCACCGACACTGGCAACTCCCTGAGATGTGATGTGCCAATGTAGCAAAACCAGTGCCTGTGGTTTGTGTAATGTTTGGTTCTGGTTGATGTAGGTATGCACATATTCTTGCTTAGCGGCAGCCAGTGTCTAGAGGGCTGATGTTGTTCTTCCCCTGTGTAGCCAGGAAGACTGAGATATGGGAGGGGCCTGCAATATAAGGAAAACTAGGGTAGAGTTTATGTTGTTAGCCCAAGTGTCAAGTGTGTGGTGGGTACTTTAGACTCTGTATCAGAGCCCAGCCTCAGTGGTACCATAGCTCCTTTCACAGAATCATCTGGAAGGTCATGCTGCACAGTAGAGAGAAGCATAGCCTTTGCACTTGGACTGACTTTAGCTAGCATCTCAGATTTACCATGTAGACACTGTGTGACCTTGGACACGTTACTTCACTTTATTGACCCATAGTTTTCTCAGCTCTAAATGGGAAATAATGATAATGCCATGCTCTGCATGTATCTTCTCCCCAGATTCACATGTTGTCTCCTAATCCCCAAAGTAATGATATTAAGTCGGACCTTGAGGTGAGTGTTGTGGTACCTAGGATGAAGCTGCTTCCTGTGGTGCTGGCATTCCTCATGAGCACTGGTTCAGCTCTCAGCTGCTCTGCTTCTTATCCAGCTTCCTGCTAATGTACCTGGGAAGCCAGCAGAATACTGCCCAAGTGCTTGGGCCCCTGCCACCCATGTGGTAGAACT
This sequence comes from Lepus europaeus, assembly GCF_033115175.1. NCBI lineage: Eukaryota > Metazoa > Chordata > Mammalia > Lagomorpha > Leporidae > Lepus > Lepus europaeus. The sequence continues at coordinate 140,649,281 of NC_084830.1, forward strand.
GGATAGAGTTCCAAGCTCCTGGCTTTGGCCTGGCCCAGCCCTGGCTGTTGTGGCTATTTGGAAGATTCTCTCCCCTCTCCCCCCTCCTTCTCTCTCTCCTCCCTCCCTCCTTCTTGCTTGCTCTCGCATGCTCTATCCCTCCTTCTCTCTCTCTCTTGGCCTTTCAAACAAAATAAGTCATTTTAAAAAAAGGGCCTTTTGATAGTGCCTTTGAGGAATTGGGTTTGTTTGCTTATAAAAGAGGCCTCGGAGGCTTCTTGCCCCCTTTGCTGTGTGAAGACATTGTAAAGAGGTGTCGTTTATAGAGCAGAGGACCCTTCCTGGGCACTGAATCTGTGGTTACCTTGATCTTGAATTTCCAATCTACTATATCTTTGAGCAATGCATTACTATTACTTCTAAAGCATTCAGTCTAAGCTCTTTTCCTACAGCAGCCTGCATAGACTAAAGCATAAATTGGCACTGAGAAATGGGGTGCTGCTATTACAAATATCTTTTTATTTTTATTATTATTTTTTTAATTTTTATTTTTGACAGGCAGAGTGGACAGTGAGAGAGAGACAGAAAGATCTTCCTTTTGCCGTTGGTTCACCCTCCAATGGCCGCCGCGGTAGGCGCGCTGCAGCCGGCGCACTGCGCTGATCCGAAGGCAGGAGCCAGGTGCTTATCCTGGTCTCCCATGGGGTGCAGGGCCCAAGCACTTGGGCCATCCTCCACTGCACTCCCGGGCCACAGCAGAGAGCTGGCCTGGAAGAGGGGCAACCGGGACAGGATCGGTGCCCCGACCGGGACTAGAACCCGGTGTGCCGGCGCCACAAGGTGGAGGATTAGACTAGTGAGCCGCGGCGCCGGCCATATTACAAATATCTTAAAACGTGGAAGCAGCACTGGAATAGGGAAATGTGTAGAGACTGGAAGAGTTTTGAGGTACGTTGATATGACAGGAGCCTTAAGGGCAAACCTGATGCAAGCCCAGAACAGGAGAGCTAGGGAAAGCCTCAGTTTTCTTAGAGATTACTTAGGTGGTTGTGATCAGAATGTTGGGAGAAACATGGACAGTAAAAGCCCTTCTATTGCAGTCTCAGGTGAAAATGAGAAATGTGTTTTTGGAAACTGGAGGAAAGGCTACCTTGTTATAAAGTAGCAAAGAACTAGGCTGAATTTTGTTCTTGTCTTAGTGCTTTGTGGAAGATCGCACTTATGAGTTATGAAATAGCTGCCCTCCTATAGGTTCCTATGGACTTTTTCCAGCCACTTCTATTGTATTCACTACTTTGGGATGGCTCTGTAAACAGATGAAGCCAATAATGTACAGTACCAACTGAGAGAAAGTATGGTTAACTGAGATTCCTAAAAACAAAAAGCAATTCAAATCAATTGGCAATTTACAAAAAGAGTTTAAAGACTTTAAAAGCTATTATTAAAATTGCTATATTGAGGCCGGCGCTGTGGCTCACTAGGCTAATCCTCCGCCTTGCGGCGCCAGCACACTGGGTTCTAGTCCCGGTCGGGGCACCGATCCTGTCCCGGTTGCCCCTCTTCCAGGCCAGCTCTCTGCTGTGGCCAGGGAAGGCAGTGGAGGATGGCCCAGGTGCTTGGGCCCTGCACCCCATGGGAGACCAGGATAAGCACCTGGCTCCTGCCGTCTGATCGGCGCGGTGCGCTGGCCAAAGCGCGCCTACCGCGGCGGCCATTGGAGGGTGAACCAACGGCAAAAGGAAGACCTTTCTCTCTGTCTCTCTCTCTCTCTCACTGTCCACTCTGCCTGTCAAAAATAAAAAAAATAAAGAGAAAAAAATTGCTATATTATTCTATTATGTTAGGTTATATGTGTGTACATATTGTATGTCCACATGGGAAAATTTTATTGAGTTTTATTTTAATTGGCTTATAGATAAGATTGTCCATAAAAAGCTGTTAAAATTAATCAAAGATACATTTTAATTCGTGTGACTTGAATCTCTGTATCATATGTTTTAAACTTGTTGGTAGAAAGAAACTAAAATCATTTTATATGGTTGTACTTAAGTTTACTGGTTAAACAAACTACACCATGTTAGATATTTAAGAGGTGTTTCCAAATACATGATTCTTAAAATTTATAGAAGGCACTGGACCTTCTGGTAAATGTTTTTTTAAGTTGTTATCTAATGGTTGAAACTGTTTGCTAAGTTTTCATGTGACATTGCTATTGTCAGCAAGCGATCTAGAACTTGCTCCCTCATTTCTCTATTCTAAGCCCAACTTGTTCTTTCATTTCTCTATTCTCCTCAAGGTAGGAAACTAATTCTATTATGAAGGAATCTGTAGGACGCACAATTTAATCTTTAGACCTTATAAAAGAGATGGCTAACATTTTTCTGTAATAGCATAGCCAAAATAAGAGCTTAAATTATAATCTCATAGCTAGATTTACTTTGCCATCAGCAGAGTAAACCGTAAGTAGAAAAAACCTCCCTTTCAGACCAAAGGGAAAGAAAGTTTTTAAGTGAGAATATAATTTTCCTCATGGGCATTGTCTACCTTAGAAAAACTACTACAGGACATGCCTGTGACTACAGACTTGTAGTTTAGGCCACCGAAGATTAGAGATGGGACTTGGGCACTCCCTTGACTTGCAGCCTCTGGTCTGCTTTAACAAAAACCAGGAGGAAAAGAAAGCTAGGCATCAGAAACAATGGGTGGCAGGCCTATTAATGGCTGATCTGTACAGTGATCTGCCCTCAAGGAGACCCAGCAGGCCAGTCCACTGCACTGACTTTCAATGTGGTAAGTCTGGGCTTCAGCAGAAGTCAGCTTGTGAAGAGCCCTGGCAGCTCTGCCAAGAGTTGCATCACTGGAAATGGACCTGCCCTGGAGTCGAAGGATGCCCAGGTCAGAGCCACAGATCTTATTAGCTCTAAGCTGAAAAGCCCTTCACTCAGCCCAACTTCCAAAGTGACCACCGCAGCTGAGGGGACGGCCAAGTAGGGTCAGCAACATTGAAGGCAGAACTGTAAATTTCTTCTTAGAGATGCCACCTGCCTTTACCTGGCCAGCTCTCCTCACAGGCCAGCCAAGTAATGAAAGTCAACAGAGTGCCATCCCCCAGGAGGTTCACACCTCCCTTAGGATGTACCCCATGTGAAGAGATAGATAGGTCTGGGCCTCTTAACTTACAAGGCCTAAAGCCCACCAGATTATTATCAAGCCCCTTCTGTCAGGTTCTATTTGCCTCTCAATCAGAAAACTTAATTGTAGCTTAGACAGCACCTTTCTTAGCTCCTCTAATAATGACTCTGTCCTTTGTTCTAGACCCTGTCTAGCATACTTGGGCCTCATTCCTTCGTAATCATAACCTCTATTCTACCTCCAATGGCTCTACTCCCAACCTGTGTGTACTGATGGTCCTCTTCCCCATTTAATGCTGTATAATTGTTCAGACCTGGTTAATGCCATTCTTAGGATCATTGGTTACTATCCTCACCCTGTCTTTTATGACCTCGTCTAAATATGATCAGAGTCGGCGAACTCGGAAGGCTTCCATAGCCTTGGCAACTCATGATGAGAGCCTAGGGTGGTTACTGGCGCCATAAACTAGAGTGTTAATTTGTTGGGTCAACAACAGGAGTCACTGTGCACTTGCTCCTCATGTGGGATCTCTGTCCTTAATGTGCTATACATTGTGATTTAATGCTATAACTAGTACTCAAACAGTATGTTTCACTTTGTGTTTCTGTGTGGGTGCAAACTGTTGAAATTTTTACTTAATATATACCAAGCTGATCTTCTGTATATAAAGAATTGAAAATGAATCTTGATGTGAATGGAAGGGGAGAGGGAACAGAAGAGGGGAGGGTTGTGGGTGGGAGGGAAGTTATGGGAGGGGGAAGCCATTGTAATCCATAAGCTGTACATTGGAAATTTATATTCATTAAATAAAAGTTAAAAAAAAAAGAAATAGAAGTATTTAGTGGAAGAAATGGTTAAGCAAAAAAGAAATATAAGCAAAATACTGAGCATGTGGTATGGCTTCTCTTGACTGCCTATAATAAAATGCAACAGGAGATAAATGAATTAGAAAAAGAATTTATAAAAAAGGGAAGCAGAGCTTAAAGATTTTGAAAATTCTTGACCTGGCTGTATGGTAAAGAATTTAAAAGAATATTCAGGAATGAAAGTAAGAGTGTAGCCAAGTGTCCACTCGAAAAGATTAGTATGGATAAGAGGAAGCCCAGTTCTGTTCATCAAGACAGTGAAGAATTATCCTGAAGGTATCTTAGAGATATTGCGGCTGCCCATCTATATTGAGTCCAGAGTGCCATGGCCTCCAGGCAGAATGATTTAGAGGCTCTGTTGCCTGCATTCTGGTGCAGTGCTCTTTGGCCACCCTACTTATGGCTCAAGTGGGCCCAAGTATGGCTGGAACTGCTCCTCTGGAAGGCACTGGCAATAAACCATGGCGACACCTCTCCACAGGTGCTCAGAGTGCATGAGCTGTAGGGACGTGGCTCCCTCCACCTATACTTGTATTTCAAAGTATGCCCTAAAGCAGGGCCTAGAGAAAAAATGGCTGTAGGGGTGGGGCCACCACACAGAGCACCCCCAGAGCAGTGCCTTATAGTGCTGTAAGGTCAGGGCCACTGCAAAGAGACCCCACTGGAATGATTGCCAGTGGAAATCCTTGGAGATAGGGTCCCCCAAAATGGCAGAGCCACCAGTGTGTACCTGCTTTCTGGAAGAGTGGGAAGCCCCTGCCTCCTTCCTGTGAGACCTAGGCTTCACTCAGCAAAGCTCTTAATTCTGTTCCATTGGTCTGTGTGTCTGGCCTTTTGCCAGAATCACACACTTAATTTTTGTAGCCTTCTAGTAAATTTTGAAGTCAGGAAGTGTGAGTCCTCCAGCTCTGTTCTTAATTTTCAATATTGTTTTGACTATTTGGAGTCCCTTGAGATTCCACATGAATTACAGGGTGGCTTTTGTTTGTTTCTTAACAAAACATAGGGATTTTGATAGGGATTTCATTTGATATGTTGATTGCTTTAGGTCATATTGATGTCTTAATACATAGTCTTCCAGTCTATGAACATGGGATGTGCTTCTGTTTGTTATTTTTATTTTCTTTCAGCGGTGTTTTATAGTTTCTATTGTACAAGCATTTCACCTCCATGATAATTCTTTTTTCCAGTTTGTTTCTATTGTAAATGGAATTATTTTCGTAATTGCCGTTTTTGGGTTGTTCTTTGTTACTGTATAGAAATAGAAGTACAGCTGGTTTTGTGTATTGACTGCTTTTCCTTTGGCTTTGCTGAATTTATTAGTTCTAAGAGTTTTTTTCTTAGAAACTTCAGAATTTCCTACATATAAGATCATGTCATCTGTTAACAGATAATTTAACTGCTACTTTTCCAATTTGGATGCCTTTTATTTCATTTTCTTATCTAATTGCTCTGGATTTTCAGTTCTGTGATGAATAGAAGTACTGGAAGTAGGCATCCTTGTTTTGTTCCTGATCTTGGGGAAAGGCTTTCAGACTTTCATCACTGAGTATGATATTTGCTATAGGTTTTTCATTTGTGGCTATAGTTATGTTTAGGTAGTTTTAGTCCATTTACTTGAGTATCTTTTCTAAATGCTTTTTCTGTGTCAATTGAGATAATCATGTGATGTTTTTCTTTTTTGAAAAATTTTTTATTTGAAAGGAAGTATTACACAGAGAGAGAAATACAGAGGAACAGAGATCTTTTATCCACTGATAAACTCCCAGAGGGCTGTAACAGTCAGCACTGGACCAGATTGAAGCCAGGAGCCAGGAACTCTGTCCTGGTATTTCGTATGGATGCAGGGGCCCATACACTTGGGCCATCTTCTGCTGCTGTGTATTAATGCTGGCACATTTAGGAGGGAGTTAGATCAGAAGTGGAACAGCCGGAACTGGAACCAGCACCAGTATTGGATGCTGGTGTTGCAGGAGGTAGCTTAAGCTACTGTGTCACAATGCAGGCCCCTCACTTTATTTTTAATGTGATGTATCACATTGATCAGCTTTTGTATGTTGAACTATCCTTGCATTCCAGGAATAAATCTCATTTGGTCATGGTGTATAATCCTTTTTTTGTTTTTTTAAATATTTATTTATTTGAGAGGCAGAGTTACAGAGGGAGAGACAGAGAGAAAGGTCTTCAGTCTGCTGATTCGCTCCACTAATGGCCACAGCAGCCAGCGCTGGGCCTATCTGAAGCAGAGCCAGAAACTTCCTCTGTGTCTCCTATGTAGATTCAGGTGCCCAAGCACTTGGGCTATTTTCCATTGCTTTCCCAGGCCATCAGCAAAGAGTTGAATCAGAAGAGTGGCAGGACACAAACTGGTGCTCACTTAGGATGCTGGCGCTGCAGGTGGAGGCCTAGCTTACTACGCCACAGCTCTGGCCTCTATAATCCTTTTAATATGTGATAAATTTGGTAAACCAGTATTCTGTGGAGAATTTTTGATATTGGTGTATCTTTGTCTGACTTTGTTATCAGGGTAATGCTAGTCTCATAGAATGAGTTACACATACACAAACACACAAGAATGAATTAGGCCGGTGCCATGGCTCAATAGGCTAATCCTCCGCCTGCGGCGCCAGCACACTGGGTTCTAGTCCTGGTCGGGGCACCGGATTCTGTCCCTGTTGCCCCTCTTCCAGGCCGGCTCTCTGCTGTGGCCCGGGAGTGCAGTGGAGGATGGCCCAGGTGCTTGGGCCTTGCAACCCATGGGAGACCAGGATAAGCACCTGGCTCCTGGCTTCGGATCAGCGTGGTGCACCAGCCGCAGCACGCTGACTGCGGTGGCCTTTGGAAGGTGAACCAACGGTAAAGGAAGACCTTTCTCTCTGTCTCTCTCTCTCTCACTGTCCACTCTGCCTGTCAAAAAAAAAAAAAAATTAGTGTTCCATCGTCTTCAGTTTTTCTTGAAGTGTTTGAGAAGGATTTTGTATTAGTTTTTCTTTACATGTTTGGTCGATTTCACTGGTGAAGCTGTCAGGTCCAGGGCTTCTCTTTTTGGGATACTTTTGATTGATAATTCGATCTCCTTACTACTTACAGGTTTTCAGATTTTTTGTTGACTCATGAATCAATCTTGGTAGGGTTTGTGTTTCTTTGATTTTGTCACTGTCATCTGGGTTATTCAGTTTATTGGTGTACATTTGACTATAGTATTTTCTTTCTTTTTTTTTTTTTTTAAGATTTTATTTATTTATTTGACAGGTAGAGTTACAGACAGAGAGAGAGAGACAGAAAGGTCTTCTTCTTGGTTCACTCCCCAAATGGCTGCTATGGCTGGAGCTACACCGATCCGAAGCCAGGAGCCAGGTGCTTCTCCCCTGGTCTCCCATGCGGGTGCAGGGGCCCAAGCACTTGAGCCATCCTCCACTGCCCTCCCAGGCACCAGCAGAGAGCTGGTTTGGAAGAAGAGCAGCCGGGACTAGAACCGGTGCTCATATGGGATGCCAGTGCCGCAGGCGGAGGATTAACCAAGTGAGCCACGGCGCCGGCCCTTGACTATAGTATTTTCTTATAGTCCCTTTTATTTATGTAGATTCAGTAGTAATTTTGTTAAGTTCATTTCTTTCTCTTTTTTCCCCCCCAAAGAAACCTTTTGTTTAAGGAATACAAACTACATGCATTTCATAAGTACAGTGCTGGCTCCTCTAATTTCCCTTGTGCTTTTTCTTTGATGCAGTAGTTGTTTAATAATGTTATTTAGGGGCTAACGTTGTGCAGTGGGTTAAGCCATCACCTGCAGTGCTGGCATCCCATATGAGTGCTGGTTTGAGTCCTTGCTGCTCTGCTGCTGATCCAGTTCCTTGCTGTTTTGCCTGGGAAAGTAGCTGGAGATTGTCCAAGTGCTTGAGCTGTCATCCATGTGGGACACCTGGAAAAAGCTCCTGGCTCCTGGCTTTGCCCTGGCAGCCCTGGCTGTTTCAGACATCTGGGGAGTCAACCAGTAGATGGAAGAACCCCCTGTCTTTCTGTCTGTCTCTCTCTCTGAATCTCCCTCTCTCTCGGTTACTCTGCCTTTCAAATAAATAAAATGAATCTTTTTTTTTTTTTTAAATAAAGAATGTTATTTAATTTCTACAAATTTGTGCATTTACAGTTTTCCTTCTGTTATTGATTTCTAACTTCATCCTGTTATGGCTAGAGAAAATTCTTTGTACAATATCTATCTTTTAAAATCTGCTGAGACTTAGTTTTTGGCCTAGCATATGTTGTACCCTGGAAAATGTCCCATGTTCACTTAAGAAGAATGTGTTGTTTGGTAGGGTGTTTTGTACACAGCTGATAGATCTTGTTGGTATATTGTATTGTTCAGATCCTCCCTTTTCTTACTTCTGTTTGGTTCTATCCGTTTTTAAGAGTGAATATGGGGGACTGGCGCTGTGGCATAGCGGGTAGAACTGCCATCTGCAGTGCCAGCATCCCATATGGGCACCAGTTTGAGATTCAGCTGCTCTATTTCTGATCTAGCTCTCTGCTATGGCCTGGGAAAGCAGTGGAAGATGTCCCAAGTCCTTGGCCCCTGCACCCACGTGGGAGACCTGGAAGAAGCTCCTGGCTCCTGGCTTCATATTGGCCCATCTCCAGCTATTATGGCCATTTGGGGAGTGAACCAGTGAATGGAACCGTGTGTTGTGGCCATTTGGGGAGTGAACCAGTGAATGGAACCGCACACTTTATCTCTGTCTGCCTCTGCCTCTTTGTAACTCTGCCTTTCAAATAAATAAATAATTTTTTTAAAAAAAATTGGTGAATATTGAAGTCTCCAGCTATTATAGAGCTGTCTCCTTTTAAATCTGTCAATATTTACTTGGTATATTTTGCTAGTCTGTTGTTAGGCAAATTTTTAAAATTGTTAAATCTTGCTGTGTTGATTTTTTTTATCAATATGTGATGTCTTTATATGTCTCTTTAACTTTTTAAAATCTCTTTTGTCTGATGTTAGTATAGTAGCCCTGCTTTGTTCTGGTTATTATTTGCATGGAATATCCTTTTCCATTCCATATACAAAAATGGCTCCTTCAACAGCTGTTTCCCAATCCTTTTGGTTGTTGATATCGGAATATTACATCTCAAGCCGGTGCTGTGGCTTAACAGGCTAATCCTCCGCCTTGCAGCGCTGGCACACCGGGTTCTAGTCCTGGTTGGGGCGCTGGATTCTATCCCGGTTGCCCCTCTTCCAGGCCAGCTCTGTGCTATGGCCTGGGAAGGCAGTGGAGGATGGCCCGAGTGCTTGGGCCCTGCACCCGCAAGGGAGACCAGGAGAAGCACCTGGCTCCTGGCTTTGGATCAGCACAATGCGCCGGCCGCAGTGGCCATTGGAGGGTGAACCAGCGGCAAAAAGGAAGACCTTTCTCTCTGTCTCTCTCTCTAACTATCCACTCTGCCTGTCAAAAAAAAAAAAAAATTACATCTTATTTATTGTGTGCCTAAAACTATAATGCATTATTCTCTTAAATTATATAGAAAACAAAATAACGTTACATAATGAAATTACAATAACACTAGCTTTTATACTCGTCCATGCCTTTACCTTTACTGAGATATTTCTTTATACAACTTCAAGTGTGCAGTGCCCTTTCATTCCAGCCTATTGTACTCCACTTAACATTTCTTGCAGGGTAGGTCTAATGGTAACCAACTCATTCAGCTTTTGTTAATCAGAGAATGATTTAATTTTTGAAGGATAGTTATGCTAGATAGGGGATTCTTGGTTGACAGTTTTTTTCTTTTAGCACTTTGAACTGTTAGCTCACTGTGTTCTGGTTTCCAGAGTTTTAATGAGAAGTTGGCTTGTAAGCTTTCTGAGCATCTTTTGTATATAACAATTTGCTTCTTTGCTTTCTCTAAAGATTCTGTGTTTATCAGTAATTTGGTTATAATGTGTCTTGGTTTTAGTCTCTCTGAGTTCATCCTATTTGTAATTTGTTTAGTGTCTTGGATATTTATGTTCATATTGTACATAAACTTTGGTAAGTTTTTGGCCATTTTTTCCCAAGATTTTTAAAAATGTATTTGAGAGGTAGAGTTATAGACAGAGAGAAAGGGAGAAAGGTCTTCCATGTGCTGGTCCACTCCCCAAATGTCCACACTGGCCAGAGCTGAGCTGATCCAAAGCCAGGAGCCAGAAACTTCTTTTGGGTGTCCCAGGCAGGAGCAGGGACTCAAGCACTTGGGCCATCTTTCACTGCTTTCCCTGGCTATAAGCAGAGAGCTGGATCTTTTTTTTAAAAAAATTTTATTTAATGAATGCATTTTTACATAGATATAACTAGGAATATAATGATTCTTCCCCGCATACCCTCCTCCCAGCTCCCATCCCACCTCCCATTCCCTCTCCCATCTTCTTCATTATGGTTCATTTTAGTATGACTTTATATATAGAGGACCAACTCTATGCTAATCATAGACTTTAACAATTTGCACCCATGCCCACACACAACATATAGAGTACAGTTTGGGGAGAGAATTTGCAGTCAATTCTCATATTACAATTCATTAGGGACAGAGGTCCTACATAGGGAGCAAGTGCACAGTGACTACTAACACTTTTGTTATGACGTTGGTGATCATCTGAGGCTCTTGCCCATGGGCTGCCAAGGCTTTGGAAGCCTTTTGTGACCATAGACTCCATTGATATTTGGACATGGCCATAACCAAAGTGGTTGTCCTCCTCTCCCTTCAGAGAAAGCGTCTCCTTCTTTGATGACCCTTTCTTTCCTCTGAGGTCTCACAGAGATCATCTGTGTAGGATATTTTTTGCTCACAGAGTCTTGTCTTTCCATGCCTGAAATGCTCTCACAGGCCTTTTAGCCCGACCAGGAAGCCTTAAGGGTTGATTCTGAGGTCAGAGTGTTATTTACTATGAATATCATTCTAGGAATCTGCTGTGTGGACTGCTTTGCATGTTGTTCCTTCCTTCCTTTTTAATTGTATTATTTTTAGCAGGTACTTGATGTTATTTATATCATCCCTTTTAAACTTAGACCAATCTATCTGTTGCCTTTAATATTTAATAAGATCATTTAAACAATGAAAATGGCATTTATACCACCTATTCTTATGGGTTTGGAGACCCATGACTAGTTCTTAGGCTGTACCCTTAAAGGTAAGTCTATATGACTATATGGAGAACTAGACTGTTACAGTTTTAGACTATCTCCTCCATCTCTTATTCCCTCTCTTATTTTTAACTGGGATCTTTTACCAATTGCCTTAAAATACATATAAGTAAGAGAGCTAGATCTTAAGAGGAACAGCCAGGACTTGAACCAGCACCCATATGAAATGCCAGTGCCGCAGGTATAGGCTTAACCTCCTACCTCACAGTGCTTGCCCCTTGGCCATTATTTCTTCAAATATTCTCTTTGTCCTTTGCTATTTTCTTCTGTTCCTAGGACTCTTACTATATGTATGTTGGTCTGTTCACACAGGTTCCTTAGTCTCTTTACTTTTCATCATTCTTTTATCTTTGTTTTCCTTAGATTCGATAATTTCCATTGTTCTATCTTAAGGTTCATTGTATCTTCTTTGGTTTGCCCAAATAGGCTTCTAGTGAATTTTTCATTTCAGTTACTGTACTTTTGAGCTCCAAAATTTTTTTTCAATTTTTCTTTTTAGATTATCTCTTGGTTGATTTTTCTATTTTTTTTTTAAGATTGTTTTATTGACTCTCCATGCATTTCTTTAGTTCTTTGGGCATCTTTAAGACAGTTATCTTTTTTTTTTAAACTTTTATTTAATGAATATAAATTTCCAGGATACAGCTTATGGATTACAATGGCTTCCCCTTCCCATAATTTCCCTCCCACCCGCAACCCTCCCCTCTCCCGCTCCCTCTCCCCTTCCATTCACATTAAGATTCATTTTCAATTCTCTTTATATACAGAAGATCAATTTAGTATACATTAAGTAAAGATTTCAACAGTTTGCACCCACATAGAAACACAAAGTGAAACATACTGTTTGAGTACTAGTTATAGCATTAAATCAAAATGTACAGTACATTAAGGACAGAGATCCCACATCAGGAGCAAGCGCACAGTGGCTCCTGTTGTTGACCCAACAAATTGACACTCTAGTTTATGGCACCAGTAACCACCCTAGGCTGTCGTCATGAGTTGCCAAGGCTATGGAAGCCTTCCAAGTTCCCCGACTCTGATCATATTTAGACAAGGTCATAAAAGACAGGGTGAGGATAGTAACCAATGATCCTAAGAGTGGCATTTACCAGGTCTGAACAATTATACAGCATTAAGTGGGGAAGAGGACCATCAGTACATACAGGTTGGGAGTAGAGCCATTGGAGGTAGAGTAGAGGTTATGATTACAAAGGAATGAGGCCCAAGTGCGCTAGACAGGGTCTAGAACAAAGGACAGAGTCATTATTAGAGGAGCTAAGAAAGGTGCTGTCTAAGCTACAATTAAGTTTTCTGATTGAGAGGCAAATAGAACCTGATAGAAGGGGCTTGATAATAATCTGGTGGGCTTTAGGCCCTGTAAGTTAAGAGGCCCAGACCTATCTATCTCTTCCCAAGAGGGGTACATCCTAAGGGAGGTGTGAACCTCCTAGGGGAAGGCACTCTGTTGACTTTCATTACTTGGCTGGCCTGGGAGGAGAGCTGGCCAGGTAAAGGCAGGGGGCATCTCTAACAAGAAATTTACAGTTCTGCCTGCAATGTTGCTGACCCTACTTGGCCGTCCCCTCAGCTGCGGTGGTCACTTTGGAAGTTGGGCTGAGTGAAGGGCTTTTCAGCTTAGAGCCAATAAGATCTGTGGCTCTGACCTGGGCATCCTTCGACTCCAGGGCAGGTCCATTTCCAGTGACCCAACTCTTGGCAGAGCTGCCAGGGCTCTTCACAAGCTGACTTCTGCTGAAGCCCAGACTTACCACATTGAAAGCCACTGCAGTGGACTGGCCTGTTGGGTCTCCTTGAGGGCAGATCACCGTACAGATCAGCCATTAATAGGCCTGCCACCCATTGCTTCTGATGCCTAGCTTTCTTTTCCTCCTGGTTTGTGTTAAAGCAGACCAGAGGATGCAAGTCAAGGGAGTGCCCGTGTCCCATCTCTAATCTTCGGTGGCCTGAACTACAAGTCTATAGTCACAGGCATGTTCTGTAGTAGTTTTTCTAAGGTAGACAATGCCCATGAGGAAAATTATATTCTCACTTTAAAACTTTCTTTCCCTTTGGTCTCAAAGGGAGGTTTTTTTTTTTCTACTTACTGTATACTTCGCTGATGGCGATGTGCATCTAGCTATGAGATTATTATTTAAACTTTTATTTTGGCTATGCTATTACAGAAAAATGTTAGCCATCTCTTATAAGGTCTAAAGATTAAATTGTGCGTCCTACAGATTCCTTCATAATAGAATTAGTTCCCTACCTTGAAGAGAATAGAGAAATGAAAGAACAAGTTGGGCTTAGAATAGAGAAATGAGGGAGCAAGTCCTAGATCACTTGCTGACAATAGCAATATTACATGAATACTTAGCAAACTGTTTCAACCCTTAGATAAGAACTTAATAAAACATTTACCAGAAGGTCCAATGCCTTCTATAAATTTTAAGAATCATATATTTGAAAACACCTCTTAAATATCTAAGATGGTGTAGTTTGTTTAGCCAGTAAACTTAAGCACAACCATATAAAATGTTTTTAGTTTCTTTCTACCAACAAGTTTAAAACATATGATACACAGATTCAGGTCACACAAATTAAAATGTATCTTTGATTGATTTTAGCAGCTTAAATTTATGGACAATCTTATCTAAAAGCCATTTAAAATAAAACTCTTAATAAAATTTCCCCATGTGGACATACAATATGTACGCACATATAACATAGCATAATAGACCAATATCAAAATCCAAAATATCTGGTTGAACTAAGATTCCTTAAAATCATGACATACCATAGACCAAATTTGATCATTGTTACAAGGTGATTATTCATGTCTTTGAAAATAAGCACATAGTTAAATAACCCATAGCTCTTAATAAAAATTCAGCTGTTTTTGAAAAATTAGAATTTAACAGACATCAAGAGAACATAATAGATCACTTTAACACATTGCTTTAACAGAGCATCAGAGTTTAATTCTATGTCAAAGAGAAATTGAGCTTCCTGTGATCTTTTGCTGTGAGGTTTCCTTCCTTTACCTTCTTTCATATTGGTGACCGTGTTTCTGTGTTTCTGTGTGTAACACATCTTTAAGCATCTTTTGCAGGGCAGGATGAGTGGCAACAAATTCTTTCAGTTTCTGTTTGCTATGAAAAGTCTTAATTTCACCTTCATTCACAAATGAGAGCTTTGCAGGATATACTATTCTGGGCTGGCAGTTTTTCTCTCTTAGTACCTGGGCTATGTCTCGCCATTCCCTTCTAGCTTGTAGGGTTTCTGATGAGAAGTCTGCTGTGAGTCTAATTGGAGATCCTCTGAGAGTAATCTGACGATTCTCTCTTGCACCTTTTAGAATGTTTTCTTTATGTTTCACTGTGGTGAGTTTGATTACAACCTGTCGTGGTGAGGATCTCTTTTGGTCATGTTTATTAGGGGTTCTATAAGCTTCCTGTACTAAGATGCCTCTGTCCTCCAAACCTGGGAAATTTTCTGCTAGTATCTCACTGAAAATGCCTTCTAATCCTTTCTCCCTTTCCATGCCTTCAGGAACTCCTAGAACCCGAATGCTAGATTTTTTAATAGTATCCTGTAGATTCCCGACAATATTTTTTAGACTTCTAATTTCTTCTTCTTTTCTTTGGTTTGCCTGTTTCCTTTCCTGTTCTCTGTCTTCTAAGTCTGATATTCTCTCTTCTGCTTCGCCCATTCTGTTTTTAAGGCTCTCTAATGTGTTTGTCATTTGATCTATTGAATTCTTCATTTCATTATGATATCTCGTTACAATCACCATTTCTTGTTCCACTAGTTGTTTCATTTCATTTTGATTCCTCTTTAATATTTCACTTTCACGAGAGAGATTTTCTATCTTGTCCTTTAAGGATTTCTGTAGTTCAAGAATTTGTTTTTGAGAACTTCTTAATGTTCTTATCAATTTTTTGAGATCCGCTTCTTGCATTTCTTCTATCTCATCATCTTCATAATCTTGAGTTGGGGTGTCTTTTTCATTTGGGGGCGTCATAGTGTCTTCCTTGTTCTTGTTACCTCGGTTTTTGCGTTTGTTGTATGGCATGTTGGAGATATTTGGTTTCTTCACTGTGGTGTTTTTTTTTTTCTTGTTATACTATGACTCTAGATTAAGTGGACTGTCTGCTTTTGGTGGAGCCTTAGAGGCTTGAGATGGGTGTGGACTGAGAGCTGTGTTTGGTTCTTCAGGGTTGAGGGTGTGTCAAGATGACACTCCCAGGTTAGGTGTGGTAAATGTCTCTTTCTTTTGTTGATTCAAAAGGGAAGTAATTCCGCACAGCTGAATGTAATTGGAGGTAGTTAGCAGGCAAATGATATACCCACAGGAGCCAGAGATTGGGAGCTCTTTCCCAAGGACCACACAGGGAATCTCTGCTGCCCTCAGTGTGGGCTCCAATTCTCCTGCAGTCTCCCACTGGGTTGCCAAGTTAGATGCTAATCTCCAGTTATTTCACCCCTCCCCCCAGAGTCAGGTTTTTCTGCTAGGCTCAGGGCCGGTGCAGACCTGAGGTCGCCCTGCTTATGACGTATGTCCAAAATGGCGCCTGCTCTTTGTCTTGCTCGCCCTTGAGGGGTGAGCGGAGAGAGAGAAACTCGTGTCCGTTTCGGTCACTTTTTTTTTTTCCCCTCTCTCTCTTCTAGTTAGCCTGGTGAACTTTTCCCCACGGAGTTTCAAGCCTCGTTCCCTCTAGCCTCCTCTTTCCGCTTGCCCGCTGGTGTCTCGGGCTATGGAGGTTCGGCTCACCTCGCGTTCCAGCGCTGGTGCGTTGAGTCTGCTACTGGTGTCCCGAACTTGGGCTCCCACGCTCTCCACGCAGGTCCACTGTGAATCACTAGTTCCGGAAGAGTTTCCTCTGCTGTTTCTTCCCCTACTCTTCCTTGATCCTGCAGTATCTCCACTTTTATTAACCTGTGTCTTGCCGAAGAATATCAATGTGCTCCCTTCCTATTCCGCCATCTTGGATTTCTAAGACAGTTATCTTAAAGTCTTTGTTTAGTAGACTTGCCATCAGGTGTTTCCTTTTTTTTTAAAGATTTATTTATCTAATCCTCCGCCTTGTGGCGCCGGCACACCGGGTTCTAGTCCCGGTTGGGGCACCGGATTCTATCCCGGTTGCCCCTCTTCCAGGCCAGCTCTCTGCTATGGCCCGGGAAGGCAGTGGAGGATGGCCCAAGTGCTTGGGCCCTGCACCCGCATGGGAGACCAGGGGAAGCACCTGGCTCCTGGCTTTGGATCAGCGCGATGCGCCGGCTGCAGCGGCCATTGGAGGGTGAACCAACGGCAAAAAGGAAGACCTTTCTCTGTCTCTCTCTCTCACTATCCACTCTGCCTGTCAAAATAAATAAATAAATAAATAAAAGATTTATTTATTTGAAAGTCAGAGTTATACAGAGAGAAGGAGAGGCAGAGAGAGAGAGAGAGAGAGAGGGAGAGAAAGAGAGAGAGAGGTTGGTCAGTCTTTGATCTGTTGGTTCACTCCCCAATTAGCTGCAAAAGCTGGAACCATGCTGATCTGAAGCCAGGAGCCAGGAACTTCTTCCAGGTCTCCCATGCAGGTGCAGGGACCCAAGGACTTGGACCATCCTCTCCTGCTTTCCCAGGCCACAGCAGAGAGCCAGATTGGAAGTGGAGCAGCCAGGTCTTGAACCGGTGCCTATATGGGATGCTGGCACTGCAGGCGGCGGCTTTACCTGCTGTGCCACAGCAGCAGCCCCATCAGGTATTTTTAGGATCAGGTTCAATTGGTTTATTTTTTCTTTTTATGTGCTGTTCTTTTGTGTTTCCTTGTGTACCTTGTTCTTACATTTTAAAAACTGGACACTTGGGGGCCAGTACTGTGGTGCAATGATTTAAAGCCCCGGACTGCAACACTAGCATCCCATATGGATGCCCCTTCAAGTCCCAGCTGCTCCACTTCCAATCCAGTTCTCTGCTAATGTGCCTGAGAAAGCAGCAGAGATTGGCCCAAGGTCTTAAGCCCCCACATCCATGTGGGAGATCCAGAAGAAGCTCTCAGCTCTTGGTGTGGGATAGGCTCAGTTCTGGCTGGTAGGGCCATCTGGGGAGTGAACTAGTGGATGGAAAACTTCTGTCTCTCTGTCTCTATCTCTCTCTGTAACTCTGTCTTTCAAATAAATAAAATAAAATCTTAAAAACTGGACATTTCAGTCTAACAGTGTGGTAACTCTGGAAATCAGATTATCTCCCTTCCCAGAGTTTGGGTTTTTGGTTTGTTGGTTTGTTTGCTTTGATTGTTGTAGGCTGCCACTGCCAATTTGCTGACGTTTATTCCTGATTAGCCTCAGGAATAAAACTGAGATTGTCTCAGGTCTTTTCTGAGCCTGTACCTGGGTGTGTGCAGTGACTTTCTAATTTTCCATGTATATGTGTTTGCTTTGTGATCAGAAGCAGCAGTGATCTGAGCACAGATCTCCAATATTAGGACGATAAGATTCTTTTTTGCATACCCTTGCCCCTGCAAGCTTTGTGCAGGCTGTCCCAGAAATGTATGTGCAGTTGTTTGCTATGAGGGCACGAATGGGTAGCTGCTACCATGTTAAGATTTGAGATTGACAGAAATTAACTGCAGTTTACCATGCAAGCCTTCCGCTGAAAGTTGCAAGTCTTCTATCACCTGCAGAGTTCCAAAGTAGTTATATCAGACAGAATCTGTCAGGGCAACTGTTGTTTAGCTGGGAGTACAGATTTCTTGTGCTTCCTGCCATACAATCTTCCATCAGTGCTCTCTGTTATTAGCTTTTTAACCTTGTGTCAGTTATTTTATGACTCAATTTCTTCATCTGAGTAAGGGTGATACGTACCTTTCTGGGGCAGTTATAATGAAATGAAATAGTGCCTGTCATGTGCCCGGCATTTTGTAGGTGCCCGTGAGTAATGAGGATTATAATGTCTTTAAAGAATTCAAACTATAGATTGGACTGTAGATGCTGAGAGAAGCTGGCCATGGAGCTGTGGGGTTGGGTTTGCTTTGTTAGAGTGGATTCTTGGAGAATGCTTTTGGAGTGATATCCTAATAGGGGTCTTTCCTTGGGAAAGATGAGTGGCTGCTTTAAGTTGAAGGAAAGTAGCAGACAGAAACCTTGGGTGGCCTTCCAGAAGAACGGTTGTCTCTTTCCTCTGTCAGAGACAGTTAGAGTCATTGGAGCAAAATGGCTGGGATCCCCTGGTCTCTTCATTCAGACAGACCTAGGTCCCAGTTCTAGCTCTGGCATATAAATATTTTGTGGTCTTGGGGGAGTTCTTTCCCTCTTTTCTGATCTTGGAGTAATTTATCTGTAAAGTGGAAGTTAAATCTACCGGTAGTATTGGATGAAGATTAAATAAAATAGCGAATGTAATACACTACAGTGCCCTTCACATAGTATATATTCAGTAGCTGATAGACTTAAAAACAAGCATTTCTCTTGGTAAATAAATTCAGCTGCTCTGAACATCTGTGGCCTGATAACTATTTTGAAAAGCCAGTCTGTATCTGGGAGTTGGTTATCAACTCCCTCAATGAGTTTCTAAGGAGCCTGTCTTTTCTCTGCCTCACACCCTCTGATGGCTTACTATCAAACTTAGAATCAATCCAAACTCTTTACCTGGTTTCGAAGCTTACACATTCTGATCCCTGCCTGCCTGCCTTCGTAGCTTCCTTTTCTAAATTCTCACCCTCGCCTTTGCTTTTGTTCCTTGAACAGAGGGTGTTTGCTCTAACTATACTCTCTTCTAGACTACTCTTCCCTCTTCTTCACTTGACTGGCCCCTTGTCGCATACATCTTGGTATGCTGTTCTAAATTATGAGAACATAACTTTGACCCTTCCTTTGACCTGGCATAATGTGACTAAGTTACCATGACATAATTGTCTGTCTCAGTCTGTTTTATGTTGATATTAAAAAATACCTGAAACTGGGTAATTTATATAGAGCAGAAATTTATTTTGGCTCATGGTTCATGAGGCAGGGAAGTCCAGGAGCCACATTGCTGGCATCCACCTGTCTTCTGGTGAGGCTTCTGGCTTCTGTGCTTCTTCAACATGGTGGAAAATGGAAGGACAAGCAGGTGTGTGTGGTAGAATGTGAATACAAGGGCTGGCTCGATTTATGACAACCTACTCTTCAATGAACTAACCCAGAGGTTCAAAGATGGCAGAATAGAGAAGGGCATACTGCTCTAGGCTAGGGGTAAATAGTTGCAAAAAAAAAAAAAAAGTCAGGAAGTACATTCTCAGGGGAGAGTTAGAGAGAAAACCACAATGGAAATTTTATGGAAGGAAGAGGAACACTGTAGATTGGCGTAGAAGGTGTGGACACACAGTATGAACATAGATACAACACATGACCCCAGCAGCCAGAAAGCACCAGCTTTGGAGAGTGAGGTGATATCAGACTGCAGCAGCCTGTGCCACTGGTGATATACGCAGAGAGAGCGCTTGGCATAAGCCTGGTCTGAAGCTGTGAGGGGGATATGGTACCTGCTAACTCAGTAAAGAAAAAGGGAGGCGGGCGCCATGGCTCAATAGGCTAATCCTCCGCCTTGCGGCGCCGGCACACCGGGTTCTAGTCCCAGTCGGGGCGCTAGATTCTGTTCCGGTTGCCCCTCTTCCAGGCCAGCCCGGGAGTGCGGTGGAGGATGGCCCAAGTGCTTGGGCCCTGCACCCACATGGGAGGCCAGGATAAGCACCTGGCTCCTGCTTTCGGATCAGCACGGTGTGCTGGCTGCAGCGCGCCAGCCGCAGTGGCCATTGGAGGGTGAACCAATGGCAAAGGAAGACCTTTGTCTCTGTCTCTCTCTTACTGTCCACTCTGCCTGTCAAAAAAAAAAAAGAAAAAGGGACACGTTTCTCTTTCCCCGTCTCCCCTAAAATGGTGCATGGCAACTGGCTGAGAGAGGACAGGCACCATTTTGGGCATAAGCAGCAGCTGTGGAAGCTCTTGTGCTCGTGGCCAGCAACTGACTGGAACAAGACACCATCTTGTTAGCAGTCCCAGAGGCAGCAGCTCGAGTGTGTGTACCTGGCAGCCGGTGGGGAGAAGGCAGTATTCGGCCAGTGGCTTTCTTGCACACATGTGATCCAGAGATTCTAGCAGAGGGAAAAATTGCATTCTGTACTGACTTTGAATCCAGCTTGGAGGATTGACTGGACACCCATGTAGGACAAGGGGCCAGTGCTATGGTGTAGTAGGTTAAACCTCTGCGTATGGTGCTGGCATCCCATGAGGATGCCAGTTGGTGTCCCAGCTATTCCACTTTTGATTCAGCTCTCTGATTATGGCCTAGCAAAGCAGTGGAAGATGGCCTGAGTGCTTGGGCCTGTGAACTCATGTGGGAGACCTGGCTTCTGATTGGCCTAGCCTCGACCATTGCTGCTGTTTGGGGAGTGAACCAATGGATGGAAGATCCTTCCCTCCCTGCTTCCCTCCCTCCCTCCCTCTGTCTTTAACTCTGTGTTTCCAATAAAATAAATAAATTAAAAAAAATAAAAAAGTATGATGATACCTCAGAAATCTGAAAATATGGGGCCAGAGCTGTGGTGTAGTGAGTAAAGCCACTGCCTGTAGTACCAGCATCCCATTTAGGCACTGGTTTGAATCCCAGCAGCTCCACTTCCAACTCAGCTCTCTGCTGTGGCTTGGGAAAGCAGTACAAGATGGCCCAAGTCCTTGGGTCCCTGAACCTGTGTGGGAGACCTGGAGGAAGCTCCTGGCTTTGCATTGACGCAGCTCTGGCCATTGAGGTCATCTGGGGAGTGAACCTGCAGATGGAAGACCTCTCTTTCTCTCTCTGCCTCTCTGTGTCATTCAAATAAATAAATAAATCTTTTTTATTTATTTGACAGGCAGAGGTATAGACAGTGAGAGGGAGAGAGAGAGACAGAGAGAAAGGTCTTCCTTCTGTTGGTTCACTTCCCAAATGGCTGCTATGGCCAGCGCTGTGCTGATCCAAAGCCAGGAGCCAGGTGCTTCTTCCTGGTCTCCCATCGGGTGCAGGGGCCAAGCACTTGGGCCATCCTCCACTGCCCTCCCAGGCCACAGCAGAGTGCTGGGCTGGAAGAGGAGCAACCGGGCCTAGAATCTGGCGCCTTTTTCAGGATGCTGGCGCCGCAGGTGGAGGATTAACCAAGTGAGCCAGGATGCCATTCCCTAAATAAATAACTCTTAAAAAAATCATTAGATTAAAAAAAATAGTTTTTTTTTTAAAAAAAGAAATAGAAGAAATCTGCAAAATAATTTAAAGAGGGAATCCTCCCAAATTCTTTCTATGAAGCCAGCATCACCTTAATTCCTAAACCTGAAAAAGAAGCAACAGAGAAAGAGAATTACAGACCAGTTTCCCTGATGAACATAGATGCAAAAATTCTCAACAAAATTCTTGCCAGTTGAATCCAGCAACACATCAGAAAGATCATCCACCCAGACCAAGTGGGATTTATCCTTGGAATGCAGGGATGGTTCAGCATTCTCAAATCAATTATTATGATACATCACATTAACAAACTGCTGAATGAAAACCATCTGATAATCTCAATATGTGCCGAGAAAGCATTTGATAAAATACAACACCCATTCATAATGAAAACTCTAAGCAACTTGAGTATAGAAGGAACATTCCTCAACATAATCATGGCAATTTATGACAAACTCATGGCCAGCATCCTATTGAATGGGGAAAAGTTTGAAAGCATTCCCACTGAGATTCAGTACCAGACAGGGATGCCTACTCTGATCGTTGCTATTCAATATAGTACTGGAAGTTTTAGCCAGAGCCATTAGGCAAGAAAAAGAAATCAAAGGGATACAAATTGGGAATGAAGAAGTCAAACTATCCGTATTTGCAGACAACATGATTGTTTATTTAGGGGATCCAAAGAATTCCACTTAGAGATTATTGAAACTCATAGAAAAGTTTGGTAAAGTCGCAGGATATAAAATCAATACACAAAAGTCAATAGCCTTTGTACACACAGGCAATGCCACAGCTGAGAAATAACTTCTAAGATCATTCTCACTCACAATAGCTACAAAAAATAAAATAAAATACCTTGGAATAAACTTAACCAAGGATATCAAGGATCTCTACTATGGGAATTACAAAATTTTAAAGAAACCAAAGGAGACACTAAAAACAGGAAAAATCTTTCATGTTCATGGATTGGAAGAATTGGTATCATCAAAATGTCCAGCCTTCCAAAAGCAATTTGCAGATTCAATGTGATACCAATCAAAATACCAAGGAGATACTGAAATTCATATGGAGGCACAGGAGACCTCAAATAGCTAAAGCAATTTTAGACAACAAAAACAAAGCCAGAGGCATCATAATACCAGATTTCAAGATATACTACAAGGCAGTTATAATCAAAACAGCCTGGTATTAGTACACAAACAGATGGATAGACCAGTGGAACAGAATAGAGACACCAGAAATCAATCCAAACATTTACAAACAACTTATATTTGATCAAGGAGCTAAAACCATTTCCTGGAGCAAGGAGAGTCTATTCAACAAATGGTGCTAGAAAAACTGGATTTCCACGTGCAGAAGTATGAAGCAAGACCCCTACCTAACACCTTACACAAAAATCCACTCAACATGGATTAAAGATCTAAATCTACAACCTGACAACCTGACACCATCAAATTATTAGAGAACATTGGAGAAACCCTGCAAGATATTGGCACAGGTACAGACTTCTTGGAAAAGACCCCAGAGGCATAGGCAGCCAAAGCCAAAATTAACAACTGGGATTACATCAAATTGAGAAGTTTCTGTACTGCAAAAGAAACAGGAAAGTGAAGAGGCAACTGACAGAATGGGAGAAATTATTTGCAAATTATTCAACTGATAAAGGATTAATAACCAGAATCTACAAAGAGATCAAGAAACTCCACAACAAAACAACCCACTTAAGAGATGATCCAAGGACTTAAACAGACATTTTTTAAAAAATATTTATTTTATGTATTTGAAAGACAGAGTTAGAGACGTAGAGACAGAGAGAGAGGTCTTCCATTTGCTGGTTCACTCCCCAGTTGGCTGCAACAGCCGGAGCTGCGCTGATCCGAAGCCAGGAGGCAGGAGCTTCTTACGGGTCTTCCACATGGGTGCAGGGGCCCAAAGACTTGGGCCATCTTCCACTGCTTTCCCAGGCCACAGCAGAGAGCTGAATCAGAAGAGGAGCAGCCAGGACTAGAACTGGCACCCATATGAGTCGCTGGCACTTCAGGCCAGTGCTTTAATCCACTGCACCACAGCGCCGGCCCCATTAAACAGACATTTTTTGAAAAGAGGAAGTCCAAATGGCCAAAAGACACATGAAAAAATGTCCAGGATCATTAGTCGTCAGAGAAATGCAAATTGAAAGCACAATGAGGTTTCACCTCACCCAGGTTAGAATGGCTTACATACAGAAATCAACAACAACAAGTGCTGGCGAGGATGTGGGGGAAAAGGCACACTAACCCACTGTTGGTGGTAATCTAAAATGGTAAGCCACTATGGAATACAGTTTGGAAATACCTCAGAAATCTGAATATAGCCCTACCACATGACCTAGCCATCCCACTCCTTGGAAATTACCCAAGGGAAATTAAATTGGTAAATAGCTATCTGCACCTCCATGTTTATTGCAGCTCAATTCACAATACTTAAGACATGGAATCAACCTGAATGTCTTTCAGAGGAAGACTGGATAAAGAAAATATGAGATATATACTCTATTGAATACTGCCCAGTGGTGTAAAAAAAAAAAAAAATCCAGTCATTTGCAACAAAATGGAGGAATCTGGAAAACATCATGCTGAGTGAAGTAAGCCAGTCCCACAGGGACAAATATATGTTCTCTCTGATCTGTGCCAACTAACTGATCACCTAAAAGGAAACCTGTAGAAGTGAAACTGATACTATGAGAAGCAATGACTTTTTTTTTTTAATTTGACAGAGTTATAGACAGTGAGAGAGAGACAGAGAGAAAGGTCTTCCTTCTGTTGGTTCACTCCCCAAATGGCTGCTACAGCCGGCTCTGTGCTGATCCAAAGCCAAGAGCCAGGTGCTTCTTCCTGGTCTCCCATTGGGTACAGGGGCCCAAGCACTTGGGCCATCCTCCACTGCCCTCCTAGGCCATGGCAGAGAGCTGGACTAGAAGAGGAGCAACCAAGACTAGAACCCAACACCCATATGGGATGCCGGTGCTGCAGGCAGAGGTTTAACCAAGTAGCTATGGCGCCGGCCGAGAAGCAATGACTTGATCAGCCCTTGTCCTGACTGATGAGGAGCAGCTTACTATTTTATTTTTTTTAGTATTTTCTTTTTCTACTTAATACCATTGGTTGAACTCTTTACTTAACACAGAATTATTCTTAGGTGTTTAAATCCAATTGAAAATTGATCCCTGTTAAAAACAAGAGTGGAAATAAGAGAGGGAGGAGATGTACAGTTCAGTGCACATTCCCTTAGACTTACCCAAAGTAAGGGGTTAGCTAAGGGTAAAGCTAAAAACTTGCCATGGGACTACAAATCCCATTAAGTTGGCAGGTATTAATACCATCGTACTAGTTAAAGTGATCATTTTAAGTGCATAACTGATCATAAAGATAGGAATAAGTTTCAGAGGGATCACGTAAATAAGACCAAGTGTCAACTAATAATAATATAATTTAAAAGGAGAGAGCTATCCAACATGGGATCCAGGCCACACAGCAGACTCATAGAATGACAAATGCACTAAACAGCACTCTAGCCTCAGAGTCAGCCCTTAAGGCATTCGGATCTGGCTAAAAAGTTCGTGAGAGCATTTCAGGCATGGAAAGCCATGACACTGTGGCAAAAAAATGACCTACATAAAAGATCTGTGAGTGAGTGAGATCCTGGTGGACAGAAGGGGCCATCAAAAAAGGATACTCTGAAGGGAGAAGAGAACTTCCACTTTGATTATGGCCCTGTCTAAATAATGACAAGAGTTTGTGGACTTATAGCCTTGGCAGCTCATGACAAGAGCTTGGGTGATCACTGACATCATAAATGAGTGTCAATTGTTAAATCTACGACAGGAGTCACTGTCCACTTGCTCCCGATGTAGGACCTCTGTCCTTAATGTGTTGTACTATGAGAATTAACGGTAAAACTAATTTTCAAACAGTACTTTGTACTTTGTGTGTCTGTGTGGGTTCAAACTGTTGAAATCTTTACTCAGTATAGAGTTGATCTTCTGTATAAAAAGATAATTAAAAAAGAATCTTAATGAAGAATGGGAGGGGAGAGGGAGTAGGAGGTAGGATGGTTTGGGGGGTGGGAGGATGGGTTTGGGGGGAAGAGCTGCTATAATCCAAAAGTTGAACCTATGAAATTTATGTTTATTAAAGCTTTTTATAAAAAATTGAAATGTGAAAGTAGGTGTACCATATGACCTAGCCATGCCACTCCTGGGAATTTACCCAAACAATGAAGTCAGCATATGAAGGACTTATGTGTACCTCCCCTCCCCCTCCCCTGTGTTCATTGCAGCTCAATTCACAATAGCTAAGATATGGAATCAACCCAGCAACTGATGATTGGATAAAGAAATTATGTTATATATACACTGTGGAATACTAAATGGTAAAACAAATATGAAATCCTGTCTTTTGCAACAAAATGGATACTATTGGAAACCATTATACTTAGTGAAATAAGCCAGTCCAAAAAATACAGATACTGCGTGTTTTCCCTGATCTTTGGTAACTAATAGAGAACCTAAATTGTAATGTATTAAAGTGAAATTGACATTTTGAGATTGCATCATTGTTTACAGCCCTTGTCTATTATTGAGGAACAGGTTTTTTTTGTTGTTGTTGTTCATACTATTTGTTGAACTCTTTACATAGTGTAGGGTTAATCTTATGATTATAATGTAAACTGAAAATAAATGTTAGTAAAAATGAAAAGTGGGAATAGGAGAAGGAGGAGGAAGAAGGATGGGAGCATGGACGGGAGGTATGATAGGGTAGGAAATATCACTATGTCCCTAAATCTGTACATATGACATACATGAAATTTGTATACCTTTTTTTTTTTTTTTTTTGGACAGGCAGAGTGGACAGTGAGAGAGAGACAGAGAGAAAGGTCTTCCTTTTCTATTGGTTCACCCCCCAATGGCCGCTGTGGCTGGCGCGCTATGGCCGGCGCACTGTGCTGATCTGAAGCCAGGAGCCAGGTGCTTTTCCTGGTCTCCCATGGGGTGCAGGGCCCAAGCACTTGGGCCATCCTCCACTGACCTCCCGGGCCACAGCAGAGAGCTGGACTGGAAGAGGAACAACAGGGACAGAATCCGGCGCTCCGACCAGGACTAGATCCTGGTGTGCCGGTGCCGCTAGGCGGAGGATTAGCCTATTGAGCTGGAGCATTGGCCGAAACTTGTATACCTTAAATAAAATTAAAAAACAAACAAACAAAAAAACGAACTAACTCAGACCTGTGAGAACTACATTAATCCATTCATGAGAGGGTGGAGTCCACATGACCTAATCTCCTCTTGAAAGTCCCTCCCCTTTTCAATATTGTTAAATAGACCACTAGGTTTTATTTTATTTTATTTTTTTTAGCAACCAAATTTTAAGAATATTGTTGTGGACAAAGCATAGTGTCATCTATTTTTTTTCTTGTTTCATTGCTTCTTGTTGACTATTTTTCCTCTCTTCTAGAATATAAGATCCATGAGTATAGGATCTGTTGAGTATTTGTCATGTACACAGATGTATTCCCAGTGCTAGGAATTGGACCTGGTACATAGGAGTAGTATATGATCAAACAGCATTTGTTGAATGAATGAACTTGTGAATGAGAATGTGTGTTTTTATTTTTTTGTTATTGCAAAGTTTACACTTATTTGTCAGTTTATGTATCTTCTCAAATGCATGCAATTTACAGTGAATACCTGCAGCTAAAAGCATACAACAGAAACAAATAGGAAGAATGAGTTTTAAAAAAAATCTTAACAAAATTATTTTTTCTTTTTTTCCCCAAAGAAACCTTTTATTTAAGGAATACAAATGTCATGCATTTTATAAGTACAACTTTAGGAATATAGTGATGAGAGTGTGTGTTTTTATTACTTAGAACATGGGAATGTAGGTGATGTTCTTAGTGCCTTGTTTCCTAAATAAATGTAACCAAGATGATTTTCTTGTTTATTATTTATTAAGTGTCCACCCTCCCTTGCTCTCATTAATTGGAACCTTCTGGGGAGAGGCTGTTTTTCTTTGCTTCATTTTATGTGGTTCTTTTTCTTCCTGGCATTTTGTTATTGGAAAGGGGAGTTTGTGTTTTCTGGACTTTGAGCATTGATTTTTAGGTTTTCTGTTATAAGGAAGCAAGCTTTAGTGCATTTGCTTGGAATAAAATGAACACAAAAACTAAACAGGACATGGCAAATTTATCTCACTCTGATTTTCTGACGACACTTTTTGCAATACTACCTAAGTTTTTAGACAAGACCATTAGACAAGAATTGACAAATTGACAGTGGCCGGATAGAAACAAAATTCACAAAATGTGAGTGGGTGGCAGGGTGAGAGATGGGGCAGTCTGAGGGGATTGTGCTTCTCTTTCTAACAGTGGTCTGGTTTCTTCATGGCCAGTATTGGCTGTGTGATGGAGACTCTGGGTCAGTTTAACTGTTGCCCTTTCACAGGACCTGTCGCCTTGCTGCAGAGATTGTAGACGGCAGCCTTGTGCCAGTTTGCCCACCTGGTGGTGCCTGGGCAATCCTTTTTCTTTGCTCTGTTAGGGAAGTGCTCCAAGTTCCCAGGATTGAGGAGGAGATAGGACTCTAGCCACTTTCGCATATGTTTGAGTCCTAAAAGTCACTGATGCTCTAAGACCTGGTTCTTCAAGCATAAACTGTCAGGGGTGGATATGAGCAAGAGAGGATATCTGGAGCAAGGGTTGGTGTTAGAGCTTGGTTTTTATTCCTGAAGTGTTGCTGTGTTTATTGAAAACTCGCCCTGCTGGTGCTTGTTTCCTTTCATTTCTAGTATCCCTTCTCCTATCCTATTCTGTTTCCTCCTTTTGCTTTTCTCAAATCACATGGTTTTCTTAACCTAACTTAGAGAGTGTTGACTCTTCACTCTGTGTGAGCTTCTCAGATGAAGGCTTGTTGGGTGGCCTCCATGTTAGCTGTGTCCTTTACTTCCTTGCTTTGCAGGACTTAGCCTTGTGGCCAATTGAGGGTATCTGGTCACTCTTGCTACTACTGTGAAGTAAATATCTGATCTTGCTTTAGTTACTGATTATCCTTTATCCATTTGGGATAAGTCTGAACTTGTCTTCTAGCTTATCTACAAGTCCACTTTTAATGAAGCCTTCTTTCTTTCTTTTTTTTTAAATGCAGAACTTCAGCTTTGAGTCAGCAAGATGGGTATATGAAGGTGCTGGGGCCAGAAGGTGGCATTTTGGTAGAGCAGTGAGTGGCTCTGTCAAGCAGCTTTCTCTGGGCTCTGATATCAGTAAGCCTCTTCTCACTTCTTTTTATGCCACTCCTGAGTCTTTTCTGTGCTAAATGATGATCCTGATTTCTTTAATCTTTTCTCACTTGTTCTGTTTTCCGGCCCCTGTGTTGTTTCTGCAATTCCTGTTCAAAAGAGTGTTTTCTTTCAGAAATTTTCACAGCTGTTGTCTGCTTAGGGTTGTAGGTAATATTTTTTGTTCCATCTCCCCCTTCCCCAGGCTATAACGTGTGTGTGTGTGAGAGAGTAGAAATGTGGTTGGGATGGGTAAAATGCATTGTTCTGCTCCTATCCCATTTTGACTATCATCCATGAGCCTGTATCCTGTAAAGGTGGATCGATCAAAGGGTCCCCGAACTGGTAATGCTCCTGACCTCAGGGCTGGTGATGGCCTAAGTTTCTCTGATGCCAAAGCAGGCAACCTATTAAGATTTTTTTTTTTTTTTTTTTTTTTTTTACAGGCAGAGTGGACAGTGAGAGAGAGAGAGACAGAGAGAAAGGTCTTCCTTTTGCCGTTGGTTCACCCTCCAATGGCCACTGCGGTAGGCGCGCTGCGGCCGGCGCACCGCACTGATCCGAAGGCAGGAGCCAGGTGCTTTTCCTGGTCTCCCATGGGGTGCAGGGCCCAAGCACTTGGGCCATCCTCCACTGCACTCCCTGGCCACAGCAGAGAGCTGGCCTGGAAGAGGGGCAACCGGGACAGGATCGGTGCCCTGACCGGGACTAGAACCCGGTGTGCTGGCGCCGCGAGGCGGAGGATTAGCCTAGTGAGCCGCGGCGCCGGTTAAGATTTTTTTGAGATCAAGTTTTGTTTTGTTTTGTGCTTGTCTGTTAAAAGTAAACAAGTTCACATCCCCTTTTGTTTGCCAGCCTTCTGGTTCCCAAAGATTTGGTGGATCAGGCCTCCCAGCTCTGCCTCCACATTCTCATCTGTGCCTGTGACAGAAGACTGGACTGCTGTGAAAACAGCTTTCAGACCACAGGCACACACATGCATGAACACAGCTTTGTTCTAAGGAACAGACTCTTCTCCAAGAGGAACTCATCCTGTTTCATGAAAGTGCCCTCCATTGTGGAAAAATTCTGAAGACGAAAGAGATAGAATTAGTGACTCTTCTTACACTTTTTTTTTTTTTTTTTTTTTTTTTTTTTTTTTTTTTAACGAGACCTCAAAGGTCTTAAAATAAACCTTAAAAAATCTGGTACTCTGAGCTTTAGTTCTGAAAGCAGACAAATTGCAAACCTGGTGCTGCAAGACTTTCCTTTGCTCCTCTGATCTTTTTCTGTTTTCTCTCTCAATTTATTTTAACATCCCCTTTCATGGTCTTACCTCTGAGAAACTTGATCCAGGCCTTCCTTGCCGGCTCCTGGCAGGAGAAGCAGTAGGACTCCTGGTCCTAATTTACCGTTTACATTTCTCCTCTGTTCCCTTGCTTTGCTGCCCTAGTTCTTCCCCTCCCCACGTCCTGCTGGCCCTTCCTCTGTCAGAAGGGATGCTGTCATGTCGTGACGTGTGGCTTTGGAATTTGTTGGCGGTGCTAGCCTACAGCTCTGGGCAGTGTTGATGAGCCAATTCTGTGCATGTGCTGCTAAATGAGGAGATGGGAGCATTTTGTTTTTTAGTGCCAGCTTTCTTTCCCCTGGCCCTCCAGCCTGCATGAACCCTGTTGCCAGGAGAAATGGAGAATTCTTTACCATGATTACTTCTTGGGTATTATCCCCATGAAGGTACAAAATAGCATCTTAGAGCAGGATGTCAGGGAGTCTTCCTGCAGTTCTCATTGAACAAGTTCACCTTTCAGTTATATTTTTTCAATGTCTTTGGGGACCCATTCCAAGAGAACTAAAGCAATAATTAAGACTAAGCAAAGAAAACTAATGTGAAGCCAGACCCTCTTAATAAGCAGCTTAGAAAATTGGAAGCTGCTGATACAGAATGGATAGGAGTTTGGGCTCTGTGCTCTTCTTGCTTGTTCCTTCTCTGTTTGCTTTCTTTGTTGGTTTTCTCTCCCAGGCTTGAGACCCTTATATTCTTTCCATGTTCTTGCTTGTGACAGCATGCTGGGATTCAGACAGGTAGAGGGAGCAGGGGGAGGCTGCTTCCAGGTGCTACTGAATCTGGGGATTGGGATCAACTGTAGAAGGGGTAATCTTGCCTTCATTTCTAGGTTCATTTGTCCCCCACCTCACCAAAGGTTTCTGTGAAATAACTATTTTCCAGATAATTCTCTCTGAGGATATAAGGAATGGAACATTTTTTTGTATAGTTCAAAGAGCACATTTATCTCATCTGAGTGCTTAAGAGATTTTTTTTCTCCTTAATTAAGGTCTTTCTCTGGTGAACATAGTAAGACTCCCCTACACCCAGTTCATTCAGGAGGTGAGAAATTAAATATTGTGTTTGAGAGCTTGGGCTTTAGCGTCTGATGTGCTAAATCTGGCTGTGCCATAGATTAGCTCTGTGATCTTGGGAAGGTGACTTAATATCTCTGAGTCTGAGCTGCATCATGGGTAATAGGGGGATAATGATGGTACATATGACATATGGTTGTACTGTATAAATGTTAACAATAATGGTTATTTCAGGATACTGATGGAAAATTGAATTGAACCTTGTTAGGGTTTCAATGTACTCCCCAAAATTCATGTATTGGAAACTTAACAGTGTTGAGAGGAGGAACTTTAAGAGGTAATTAATACTATTATTGTGGGAGTAGGTTCTCAATAAAAAGACAAGTTGGGCCCCCTGCTTTTCACCCATGTGATGCTGCCTTCAATGTGGTGACACAGCAGTGAGTCTCTCACAAGATCTGGGACTTCCTAGTCTCCCTAAATGAATTTCTGTTTATTTGTATATTATCCAGTCTTGTTTATTCTGTTAATGCAGCACAAAATGGACTAGGATCAACCCCATAGGCAATATAAAAAGGAGGTAGACAATTGCTAGAACCTTAAAGAAGGACATGAGGTTGAAGAAGAGAAAAAAATATATAGCAAGATGAGCAGTAGAAGAGCTCTGAGTACTTTAATGAGTTACCTATCATCTTACTAGGTTAGTAAATTCCTAGTCTTCCCCTTTGAAAATCCCCGCATCTGTTTGTTTCCCCTAGTACATGAAACTCATTGCACCGGCTCCTCAGCAAAAATTTAAAACCCTCAACTGCCACAGTGTCTATCATTACCAAGACATCCTTGTTTTTACAAAGCACGGTACTCTGTTTGGCCACCTGTACTCTGAAGTATTCTAAATAAAGCTGAACTGTACTTGTCAAAATAGGTTCAGAAAGTACATTTTGGGATGCTGTACCTTTGTCTTGACAATATATTTATTAGTTTGCTTGCTAAGTCCAGGATTGGTTAACTGGAGGCACCTCTACACAAGCTGGCTCACACCAGTACTCAACCTGAAAGCTTTGAGAGAGTGGCACAGGGTGGCTCATTTGTTCGCCAGAGCCCCTGGGAAGTCATAAAATGGTGATCAGCAGCAGCACTTGTGAAGGGCCAGGGGAGAAACTGAACTGCTCCCGGGCTGCTACTCCTCCCTGTGTGTGTCTTTGTGACAAATAACACTTCGTGAGCTGGTTGGAACAGAGTGGCAGAGGTTAGGAGCTTCTTGATTTGGAAAATGGTTAAGTGCAAACAAATAAATTAGTTGAAAACCTTTGTTGGACAGTTTGATTTGCTTTCTCATGAAGATGCTGGGTTCCAGGCTGTTTCTTTCCATCCCTGATAATTAGAACACTGAGAGGTCCGTTCAGCCTCTCTCAAGCTCTTGCTGTCAGGGTCTGGGAAGAATGGAGAGACTCGTCTGAAGCTTGTACAGCTGGGGAGCTGTCAGTGCTGATTGAGGGGATCTCTGTCAGACTGTGTGGAGGGTGACTGGAAGGGCCTTGTGCAGAAAAACAAGGTATGGAGCTCTGGAGTGCAGGCCTGGAGTCACAAGGACTAGGATTCAGAGCTGGCTTTGCCACTGCTACCTGAGTGTATTTGTTTCCTGTGGCCACTGTGACAGATTAGCATAGTTTGATGGCCTAAAACAACAGAGATTTATTCTTTAGTAGTTTTGGATTCCAGAAGTCTGCGATTAGTATCACTGCACTGAAATCAAGGTATTGGCAGAGCTGTGCTTCTTCTACAGGTTCTAGGGCACAATCTGTTCCTTGATTTCTTCCAGTTTCTTGGGGCTACCAGCATTCCTTGGCTTGTGACCACATCATTCTAACTTTCTTTTTTTTTTTTTTGACAGGCAGAGTGGACAGTGAGAGAGAGAGACAGAGAGAAAGGTCTTCCTTTTGCCGTTGGTTCACCCTCCAATGTCCGCCGCGGTAGCGCGCTGCGGCCGGCGCACCGCGCTGTTCTGATGGCAGGAGCCAGGTGCTTCTCCTGGTCTCCCATGGGGTGCAGGACCCAAGGACCTGGGCCATCCTCCACTGCACTCCCTAGCCACAGCAGAGAGCTGGCCTGGAAGAGGGGCAACCGGGACAGGATCGGTGCCCCGACCGGGACTAGAACCCGGTGTGCCGGCGCCGCAAGGCGGAGGATTAGCCTGACATCATTCTAACTTTCAAGACTAACATCTTAAAATCTCTTTCTGTTCTGTCATGATGGCATCTTCTTTTAATGACTATGTCAAATCTCCCACTCCCTCTTTATTTTTTTAAAGAAATTCTTATTTATTTGAAGGACAGGGTTATAGAGAGAAGAGGGAGGGAGGGAGAAGTCTTCCATCTGCTGGTTCATAGCCCAAATGGCCACAACAGCTGGGGCTGGGCCAGGCTGAACCCAGGACTCAGGAGTTCATCCATGTCTCTCACGTGGGTGCAGGTACCCAAGGGCTAGGCCCATCTTCCCATCTTTGACTGCTTTCCCAGGCACTTTAGCAGGGAGCTGGATGGAAAATATAGCAGCCAGGACTTGAATGGGTGCCCATATGAGATGCCAGCATTGCAGGTGGTGGCTTAACTTAACCTGTTATGCCACAATGCTGGCCCTTCCTTGTTTTTTATAAGGGCACTTGTGATTGTGTTTATGGCCTACTTGGAAATCCAGTATAATCATTCTAAGATCCACATCAGCAAAGTTGTTTTTTCCTTATAAGGAAACATTTACAGGTTCCAGGGATTAGGACTGGGTGTCTTCAAGGAGTTATTCTGCCTACCATGCTCAGTGACCTTGGGCATACGACTTTCACTAATGTGAGCTTATTTCCTTATTTGTAAAATAAAAATGATAGTATTTTCTATGTTGAATTGCTATAATACTTAAAGGAGTGGCTGGTGCTCTGCTGGCATAGCGGGTAAAGCCACTGCCTGCAGTGCTGGCAGCCCATATGGGCTCAGGTTCAAGATCTGGCTACTCCCCTTCTGATCTAGCTCTCTGCTGTGGCCTGGGAAAGCAGTGGAGGATGGCCCAAGTCCTTGGGCCCCTGCACCTGCATGAGAGACCTGGAGGAGGCTCCTGGCTTTGGAGCAACCCCACTCCGGCCGTGGCAGCCATTTTGGGAATGAACCAGTAGAGGGAAGGTCACTGTCTGTCTGTCTCTCTCTCTCTCTATCTCTTTCTCTTTTTCTCTCTCTGCCTCTCTGTAACTCTGCCTTTCGAATAAATAAGTCTTAAAAAATCTTAAAGGAAATCTTGCATGCTAAACATGTTAACATATGTTGAAGTGGTGGATATGCGGGCTGATTTATTGGTGTAGTGGGTCAAGCTGCTGTTTACAACACCAACATCCCATATTGGAGCACCAGTTTGAATCCTGGCTGTTGTGCTTCCAGTCTACCTTCCTAGTAATTTACCTGAGAAGGCAGCAGAAGATGACCCAAATACTTGGGCCCCTGCTATCCACATGGGATACCTCAGTCGATTTCATGGTTCCTGGCTTAGGCTTGGCCCAGAGTTGGCTATTGCAGCCATATGAGGAGTGAACCAGTAGATGATGATCTCTCTTTGACTCTCACTCTGTTACTCTGCCTTTCAAATAAATAAATTAAAACTGGCAGGTATTTAGTTGATGCCTACCCAATAAATATTTTTATTATATACATACATGTATGTTACAATATTGTTCTTGTTATTTAGTCATCTTTTATGAAAGGGAGCGGAATCATTCGTTAATAATTTATTTCTTCAGGAACAGTGCCCCATCCTGCCTACATGGCCTCTTTTGCCCTAGGGTCTTTGCCTTCCACCCTGCATGGTAGCCCCAAGGCCACTGTCTTACCCAGTCATCTGTTTTCCTTTATCATGAGTGGGCTGGTCTTTAGGAACAGGTCTCTCCCTGTAGGGGGTGGTATGGACTACACGTATCCCTGCCACATTTATATGTTGAAGTCCTGTCCCCAAGTGCGGCTGTATATGGAGTAAATAATGAAGATTAAATGAGGTCATTGAGGTCATTTAACCTGTCCCTGCCACTCTCCTATATGTATATGTATGTACACAGTGAGGAAAGGCTGTGTTAGGATATTTTGAGAAGGCAGCTGTTTGTGAGCAGGGATGCTAGTCTTCACCACAAACTGAATTGTATGTAACCTTGATCTTGGATTTCTCCAGAATTGTGGAGAAATAAATTACTGTTGTTTAAGCCTCTGGACTATAGTATTTGTTATGGCAGCATGAGCAGATAAATACAGGGGCTATAACCTGGCTCTTACCCAGTTGTGCCTAGCCACTTAGGGATAAGTCTGGGCTCTGGAATTGTTCCCAGTTACCATTCAGAATAGTTTGCCATGTTGCTGCTTTCCCATGGAAAATTGTAACTGCATAATGAAGGATGGGAGAATATTATTTTTACAGCGGTAGTTAGTATCTGATAGCTATTAGCCAAAAGGTACGTGTCCCCAGCGAGGTACTGTAAATACATTTTATCTATTCTATTACCTGCTGTTTTGTGAACACATCCCTGAAGCATTTTAATCTTGTTTTTCATACTTGTCTTCAAGTGAGGAATTGTTCTGATTTGCAACTTTGGGGGATAATTACTATGTTCATTAATTTCTGTTCTTTTCATCCCCTCCATTTATTCCCGGTTCCTTGAGAAAAATTTTCCTTAAATCTATACTAACAGGAGACAAGTCTCTTGATTAAAAGGTTGCTTTATAACACCAGGTTCTCTGGCCTTCTTGGTATGGTGATGGGAAGGCCGTGCTAGCAACTTCTTGACTGGGCAAAAGTCTCCCTGATCTGGGCTCAGATGTAGCCTGACCTCAGGCTACATCACAGGTTGTTTTTTGTACAAGGGTATTCCTGAATAATGGGCAGGAGAGTATCAT